>NW_004524588.1:2064122-2100860 GCF_000260255.1 Octodon degus
TATTTTTTTTTGTCCTCTTTCATGATGGTCTGGCCATACCAGCCTTATTCTTTCTAATTTACTTGAGTGAAGAGAGGGTTTGACCATCTAACTTCATAAATTTCTGAATTCAAACAGCTTTAGTAAAGAGTCTTAGAGGCTATTTGGGAAAGGGTATGGAGAGAGAAGAACAGAAGGGGAATATATTATGAGGGTGAGGTAACAAATTTAGAAAAAAACAGATCAAACCATCCATAAAACAGATGAGGAAACCTAGCATTTATATAGAGCACTTTGCTAATGGTAGCCAAGCCAGTGTCGGAATCAGGTGTTCTAGCCTAGGTCCATGTCCCTCTGACCCTGTGGCAGAAGTCAGACACCATAGCTTCCCTATGATGACTCCTGTATAGAGTTAAACCCCTCTGTATGGCACCACAGAATGACGAATGGCGTTCACACTTATAATTATGACTTCCCAGTTAAATTATGAGATTTAAGAAGTGAGGAAACAACGAAATATATTTTGGAAGGATATCCGACAAAAATGGCCATCACAAAAGTATTGTAGGGTTTTAGAAGTCTGAGCTCACTTATCTGGACAAATGATCTATGAAAATACTCCCAAGTGAGGATGGGGAAAAGCTAGTTAGTCCAGCTGCACTCTCTTGAAGCCTTCTCTGGGGTATTTCCCATTTGTATGTGGGACTCAGATGCAGGGAAAAGAACCTCATTTCCTGAGTGACTCAAAAAGGACATGTTTTCTTGCATGTATATTTGTGTCAGTTGCTACAGTGGAGTACTAATCACCACTGCTTTGGTTTAGATTTTATTTTATTCTGTCCTGTGCCAGTTTGTGATTCTTAATAAGTTGACTTCCCATGATGGGGAATCTAAGCTGCTGAGAAGATGGAGCCACTTACTGTGGAGTGACCCAGCAGGGGAACAGACACTGGAGTGGACACACCTACGAGGGCTTGTCCTTGAACTTGTTCAGGTTACCTAACCTAGTAACTCATCCAAAGTGTTAATAAAATGATGTGTTTCATAGAATTGTTGGGATATGTAAATTGCCTAATGCAATGCCTTGTATTGTTACAAAGTGGTAGTTCATCTTCTTTATGTATCTTCCACAATATGTGGATCTGGAAGGAGCTGGGTGTCTTCTAGTTCATAGCTGCACCATACAGTTGCGAATGTAGAGGCTAAAGACCTTGGTGTTCTCGCATAGGCTCCTAGGCTTGGTGGTGATATTGCCTGAACTCAGATCTGGGCCTCCAAGTTGTCTGACTCCCAGCACAGTCCTCTCGTCACAATCCCACTGAGTTTTTCATAGGCCTGGGGTCACACGATGCTCGGGAAAAGCTCTTATTTTAACTGTAATTGAACACAAGCTCGAGGACAGGAGCGATGAGCCAACTGCAATTACTTGATAATAGCAAACGCCTTTTGTATCTGACAGCAAAGTTTTGAGGGAAATAGCTAGTGTGCTTCTGAATAAGTTTCCAGAGATGAAAGAAAAGGAAAAAACCTAAGTCTGGAAGTGCTATACAGCGACTCTAACTAGTGTTATTACTCAGCACTCAAGCATTTGAATGCATTCAGGGATCTGCTTGTTCGTACAGTTGCTTATTATTTGCGACTAGGGCAGGACTTGAAAGACGGCCATCAATTCTTTAGTCTGCTTTTGTTTCGCAGGCAACTCCGTGTCTGTCTGACCACAGAACAGACACTGTTTGCTGTGGGGTGGTGAAGTTCCAGTTTCACCAGTGGGGAGCAAGTGGCCCTTGCTGGAAACATAGTTGTACAGAAGAGTTTGCAAGCTGAATGCATTACCTTGGGGCATGAAGGCAACCTTTGTTTTTCGTAGATGTTAAAGGACTGAACTATCGCTTGTCAATAGCCATATTCTTTTTGCTGTGGTCTTAAAATGCCATCCTGAATCTTTGTTTCATATGCATGTCACATGAGAAGATGAAATGTAGACTGGAAAATGATCCTTTTTTGAGGAACAATGGGGAGAACATTCACTGCCTTCTCACCCCCTGCAACAAGTGTGGGACCTGCGGACTGTGAAAGAGATTCGGAGAGAAAGTGTTCTGTACTCTTCGTGAAAGCCCCGGTGGAATCTGATTTTCTTCTTCGCTGCCTGCTACCCTGCGCAGTGGGTTACACGGGCTCTTTCACTGCCTTCCTTAAGGCTTTTCTGTCCTTGTGAGTCCAGCCATTTATTTGACTTACTTCTGCTATACATGAGGAAGTTAGCTCTGTTTCCTGGAAGAAATGATCTGGAGATAAAAATCAGTCTTGTAATTAAACAGCAAAGCCTCAGAGAACAGCCTGTTTGTCTCTGAAGATTTTCCCAAACACACCCCTTTGCTCCCTAGGGAAAGTGTGGCTCTATGTGTGGCCGCTGAAGGGTTGTTGCTGAGAGCGAGAAAAGAAAAAGAGAGCCCAGTGCTGTCACCTTACTACAAGTGTGGCCCTGTAGTGCCCGAGTCTCTAAGGAAGAGTCAAGATCGGGACAGTGCGCTGGGGCGGGCAAGACAAAATAGAATGGGGGCTTCATGAGAAGGGACGCTGGAGTTTGCTGAGTTCTTTCTTCCGCTGCTTCCAGGAGCTCAGACTCAGGAAAGGAAGACTTTTTGACACTAGTTTCATTATTATTCATCATTTCTAGGCCATTTGTCTCTCCCAGGCTAGCCTTGATCATCAAACCAGACTCCTGCCAGGGCAAACTGCACTGTAGTGGCTCCTGACTCTGTGTGGTCCAGCTCGCTATTTTCACATAGTGAATTGTGATCACGGGGTGGGCACCTGAAAGCACAGAAGTGAGTTCTCTTTTCTTTAGGCCTGTTTGTACACTCACACCCATGCTAGTGCTAGTTTTTAGAAAAATGAAAAATCTAAAAGACTGGACCCCCAGATGCATTTCATAACTGTTGTCTCCTCCTTTTGACTTGAGGAGTCTTGGAGATGTAGAAAAACCCTGGGTGTGAGTTCACTGGACTGGTGCTTTGTGTTGCTGAGACCCACAGCCCTTCCTGACATAATGGGTGAGTGACAGGGAGTGGGGACAGCACCATGTCAGGGGTCATTCACCTGATGCCTTTTGATCTGGGCTTTACTCAGAGTGGGAGAGTTGTCATTTTGGGGATACTATCTTGAGCGCTTTGGGCAGATTCCCAGTGTAAGCAAGTTTCCTCTTCTTCTTGACTTTGTAAATGCTGAGCAGACCTCGAGTCCCCTGGAGAGCTGCTGGCTCCTCATTTGGTTTTGTGCTGTTTAGTCCCTCCCTTAGTCTGCTGACTCTAACTGATCCTTTTGGGTGAGGTGTAGAGAGAGACTGCACCAGTGGGAAGAGGAAGCGTGTTTGCCCTCACAAAACCAGAGGAGCAAAGACTCCCTTTCAGAATGTTATATTCTGTTTTCTTGCATCTCTGAGACTCTGTGTTCTTGGAGGGCTGTGATTTGGAGGTGAGGGTGTATTTCTCTGCAGGCAATCAGCGTAGGTCAGACATAGCCCTGGAACTTGGTGATTCCAGGGGAATCCTGGTGACCACAGAAGGACTGGAGTGATGATCCTCTACTCTTTTGCAGCATGCTGTAAGGGTATCTTTAACTTTCAGCAGACAGCAGGGAGATGAGCAAAGGGACCTGGGTGTTAACTTACATCTCAAGTAGGGCACCTATTTGGATATCGGTCCTGCATGCTTCCATCCTTCCTGGTTTCTTAACTTTTCTAGCTTTCTGTTGTACCTGCTCTTAGGTACAGCAGAGGTATGATACAGCTTAGGTATGATCAAGGGGCCACTTATATCAACATATTTATCCACGCAGCAGCACATTTATCATTTCTGTGACACGAGACAGTGTTCTCAGTGGGACATGTGCTACAGGACACAGCCTCGGAGTAGAGAAAACCTTTAAAAATGCAAGAATAAGGAGTAGTGGGCAGCCTGGAAGATTCCCCTGAATAGCCTCGGTATTCAAGCAAAGGGAGGTGAAATGGGCCCAGTGGCATTTGTCACCATGAACTTCAGCCAGGTTTTTGCTTTTTAGAATTTATCTCTTTAAAAACGTAGTCAAATGGCCAAAAGGCGATTTTCTAAGTAGAGGGAATACCTCAGTGTACTTTTGTGGTTAGCCATCGTGTTGAGCAGCCTGATTGAAGAGAAAGATGGCTTATGTACATTTTTATTTCAACGGTGGCCTTAAGAGATTTACTGCGGAGGAGGTGTGGATAGCTGAGAACGTAGTCCTCTGGTCTCTTGGTTGGTCTGCGTTGTAGGTCAATGTGAGTTCATAGTGCAGCTTCTATCTTTATTTGGGTGCATGTTAGGGTGCCCTGCACAGGCTCATTTGGGCAAACCCACTTACGCTATCTTGATGTACATAGTGGTGACTGCCAGGCTTGCTGCCAAATGAATTGTGGGGAAGAATTCATTTTGTAACTCTGGTCCCCAAATCAATGTCTGTGCTTCTTCTCAGAGTCTCATTTTATTTGGCTTTTATGTAGGTTTTATCTGTTTGAGGCCTCCGTGGGGTCTGTGTTGACAGGATTATGTTCTCTGGGAAAGTTCTGGCTGCCCCCGAGGGAGGGTGAGGTATGTGTTAAGTCCAGCTGGCTGTACATTGGGCTGTTGACCGTGTCGAAACTTCAGGGCCTTCTGTGACATCATTTGCCAGAAGAGATGTCTAGGAGCTAGTCCTAGGGTCCTTAAGGTACAGATGTTAGTCTCCCATCCAAGTACTAACCAGGCCCGACCCTGCTTAGCTTCCGAGATCAGACGAGATCGGGTGCGTTCAGGGTGGTATGGCCATAGACCAGATGTTAGTTTTTGGAGAAAATCCACAGTTTCAGGTTCACTTTTACCTACGTTTGTGTGCATTGGCAGATTAATAATTGAAATGAATTGAAAGATTTCTCCATACTCTCACACCTACCAAGTAGTTTCATGGAGGCAGGGAAGGTTCATAGGTAGTTCCTGAAGGCTGAGCTTAGACCCAGCCCGGGGGTTAGAATTGGCACGATCTAGGGAGAACAGTGAGGGGAGCTGACACAATGCCTGTATGTGGTAATTTTAGCTTTAGTCAGGGCTGTATGGTGTGGCTTGCCTGTTCTTGCGCATCATTCTGCTTTTATTCTAAGGGTTTTTTCTTGTGACTCTGTTTACATATATTCATATATATATTGTGTGCTCGCAGGATCCTAAGTTATAGAAATTACTGTGTAGTCTGTTTTCTAGCATACAGAGAAAAAGATTACACAAAACCCAGCCTTGTGGCAAAGGAACCTGACGTATAGATGTAAAATACATCTCCTTAGAGGGTTGGGTTTGTGATGGGCTATAAACGGATTGTTAAACAGCAAGCCGAGGGGCTGTTAACAAGCTGTTTCTAAGAGCATCTCCATAGGCTGGTCTGAAAAGGTAATGTGCACATATTGTAGCTATGAAATAGTTTGCCTGTGGTGTTTATATGTTGGTAGGTTGTGTGTGTGTGTGTGTGTGTGTGTGTGTGTGTGAGAGAGAGAGAGAGAGAGAGAGAGAGAGAGAGAGAGAGATTAGTGCCAAATGGACCAAGAAGGTAATTTTAAATATTTATTTGTTCTTGTGTTAGTATCTGCATTCTGAGCTGGGCAGAGTGTTAGTTGTTTTTTAAGCTCGCTTCATTGAAGATGTGTTTGGTCAGCCCCTGGGTATGAAGCAACCAAACTTCAGAGTGCGTTTTCTGATCACACCCTTCGTACGTACTAGCTCCTTTAAGGAATCTTGCCTCAGAACACTTGGGTAACAGGTAAATCACCTCACCATGAGGAAACTAGCACGTGGATTCTCCAGGGCAGCAAGCAGGGTTCCCATTAGGTGTCTGACCTTATTTAAACTTTTCTCTGCATTCAGGTGACGTAGCTGAGAATTGGTCCCTGCCTGCCTTTACGCTGTCGGGTTCTTTCATGAACAGAGAGCTCTTGTTACGAGGATGCCACGCTTCTACTACATTAGCAGCCGTTGTGTTAAAAAAACAGGTGTCTCTTATACTCCTGCGAATGGATCAGTTTGCTAGCCTGGCAAAGCCTTATTATTGTTCCTGTTTATTTACTTATTTATTGTCTCATGTAAGCCAGATTCTGCCAAGAGATGTGGATGAGCGGGATTAATGTGAGAGGAGGAGATGGCAGCTTTTCTTGGTGGAGGTTTTCGTGACAAGAATCTGTCTCAGAGTCAGTCATATCATAAAAGTAGGGCTAAATTAAACTGCAGGCTACGAATCACAGGGGAGATCGGCCAAAAGGAAAGTAAATGGGTAGTTCTGCCAAGTCATCTTCCTGTCACTCTTCAGAGGCCATCTTAAAGGCCGCGCTGCCACAAAAGCCCGCCAGGGTAAGGGGAGTGAATGATGACCCTTCTCTGGTGCTTGGCACCATCGCAGGCTCGTTCACTGCTGTTTCTTAGGGCTTCTGGAACTGTCTTTTCTGGCCTGCCAGGCAATCTGGCGCATGCCATGCCTCATCGCTCTACAGACCTTCTTCTCCTCCCTGGCTTTCCACATCTTCTTTCTGGCCTCACACTCTCCTTCATGGCTCTTATCTGTTGCTCCTGCCTCTTATTTGCCCCAGTCCAAACTGGAATAACCTGTGCAGGTGAGAATTTGATCCTGTCAGTTCAGCCGAGCTCTCTTGTGCTTTATGGACTTTCTAGTATCATCTCCAACCTTCTACATTGTGTTCCGTCCAATCAGTTTCTGCTCTTGTCCCAGACCATATGATGAACTTTGATGCCTGGAATCTTCCCCTGATCCTTTTTCTGCTTGGCAGCCATCCTTTCCTCTGAAGCCCATTTCTGGACTTTTGTGTGGTTGCCCGGCAGGGTGTTCCAATAATTCATTAAACGTGTCTCTCTTGTTGGCAGTGATTTGGCTGAAGATTAAGGATTTATTGTCATCACTAGTGTGTGAAAACCCACTGAGGACAGGAGTTTGATGGGTTGCTTCTTATATTTCTGTTACCTATCACAGTACCTGGCACAGAGGCAAGCCGTGCTATATTAGTTGAATTGAATTTAAAATCAGCAAGTACTTAGGAAGCTGTTGTTCTGGGTTTAGTAAATACTGGGCTCTGAGATATGTATCATGAAGAACTTGCACTGTGGAAGTCCTTAGCAAGTGCTCCCTATGGGTAAAGGAAAGACGTAGGAGACCTGTGGGGACATAGGAGCCATGTTGGGACCACAGGACAGGGCTAACAGACTGCCACCCCACAACCCGAAGTTTTCCTGGAAGGCTTACTTACTGGGTCGGGATGCATACACACCTTCTTTCTAGGGCTCCCTCTTGGAGAGGAACACGGACAGCTGGAGAAAAAGCTTGAGAGCCTCTGGGCCGGATTTTCCAGATGCAAGCCAGCATTCCCCAAACAAATTAGGTACTGGTTGAATTGTCCGTCCTCTTGCAAGGTATGGCCCAGGTCTCAGTTGGGTGCATTTTGATCATAGCTGGCTTGGAGACCTGGAATCAGTGGCTGTCCCTACTGGGTGGGATTGCCTGAAGTTCCCCCACCTGATTCCCCTCCTGGCTGGTGGACAGAGATGACTGGAAAGAAGCAAAGCTTGCTGGGCCTTCTCAGAAGTGTGTGACTGCCTTTCCAAGAAGAGAGACTAAGCTGACCCTTCCTTTCCTTGGGTCTGCAGCTCTCAGTCTTCTCCCCTGGAGCCATGTACTCTGCTGCACTTATCTGAGGCAGATCTCTTGCTTGACTCCTGCTGGGCTGCCCTAGGGACTAACCCAGTGAGCATGACTCAGTATACCACAGCACTAGGAAAACAGCTCAGAGCAAGTCTCACAGATGGGGCGGCAGCCTTCCTCTTTCTGTTTGCAGGGGACAGCATTTGCCTATGGAGAGCACTCCAGGGTGTTAAGAATCTGCCAAGTGCGATCTGATACCACTGAAATGGACCAGGTAGGAGAAGTTAGGTATTTTCGGATTGAAGAAGACACAGGGCCTTCCAATCAAGCTCCAAGAGGCTGAATTTTACCTCATTCTTGTTGTCATTGATCTATAGCTAGGACCCAAGGCATTAAGGTATATGAAAAGTTTTAACTTCCTGAACCTAACCAGATTCCAGGAAGGGTGTGTTTACGGTTTCCCCCAAACTGTCACAAGTTATGCTCACCACCTGCCAGGGGCTGTCACTTCCAGGCCCACGCTGCAGCTGCCTGCCTGCCTGCCTCTTTGCCCTTGACCTCACCTTGGCTGCAGGTGGCTTCATCCCAGCACTGCTGTTCCTGACTTCTTGCTTTTCAGGGAGCCTGAGAGCTTCCCTTCCGTCTCTCGGATGGACTCCGATAGAGCTCCGGCAGCAAGTTGAGAGTTGTTACAGAGGGCCTCATCTTGGTTAAAGAGCCAAAAAGCATAGGTCCATGTGTAAATATGAAAATTTATGAAGCGACTAAGGAAGAAGTTCCCCGTAAGTGTGTGCCCCTTGCGAATGCTGTTTATACACCTCAACCTGGGGCACTGTGCTCCTGCCACAGTTCCTCCCCCAAGTCCCCCCAAGTCCCTTACTCTGCATCCCCACTGCCAATGCTATGGAGCTAGAGGGTATGTCCTTCCCCTGCCCCCTCCAGCCCACCCAACCCGATGCTCAGCCTGCCGTCCAGGGAACACAGGGACCTAGGGTGTAGTGCTCTGGGGACCTAAGTCCTGATAATTAGTATAGTTCTAGCAATAAGGTTTTTAGCCTCTAAGACTGCCTTAGAGCCATTGGTGATTATTTTTATTTGAATTTGCTTAAAAAGTGCAAGACTTGGAGATACTCATAGGGTCCTTTCCATTCCCTTTTTTGTAGTACTGGGGGAATGAACCCAGGTCTTCCTCCTGCTGTGCTCCAGTGCTGAATGACAACCCCTGCCTTTTGTTTTGATAGGAGACAGGGTCTCACTAAGTTGGCCCAGGTTGAGCTTTGAACTTGCAATCCTCCTGCCTCAGCCTTCAGAAAAGCTGGGATTACAGGCATAAACTGCTGTCCTCGAGGCTTTAGGATTCTTCTTCCCTTTTTGTGAGGCAGGGTCTCAATCTGTAGTTCAGGCCGGCTTTGAACTCACTGTATCGCCCAGGCTGGCCTCAAACTCACAGTGCACTTTCTATCTCAGCCTCCTGAGTGCTGGGATTACAGGCATGTGCCACCACAATTCTTCTTAAGGAACTGCTATTCCATAGAAGTAGAATAACAGTTACCGGGGCTGCTGTGTATGAGGAGGGGTGGCTTCTGCCCTCACCACAGCAGAAGTTAACCAATTTTGCAAACTTAAATTTGTGATGCAGAATGTGGTAAAGGATTTTTTTTTTTTTTTTTAATGTGGCAAGACTTTCACAAGACTATGCTGTTGTATTTTGATGAATTACTTTTATTGAAAATAGATTCATGTCCACTCAGGGCTGTTAAGGAACAGCTTGCTTCCAACCCGACCTCCCTGTGGCAGGGGTGACCCTGTTCCCAAAGTTGCCCGCGCACTGAGGGTCTTTTCTGAACTCCCTCCAGTTTTATGATCCCTGGCTGGCACTGCGAAGGATTGGTTCCTGTGTTTTTCTTCTGCACACAAGTTACAAGGACACTTAAGCCTTGTGCTTCGGGGCAGAATCTGATCACAAGCTGAGATGAGGAAGAATATTTCCTCCATGGTATCATGTTGCACAATTGCCCAGCCAGGTGTGTCACCTCTGTTAACCACGTGCACGCACACGCGCACATGGACGCATGCACACACGTCCTCCTGAGCAGTCCTGTTCCGTGCGGGACCCTGGAGCTCCAGGGACCAGCAGCCTCATGGTTTGGCACACCTCTGTGGTTTGGCCCTGCTTTCCTTCCTGCACCACATGGAACTCATGCGCACCCAGGACATCAAAATCCGGCTCACAGATCGTAGTGGGATTTGTTCCCCATAAAGCTCGCTGTTGCCAGTCTCAGGTTTGTCTTACAATACGACCTGGAAGTCTGGTCCAAAGGAAGGAGACGGAGAGGGAAGGACAGGGATGCACCTTTTCTTTTTTGCCCTGGCTGTGCTGCCTCTTACACGATAGGATAATTGCCAGCAATTCCCAGGCTTACTGCTCTTCTTCCTCTGCACGTCTATCTCCTGGGGTGCAGTACTTCCTTCTGTCTCTATTATTAGCTTGCTTGGCGTAACCATTGCATGCCCCATCCTCCCCTCCCCGCCTGCACTCCTAACCCTTCTCCTCCCTGCACCTCTGGAGATGTTGTGCTCTGCCTCACGTTCTGTGCATAAGTGGACATTCTTTTTATTATTATTATTTATTAATACAGAATAATAGTATTTTTTTCATTGCATCATACTTTCATATTCCCCAAATAGAAATATCACCATGCAGCGCATCGTGTCTGGCCTGTACGTCTGTAAAGCAGCGTTTCCTGACGCGAGCTCTTCCCCAGCAGGCTTGCTCTGTGTGCCCTGTCTGTCCTTGGTTTACGTGCACACCACCTCGTCTCTGCCTTTCTGGTGGTACTGCCCCTTCAGATTCCTTCCCCCAGATGATCGTGTTGTACTTACGCGTTTGTGTCAGTTTGCTCATTTTGTAGTTTGTTCTTTTCTTTTTTCCTTTAAGTTCTTCCCCCCCCCCCTTTGGGAATATCCTATTCGAGATTATATCAGTTTTCACTTTACTAAATGGACATAGTAGTATTTGATATCAAGCATGTCTTTCAGACATGAGGAAAGAAAAAGTAAGTTTTTGGAAGCTTTTGATATAGTCATAGAGAAGTAGTTTATAGTTCTTAAAGAGTAAAAGCTTGTATAGTACTCTTTGCTTTGTAAGTGTTCTTTTTTTTTTTTTTTTGGCAGAACCAGGAATTGAACTCAGGCCCTTGCGCTTGCCAGGCAAGTGCTTATTCTACTGAGCCATCTATCTCCTGGGGCCCTTGTAAGTGTTCTTAGTTTGGGTAAGAAATCCAGTATATTAGTAGTTTTCAAGTAGTATCCTTGGCAACTAATTATTAAAGTATTTCCAAAAACTAATAATTAACTTCTGGATGTTAAGAGTTTTAATATTTATGATGCATGACTATGTGGTGCTGACCTTTTGGGATATACGATTGTCTCAATTAGTCACTGAGTTTTTAATGTGTGGTGGGCTGTAAGTAAGTAGCGCGACTACAGTTCTTTATCAGGCTCTCCTGCTCACACTGTACTGAGGTAGCTTGTTCTCTGACCCTTTTTTACCACTCATTTATGAAGTGTTTTACGGTAGGAGTAGTGCTGTCTGCAGCCTAGGAGTGGGAGGAAGGGGTTCAAGGAAAGCCCGTGCAGTCCGACGCTACTAACAACGTGCAGCATTTTAGAAACGAAAGCAGAGTAGTTTACCATTCCCTAAAAATAATGGGGAGGAGAGTTAGGGAGGTGGCTTTTTGAGAAAGTATTTTCTTTGTGTTTTGGTACTGGGACTCAATCCCAAGGCCTTCGCGTGGAGGTGTATACCTGACTTTTTTTTGTTTTTGAGCTGGGGTCTCAGTTGCCTAGGCTGGCCTCAAACTTGTGATTCTCCTGCCTTAGTCCCCTAAGACATTGACTTTATAGGCATGTGCCACTGTACTCGGCTTAGGATTAGTTTTAAGACCAGGACAGACACACATACCTTTAGTAGCTTTGAGATGACAGATAAGGAAGTAAAGTATTATCCCATCCAATGCATGACATTTTCGGAAGTATTGTACTTTGAAACTTGCCTTACAGGGTTTTGTTTTATTTTTATTTAATTATTATTATTATTGTTATTATTATTATTATTGTAGGGTTTTAAAACATTTTCTGGATTCTAGGCATTTGTAATGATGAGTAAGTAGCATTTTTTGCAAGCCATGAATTCAGTTTCTGAGAGAGCTAGGTGAGCGAGCAGGGATGGTGTGTTGCTTTTGCTTTTCCTTATCTATATCACTCCTAAGAAACCATGGAAATCATTAAAGCCATAAAACGGTTTGTATGTTTCTTCTTCATAGGACAGGCGCACCCCGCCCCCAGCTCCCATCCCAGTGGTTTCTGTGAGGAGGAAGTATGACGGGGAGAGTCTTTGATTTTGTAGAGCTGTTTGTTTGTTTTTAAGCTTCTGCAGCAATTCCAGAACACCAAGGACTCACTGATTCAGATTTGGGCATCTAGTGGGCTTTTATTCACTGGGATATTATTGGAGTGGCAGCTCCACTGCTTCTGGAATAAGGTGCATTTGTCTGGGAGCTTCTTAAGAGAGACTGAAGTGACAGTGTTATCTCTTTGATGAACTGTAGATGATTTGCTGTACAGTGCTGTGGGGCCTCAGTCCCCATAGTACAGGAACTGTCACCGGTGGCACCATGACATCCATTCTGTCAGTTCTGACTGCTAAATGCTAGTCATTCAAAAGATAGTCACAGAATAACAGGATTTAGGCCTTTAGGGCTACAGTTTTGAGACATTTCAATCCAAGACCCAGACTCAAGTTAGGTGCCCTTCCCAGTGCCCCATGGCAACAGTTGCTATGTTAGAACTAGAACCCGGGCCTTCTGACTTTTAATTATTGATTTTCGACTCAGCAGTTAGTTTTAATTACGGTTGTATTTTCAAGCTAGCAGATCAGTTCAAATCACATCTTATTAGCGAACTGAATGAATGTGTCTACTTCTCAGTTGATGTTTAATGGACATGTAAAGAAAACCATGAATCAGCAGATCCCGCATGCTTTGTGAAGCTGATTCTTTTTTCTTTTTTTTTTTTTTCTGTCTGAGCCCATAATGAATTAAAGATGGCAAAGCAGAGGTGGGCTGTGCACACAGCGCAGCCTCTGCTCCCCTGCCTTGTCACCTGCATGCCTGTGGGCTATCTCAGACTCAGTTTTGGGTGAGAGATGAGTTATGACTCTCTGATTGTCCTCTTCCTTTGGTTGAAAAATGTGATCTTGAGGTTTTAAATTTTATAGTGCACTCTGACTCTGGGTGGGAACCAACTTCCAACCCACCCCAAATCGCCTCTGAAATCCTATTAAACAGAAAATACTCTGAACACCAGTATATGAAAATGCTTTTCTAGGATGAGCTCAAAGCATTTCATCCTCCAAATAAAATCTATCTGCTCGCACTTAGATTGTTCAAAGGCAGATGGTAGGCAATTGAAACAGAGAGGCAAGCTGGCAAACGGAAAAATAAAACCACAAATATCTGTACATGAAGGTGATCTACGCTCTTGCCAAACCCCCGCCTAACTTCGTTAACACAACAGCGTGGCAATTAAGTAGCATGGGAACTCAGACTCATATGGCTAATACAATTGTCCTCTGTTAATGGGGTGAAACAAAGCTTGCATGTAATATACAGTGCTGTTCACCAAGAAGAAAGCTAAAAGAGAGTTTAAGAGGTAATCAGCAGTGTAGCCCATAAACCATGCTATCCGTAGAAGACAGCTACCTTATTGAAATTTCCCTGCCCCCCACCCTGTGTGAACGGGAGGGTCTGTGCTATGAAACGTTGGCTTTCTCTGAGTTACCCAATCTTTGAAAAGGAACTGTTCAACAGTTTTGGGCATCAGCTGGGTAGCCAAAAACTCTTGGGTTGAAGGAAGGAAGGTGGTGAGCAGAACATTAGAAGAGTCCAAAGTGCTTGCTTTGAGGAGTAACTGCGCTGGCTAGGAGTGAAGTGGTTGCCCTCTAACTGCCTGGGGAGGCTGTGTGAGGAAGGAAAACTCAGCCTTCTCTCAGTCTTTCCCTGGCTGGAGGACTGTCAGAACTCTGAAGTCTGGCATTTCTCACTAACCTTGAATTTGAACATGCGGTGACCAAAGAGGGAGAGGGTTTCAGCCACCAGAACACAGCAAGCTACTTGTGATGCAGAGTGTGCTGGGGGGGGGGGTGATGGGCGTTGATCCAGAATGCTGAAGGGGCAGCCAGCTCATGGTGGGGTGGTGCGGCAGGATGGGATTTGATGGGGCAGGATGTGGGATGGGTTTACTGGGAGACTATCTGGGGATGGCCAGGAGGAAGAAAATCTAGATGAGTAGGTTGGAGGAGGAGAGGGGGAGCTCAGACTGCAAGCCAGGAGCAAAGAAAGGTCTTGGTTTCAAAAGGAAATCACTGTTGGGATGTGAAACCTTCCGCTCCCCTCGTGGCTGAGGGGAGACCGTGGAAGAAAGGGTTGTGTGTGTGTGTGTGGCAGGAGAATCAGGCCCAAAACTTTAGCTTCATAGTCTAATAAAGTTCAAATTTCAAGTGTCTGAAGGAGGAGTATGATTAGAGGAAAAGTGTGTTGGGTAGATGAATTCATTCCCTTAGAAGTCATCCTTTTCTTCCAGATGTTAGAATCGTAGCTGTCCCTCATACAGCAGTTTGTCTCTTACGTAAAGGAGCTTGCCTCACGTCATTGCTGTAGTCCGCTTTCAATTGTTTTCTTGCTTAGCGGTCCCATGTTTGATCTTGGCCAGATACTGCCAGCAGCCCTTCTTAGAATGGCCTTTCTCCTCTCCCAGCCCAGGCAGGCTCTGTGCTGTGGTCTCCAGCCTGGGATTTGGCCGTGACTCACAGCTATTATGAGTGGAGTTCAGTCATAACACGGGGTTGGAATGGCTGTACAGTATTATGGAATTTGCTTGCGGCAGGTGTAGTTTTCACTTCCCTGCCAGTGCAGATCTATTCCACAGAATGTTTCTTCACCCAGAAAGAATGGCCCCCACACCACCTTTTTTAAAAAAAAGTACGAACTGTGATGATTGTTGGACACATGGTTTGGCTTGTACCTTGGGGACCCACAGACCACCCTAGCAAACACAATGCACGGAACCCAGAAAACAATCAAGAGCAGTGTGCTCGCGTGGCCAGATCATTAGCTTCCTTCCTTTTTCGCCTTGACTTTTGGGAAGCCCTAGTTTGGGAGTTTCATAGGCCATGGGACATGGCAATATGAAATGCCAGAGGATGTTCAAATAGGTGGGGAGGAAGAGGGAAAGCAGGAATCCTGGGCCAGGGAGCAGATGGCCGGCTGGTGACCTAGGAAGGAAAAAAAAAAAAAAAAGCCATTTTTCTTTTTGTGTGGTTTTCATCAAGCAGAACCATACATAGCTCCAAGTTGGAGAATTCCAAAAGTGGTGGTTCCTGCCCTCAAAGTTTTACCGTCTATAGAGAAGGAGGTATTTTAAGGCAGTGAGGATATGCAGAAAGCAAACCTAGATAACAGAAAAATACCCCTGATTGGCTCATCTGTGGCCCTACTCGACTGCACTGTGACTCAGAGGCCAGGGTGTTAAAGGATTGTTTTGGGTGTTTTCTCAGTGATGACCCAGTTGTACACTCTGCATCCAAAAGCCAGCTGCTTCCTGCTCTCCTTTTCCGGGGGAACATGCACGTCTGCGTCCTAGCCCAATGATGGCGTGGGAAGGGGCAGGGAGGACGTAGTGTGGCTGCCCTCTCTACTGCCCCACGAGTAGACTCCTTGATGCCCTGGAAGACCTGCTTCCCTGTGGGAAGGAGGGAAGTCTGGTGGTTATCGGATGAGAGGTGAGCCACAGCCCTCCAAACTTAAAGGAAAGCTGGAGCCCCTTGGGGCAGCGCTTAATGAAGACATGCTATGTGTCGTACTCTGTAGGTACAGCCAGGCTGTCCATTTGTCTGTGCCCTGGCACACACTCTTCATGTTTGCGTGTATATATTTATAAATAGCTGCAGACCTAGCAGCTGCCACAGGAGTGAGTCCAGTTCTACAGCCCCTGATAGTTTATAACCACAGGGACCGGAACACCAAGATTTTCTTTGGTTCCTCAGTGCTGGGAATTGAACCCAGGGCATATGCAGCTATATCCCTAGACCTTGTTTATTTTGAGTCAGTGTCTCACTAAGTCGTCCAGGCTGTTCTTGAACTTGTGATCCTTCTGCCTCAACCACCTAAGTAGCAGGAATCGTAGGTATATGCCACCACACCGTGCAAGATTCTTCTTGAAGATATTTTGTGGTAGACCCCAACCCTGTAGTTCTCAGGTGTTTTGTTTACACTAATCTCAGACTTACCCATGAAACATCCCTTGAGGACCTTGTAGAGATCACCCTTTGTATTCTGCTACAAGGGGCAATTTAGGAAGGTAAGCAAACAGGTCTCTGAAGATCTTTCAAGATCTGAAGATCTTTCAAATAAGGTCTCTAAAAATCTTTCATAATGAGTACAGGAGTGTGAGCATCTTTGTTTATTAGTCCTTTACACAATGTGTCCTGAAACTTCTTGTATACATGCAAAGGATATGTTAAAATAAGATCTGGGGTTCTTTTTCTCCTAGAATATAGTTAAGGTGCAGCTGTGGGTACCTGGAGATGCTTAGATGAAATGATGTTATAAAGCAAAGGTCAGTGAAGGCAGGTGGAAAGCCCAGTCTCCTTTTCTACCTTAGATTTCTTACCATGGTCCCTGGCATTGTTCCAGTCACTCTCCTCGTTCTTTGGTACAGCCTGGCCTAGGTGGTTAGTGCCCTTAGAGACAACAGCAGACAGTCCCTAGGGAATGGGAGCTGCCACTTGCTGAGCTGGGAAACAGGAGCTTTGTGTCATTTTATACCCTGCTGTGAGATTAGAGATGCAGGCACTAAGCCAGCTGTGGTGGTGCATGCTTGTAATTCGAGCACACTTGGCGGAGGCTGAGGCAGGAAGATGGCAAGTTTGAGTTTAGCTTGGGCAATTTAATGACATAGCAAGACGTGCCTTAAAATAAATAATAGTAATAATAAAAGAAAGGCTGGGAATGTATCTCATTGGGAAGGCTAAGGGTTCAGTTCCTATTTTTTTTTTTTTTTTTTTTTTTAAAGATAGTACAGGTGCTAAGAGTGTCACAGCTCAGTCAGCCTCTCCCTTCCTCAACCCTTCTAAAATCGTGCTGTCCCGGACTGCGTGTTGCCTTTGATAATTCTCTGCTAAAGCCCAATGAATCCTGAGAAGGAGCTGGAGCCCTGTATGAAGTAGCCCTGCTCATCTTTCTGCCTTGTCTTACACTTTCTCTGGAATATCTTTGTGCACTCCAGTTGCCTAGCATTCCACCAACTTGCCGTTTTTGTCCCTCTTGGACCTTGGCTGAGCCATTCTTTGAAGCATTCCTACCTCCCATCTGACATCACTCATCCTCAGGTCTTATGTACCAGAGGTCTTCTCTTGGAATTCCCAGGTCTGGATGAGCTGGCCCTCTTAGGTGTTTACTTAATACCTATTTTGAAACTTCCAGCACATTATCTTATAATTTTATTGTATCCATCATTCAGTAGCAAGTGCATTAAGTCATGGTCTCTCTTGGTTTCATGCTTGTGGCCACCACACTGGGCATAGGGCTGGTGTCCTATAAATTTTCTTGAATGAAGGATCATGTCAAAGATAATATAGTTATAGATTACATCTCTGGCTCAGCATCTGATATTCTCTTGTCTTCTTATCAGAGGCCACAAGACTCTGCAGGACTATTAGCTCAGAATAAAGCATGTCTGTAGCATTGTCTGATGCAGTTGGGCTCTTAGGAGTTTGCTTTTACACAGAAAACAATGGAATTTTAAAGTTTTTGTTGTGGGTTCAGAATCTTGGGCTGTTTACAGGAGCTGCAGTGATTTGGTTTTTAGGTTGAGTTTCTGTGTATTGTTAAATCCTAGCCAAATCAATTAGAAGAAGGTCTTCCTTATCCTTTGCTCCTCCCTGCAAGGACATTGTGGCTCTCTGGATGTTCCTGTATATACGTCCATCCATGTACATTATCCTCTGCCTTTGGCCTGATGTAATCAGCCCTACATGAAGATCTGTTTTTTTAAGTAGATGGGTAGTTATATTTAGTTTTTTCTGAATCTTTCTTGGTTTGTTTACTAGAATGTAGGTAAGTGACTTGGATTAACTAGACAGCTGTAGTCATCCTTACCCACGAGGTCATGGGTGCTATTGAAATTGTGTAGGGAAAGAAGACACGGCCTCTGATTCTAGAAGCTTGCTATGTAGTGGGGTTAAGGCAGAGCCCTTTGCTTTGTAACTTTGAGGAACAAATTGTTTAACCTCCTTAAGTTTCTTACTTGTTTGAACTTACTTTTTCTTTTTTTTTCTAGAATGTATTTAGTACAGGGTCTACAAGGTCTCACTACACAAATCAGACTCATAGTGATTCTCCTGTTTTCAGCCTCCCAAGCACTGGGATTACAGGTGCACACCACCACGCCCAGTCTCAGTCGCCATCTCAGCGCATGCTACAGGAGGAATCAAACCCTGGTCCCTGCATCTGCCTAAGCAGGCTTTTTAATCCCTGAGCTATCTGGCCAGCCCTTGAACTTGCTGTTTCTTAACTTCATGAGGATACTAGCCCATTCATAGGATTGCCATGAGGTCAGTAGCCCCTTCCTTATAGGGCAGCCAAAAGCATTTACATGGTAATGTTAAAGTCCTTCTTCGGTCCAGCACCTTGCACTCTTGATCCTCCCCAGTGGTGGCATGGCCTTTTCCTTCTCTCCTGGCAGGGGTCTCTGCTATGGCCTACCACCTGCCCCAGGCTGTCTATATGAAGAGTTCATTGTTGCCCTTTTTGTAATCCTGGGGCTCATCATGGTGCCCAACACAGAACATTTGATCCATGTTGCTGCATTAAGGAAAGAAGGCTACAGGTGGCCAAGTACCATACTTCTATTATTCTTATAAAAGCTTTGGGTGAAAAGCAGAAAAAGCTTTGGAAGTCAAAGGAGATCTTGGCATACTCGGCTCCCAATTTTAAGGTCACAATGTGTGCCTCTTTTTACCATCCATTCTGACCAACTGCCTAGGTAAAGGAGCCTCCGGAGAGCAGGTGCAGTCTAGACCCACACTGACAGGCATAGAGGGTGGCAGTTAGAGGCATGTCGCAACTGTCATCTGTCGTATTCTCTTCCATTCATGCGCCAGCCTCTTCACCCCCTGGTTTTCTTTCCCCTGTAGAAAGAAATGTGCTGTCCTGTTGGAGTACTCTTTTCTCCTCTGACCTTGTCTTTTTTTTTTTTTTTTTTTTTCCTGTTAATGTCAAGATTCTTCAGAAAAACAGAACTAGAGGCAGATACTTTATTTATTCATCTACTCATTCACTCATTTATTAACAGTGAGGAATCAGTTCCCCTCGTCATGGAGGCTGACAAGTCCCGTGACCTGGCATCTGGGCGCGGGAGGTCCAGGAAGCCAGTGGTGTGTTTTAGAGTGAGCTGTTGGTGTGTGTGAATCCTGGTCTGGGGACTGAAGAAGTTGGGGGGTGGGGGTTCCAGGGTGAGCTGTGAGTCAGGCAGATCGGGATGCAGAGGGGCTCTGAATTCCTCTTTTCTCGGTGTCGGTGTCGCATTCTTTTCAGGCCTTCAGGGGAGGAGGCTAGTTTATTCTAATGACCCCAATTAGGTTCCAATTCTAGTCTCACCCTACAGTACCTTTGTAGACACAGAAAGAATGAGTTGCACCTAAGTACCCCATGATCCAGTCAAGATCACATATGACGTTAACTATCACAGTTATTAATAACATTAATGAAAGGAGAATGTTCTTAGCCATTGTGTGTGTGTGTGTGTGTGTGTGTGTGTGTGTGTGTGCACGTGTATACATGCAGGGGCGTGTGAAATCTTTATGTTTGGGAAATAAAAGGTGAGACATGTGTCATAGCCTGAGGGACCTTCCACCTCTGATTCCACCTTTTTGACTCTCCACATTGAAATAAAAGTAAGACCAGGTGGATGGTTGGAAGGAAACCGCCACTGTCTCATTTTGTGGTCTACTAGATAAGAGTCAGGTCTCAGCGCTTGATGGATGAATAAGCTCCTGCTTGCATTTTTGAGAAGAACATGCTTTCTTGTAAAGCGTGCTAATTATTTCTATAAATTCTCTTTTTATCTCTTCTCTAGTCTCCACAGACTGTGAGGCATAGTGATCGTGTCCACTCTTTTTGCCAGGCTTGCCACATAGTTCATGTACAGCATGTTAAGTGATCCCAATGTTTCTGTCATCTGTACATAAGTGACTTTTAAAAATGGGGCCAAGTTAAACAGAAGACCCATTGCTATTATGGGCTACTGGACTCTTTTAGAATATTTTGCTGAGTTTACACACCTATAATATTCAATAATGGAACTTAAAAAAAAAGGGATATAACTATGAATGTCCATTTTGTATCTGTGTATTCAAAGTGGTTGGGATAGATATATAGTTGCATTCTCTTAATGAATAGAATGATTTTTTCTAATGGTGTTTGTAAATAGGATCACAAGTCTGCATCTTGTATAGCAATTAACCACTAAGAAGAATATATGCAGTGTGCTATTTGTTGAAACTGTACTCTCGATTTGATTTGAAACTGTCTCATTGCTATATGTTTATCAATAAAACTTTGAAAAGAAAAAAAAAGAGATTCCAACTTCTGAACACAAATGGCAAATAAATATATGAAAGAATAAAAAAAATAAAATAAAAAAAATAAAATAAAATAAATAAAAATGGGGCCAGACTTGCACTCTAGTGTGTTTTATCTTTGCCACACACTTTTCTCTCCTCCCATAGGGAAACATCACCTTTACAAAAATGTGTAACATTTGATGATTTGCGTTTCTCATCGATCCTGTATAATTCTGGAAAAATAGCCAATTCTTCACTTGTTTTATGCTGCATGAGCTTTCTGGCACAGGGGTCACATTTCTGGGGACACCATCGTTATGACATCTTGGCTACACACGCTTTTCACTTGTTACTCTGTTGCAGCTTACAAATTTCTTTTCGTTGATTTCATTTTAGTTGAGTATGGTGTTGTAGTGAGACTGGTGTGGTTGACAGTCAAGGCCCACTGTGTTTTGGGCAGAATGTGTCTCCTTCTTGACTTGTAGTTTTTCTCTGTAAAAGTTGAGACCTCCAGCGTGATAGCTCTCTGGCTATAGGGTATTTTGACCTGAGTGCTGTAAGGGTACAGGTGGGGTTTCCATTTGTTTAGCTCACTTTTCATGATTCAAAAAATCCTTCATTCCTATGACAGCCAAGGGAACCATGCTGGCCCTTTGAAATGAAAAGCTTACAGTTTGGGGGGCAGTCAATCGATTTAAGTTAGGTCTACTGATAATAAGCTAGAAATCAAACTGCACCCATGCATATCATTTAATATTATCACTGTTAGCATTTTTCTCATTTCTGAAGATGTGGTAGTTGGCTTCTTTAGTTTTGGCTAAGAACGCCCTACACTCTTAGAGGTGGTGCTGTCTCTAACCTTGTCCCAAAAGGTCCATTGGACATGCCCTGCTTGCACAGCGAGGCTTCCTTTCATGTAGTTGAACTCAGCCCTAACACATTGATTTTCTTAGAGCCAGGAGTTAACTCCTTGCAACAAAGACTCATGTGAGAGAGGAGCAGAGAGTAAAGTGTTGGTTAAAATGATGTACTGTCCCGATTTTATCTTCAGCCAGCTAGGAGATCTGTTTGGAAACTAATTAAAGCATTTCCCTAATGGCCTTAGTGATCTACTTCTTCTGCTGTCATTTGAACATGGCTATGGTCTCTCAAGTGGTTGCACCATGTGGCAGAAGCTGGGCATAAAGCAAACATCCACTCTCTCCGTCCATTTCCCCCAGCTTTCTCCATGTAGTAGAAGGAGAGATGGACTCCATCCTTCCGATGACCCTTGGACTTTAAGCCTTTTCCTGTTCTTTAAAATCTTTGGGTGCTGGAGAGGTAGCTCAGTGGTAGAGCATTTGCCTCGCCCTGAGGTTGATACCTAGTTAAGCAAACAGATACTTAAACAAAACGTCTTTCTTTTGGGTCCCACTGTAGGCAAGCAAAATGAGAACCATCTTTAGTAGCAGCCATGAGTACTTAGGAGACTTAGAGGCCATCAAAGCCAGGTCACTTTCTGATGGTACAGAGAACTTTTCTATGGAAGCTTGCTAGGTCACAATGTCACAAGGTTTTTGTTCTTTGTTTCTAGTAGAATCGGGAGTTGAATCAGTTTATTTTCTACTGAGCTACATCCTCAGCCCCTATTATTATTATTATTTTTTTTTATTTTTATTTATTTTTTTTTTTTAACTTTTGAGATAGAATCTTACTAAGTTGCCCAGGCTAGGCTTGAACTTGGTGATCTTCTGTGTTTCTGCCTCCAAGAGTACTGGGATTACAGACTTGTGCCATGCTTCCCCTTTACTATGGCTTAATTAACCTGATTTCTTTCTACTGTACTGCCACATGGATAGAGGCTGAGGATGTTCATTCATCATTGGAGCTATCTGGGTAGCTGTAAGCCCCTGCACCTGGATTTCATAGCACCTGGAGGGCTGTCAAGCCCACTGGGTTTCTTTGTTTTTCAGGATAATTTTTGTTTGCCTCTTGTGTTGAGTGGCAAACCCAGCCCAACCTTTTTTGGTTGTTTTATAATGTGTTAAAGATTTGGGTTCTGTGGGTGTAGGCAGGCATTTACATAATTATAGTTAGCTGTTTATACTTTTTTATCAAATATCATGCCCCTTCCTGCTGAGATTCCTAGTATGTTTTGTTTTTATGTTATGGTAAGCCGCAAAATCTACTGACTTCCACAAAACATTGTAGGAAATCAGGAGGCAGGATTGAAGACAGGAGTGAAAGTTCCCCCCACTTCAAGTATGATGCTCGTTTCCACCACTGGTTAGGGACCTCACACCACCACCAAGTGAGTCAGTCTGTACTGCGCATTTTGTTTACATGTTCGTTGTCAGTGCTAATTGTTTCCATGTAAGCCATAATGGGACTAAGATGAAAGAAATGCTACAAGAGCTCTAATGAGTGAATTTACCTCTTCTTTTAAGTCTGCCTGTTATTTTCTATGACTTCCATGTCTCCAGGAATTAAGAGCAGACTGTGAGCCTGAGTTTAGCATTTGCTTTCCTATGTCACCAGAGTGTAAACTCAGAAACCGATTACCAGCTCCCCTAAATTCCCTAACAAGTACTTTCTGTTGTTCCGATGTTACTTTGTCACTTGTGGGATTCTGGCTCATAATAAATATTTTGTATCCTTGATTCCTAAACTTTTCTGTTTAGAGTCTGACATTTCTAAACACTTTGTTTTAGAACTAATTGATAAATAAATTTAATAGAGTTGTCGCTTCATGGATAGAAGATAAAGATGGCCATTTCTCACCGATGTTGACAGCTAAGTCTAAAGTGATTCAAGGCTTTTGTAAGAAGGTTTAGGTACAATGTGACCCATTATTTTTACTTATCTTTTCATGTATATATGACACACAATGAGTTTAAACATTATGTGTGTATGTAAGATTTCAGTAAATACAACAGAAATGACAAAGTAACTCTGTTCTTAATAGCAAATGAATTACTGCCTAGAACTATCAACCTGTGGCTTCTTAGCTGTGGCATTTTTAAATTATTGCTAATTTGAAGGGCTAAGTGAACATTTATTTCTTTTTTACTTTTTTACTTTTTTGTATTTTAGGGAAGGGTCTACAGGGTATTCAGGGTCTCACTACTAGATTGGGACTCATAGTGATCCGCCTGTGTATAGCCTCCCTGAACACAGATTAGAGCTGAGATTACAGACAAGTGCTGGGATTACAGGCTCATGCCACCACGCCTAGTCTCACTTACCTGCCCAGTCTTACTTGTAGTCTCAGTGTGCCCTGGGGGCTAGGCTGGCATGTCAGGCCCGGGGATGGAACTCCCAGCCCCTGCACTTGCTTGCAGGTGCTTTAATCCGCTGAGCTATTTGGTGAACATCTAGCTTTAGTTAGCTTTAAAACAAATTTTGTTGGCTTTTTCACTTCTACCCTGAGACAAATACTTGGATATATGAAATAGTATCTGTTTCATTTTTCCATTCAGGTTTTGAGATTTTAGTATGGAAATTTCTGCATGTTCAAAAGTAATAGTGTAATGATTTGTATATTCATCACTCACTCAGCTTTGACACTTGTCAACATGGGATTAATGCTGTTCAGTGTCCTTTCACACTTCCACCCCTCCCCCGCCCTATTAAAGTGCTATATAAGCCTTCTGTAATTTCATCCATAAATATTTAAGTATATATCTTTAATAGACTTACAAAAACAAACAAAATGTCATTATTGCACTGCATAAAGCTAACAGTAATTACTTCATATAGTCTAATTAATACCTAGAGTTCAAAAACAACGTGTAGTTTGAGTACAGAGGGGGCAGCGTATAGAAGTAAAGTTTATGTGCCTCAGTAGCCATGAACTAGTTGTGTGGCACGAGGAAACACAGAAAAGGAGCGAAATAAGAACAAGATAATTTCTGCTAATGATCAGCGCTCTCAGAGGAAGACAGTGGGTCATAGAGAGTGAGCCAGTAAGCATGGACGTGTCCTAAGTCAGGCCTCAGGGATGTCCTGAGGAGGTGACATGGGCTCTGAGCCCTGCTGCCTAGTAGGCCCTGACCCAGGCGCCCGGGAGACAGCTTTCCAGGGTAGGGTGGGTGGGTACTTTGCTGTGCACAAGGCTTTTGTGCCATCAGATCCAGAAAACTTCTTTCCTTGTCAACAGAACGGCTTTTTCATCAGAGGAATAGAAAGAGCCATTCAGAGTACACTGATGCTGAACTTTGTGATAATTCTTGGTTGATGTGTTTATCAGTTATGCTTAATTGCCCTTGGACACTGCAGAAAAAATGAAATGGAAAATCCGGGCTACTTCAAGGACCTTTGAAATATATAAATACCTCTGGCCACAGGCCCTGGTCTATTGGAATAGAGCTGCAGTTTCTTGAAGGAAGCTTCTCTCTTAAGATTCAGGGCACTTTGCTGAGTAAAATGGTGACCAAAGTGACAGCTTTTTTTTTTTTTGTATAATACTATTTCTCTCTGAAAACCAGGAATTGGAAAATGAAGGTAGAAAAAGCAGCAACATGTGTGGGGGTCATGTGCACACATATTTTCATAAACCTACAAATGTGTATGTAGGTAATAGGGAAGAGAAAAAGGGTAGAGAAGATTGTCTTACCAAGTTTGATTCAAATGGAATAGCAAGTTATAGTACATCCTTATCTTAATCTTTTCTATAATAAAGATAATATAGGGGTTCATATAATTGGTCATAAGTGGATGATTTCAACCTTTTTCTTCTTGGTCATTCAAAGAATGTGAAAGAAACAGTCCTTTACATATACAACAGTTTGTCAGCCTTACTTTAAACACAGCCGGCCGCAGCCAGACTAAACATTCATGGACATCTCATGGAGTCTACAGCAGAGGTGTTTTTTTTTTTTCCATTACATATTTTTTGTTCTCGGGAAAAAATCTTTCTAAGTAGTGGTCCCCACTGAATTGAACCAAAGTCAAATTCACTTGTTTTATAAGGTCATCTCAAGTGTTAGCTTCTGCCTTTCCTAAAAAGATGCTGGTGTTTTGTAATTTATGAGATTATTACTCTGCTTCATTTCTGCCCTTGATCTGCCAAGCACCCATGCCCTGTGTTCACCAGGGCCAACTGGAGTTTTCTTCCCATTAGGGGGGATAGAAGGAGGTGGGTTAGAGCTATAGCAGATTCAGCTCGTCTTTATTTACTCAACCAGCCCGCTGGGGCCTGCAGCTCTCCTAGGCAAACTGGGAGATTATTGTTTACATCTGCCAGCAATTCATTCTTCTGTCTTCTATGAGCTTTCATCCCCTTCAGAGACCATTTTGTACACTTTGATTGTCAGAAGGGTTCAGGAGATTATTGGAGTGGTGCAGAGATTGCAAATCAACAACTTACTCTATGGTGACTTTCAGTGTTCTGCAGCACTTAAAATTTATTTCCTTGGCAAAAGTGGTTTTTTAAAATAAAAGAAT
The DNA here is from genome assembly GCF_000260255.1 of Octodon degus. NCBI lineage: Eukaryota > Metazoa > Chordata > Mammalia > Rodentia > Octodontidae > Octodon > Octodon degus. The sequence continues at coordinate 2,089,888 of NW_004524588.1, forward strand.
AGAGTACTTGCGATTTACTTAGTCAAGATTACTAAGTGTGAGAAATCGATAAATTAAGTGACTATGAAGGACTTAGTACTGTTTTTTTTTTTGTTGTTGTTGTCAGCTAGCAAGCATTTATTGTGTTTCTATATGTAAGACACTTTCAGACATTGGAGAAGGGAAAGCGCATAACCTTTGGCCTTTACTTTTAGGGCACTTGTAGCTTCCTTGAGGTAAGACCTGTGTGTAGTAGCGTAAAGCCAAACGCAAGTGTGTGCTGCTGGAGTTTAAACAAGGGAGAGAATTCATGGCAAATACGTGACAGTGACAGCAGCCAGTGTTGATTAAGAGCTTGCTGCATGCTAAGTACTGATCAGATATTTCAAAATATTCACTCATTTAACCTTTAGTTCAGCCATGGAAGAGATACACCTCTATTATTCCTGTTTCACAGCTAAGAGTACTGTGTGGTTAACTCACTGCTTCAGGTTCCCACACTGAGGAAATAGTAGAGGTGCCATTAGGTTGGGCTGCCTGATCCAGAGCCACTGTCAAACATGTGCTAGGGTGGTCTAGGAACACTTGACCTGAAGTAGGACAAAGGAAGCCAACTACCCTGCAGAAGGGTCTGTTGCGGGGGAGTATCAAAAGGTGAGGTTTCAGGGTATGTTTGCAGGGCCTCAGTGTAGATTAAAGGCCCTTGGACTCGATCCAGTAAGTCGTGGGAGAACCAGTGAATGAATTTTGATTGTTCACTTAAAATATCGTGATTACTCTGAGAAGAGAGAGGAATGTTGGGTTTGCTAGGGCAGCCCCTGGAGTTTGAATTGTGCATTTCTAGTAATGTCTGCTTCATCCTTGTGAGTATCCAGGGGTTGCTTTGATTTTTTCACTAGCTCTTATCTCTCAGCCTTGAGGGATCAACAAATACCAAATTTCAGTCTTCTACTGGGAATTCTCATGAGCCCTAGGTCCTGCTGAAGAACCTGTCTTGGACAGAGGGCAGAAGTATGTCATCCATCCCCTCTCCAGGTTCTCATTATGCTTCACTGGGTTGGGAGCCCAAGAATCCACATTTGAGAGCAACCCTGGAAACCCAAGAAGAAAGTTTTCTTGTGGAGACCTCTCCAGGAAAACTGGTCTAGCCTAGAAACCTCAGAGGCTGATTAGAGGGACGTTTGTGATCACTTGTGTATTTACATATAATATGCATATATTTAGAGAACAAGGTTAGGGGAATAACCATAGCTTGCTTTCCTTTTTTTTGCGGAACCTGGGATTGAACTCAGGCCATTTTGCTTGCTAGGGAAGTGCTTATTCCATTGAGCCATCTCCCCAACCCCCTAACCATAGCTTTCTACTTCATGGAGATTAATCTGGGATTTAAATATCAAAGCATTGGTAGCACAAAGAAGGAAACCCAGCTTGACATGAAATGGCACAGGGCTCCTGAAAACGTGGGGAGGACTGAGAACAAAGGTTATGTTACTATGTCGATAACTCTTTTTAGAGAAAGAAAATATATGATTAAGAAATATGTTGGCAAGATCTTCCCAAGATTACTCACTGGGAAGGAAGCCCAGGACTCAGCCAGGCAAGGAAAATAGAGAGTTTGCTGGGATTGTGGGGGCAGAGCATTAAAGTCCGAGAGTAGAGTGAAGCCATGTGCTGAGGAGGGGATGCAAGGGGAAGGCCCACCATGGCACAGTGTGCTGCTGTTAGAAGGATCCCCGCCAAAGCCAAAGTAGAGGAGGGTCTGATAGACCTGGCCCGAGGTGGAGAGGAGTAGGCCTCAAGCATGACCTCTGCACTTTGGGTATGTTCTAAATATTTAATGAGAGAGCACAGTCCACTTACTGTTTCTGAATTTTATTTTAAACCATGGCCAGCTCTTCTCCAGTCTTACTAGGAGGAAAATGTAATTGTCTGCTGTGGTCTTGGCATAAAAGCGGCCATAGTTATGCTAACAGCCAACATTAGGGGTAACGTAAGATTGGTCCTTCTAGTTCCAACATTTGCTTACCCAGGTTTTTCCTAAGGGGAAGAAAAAAAAAAAAAAACAACAAGCTGGCAGCAACTGAAATTTCACATTAGGGTTTTGGTTGGAGGCTGTTTGGAAAATTGGAAACTCTTTGGCCTGTCTTTTGTGCAGGTCAGGTGTGTTTGAGCGTTCTGGCCAGCCACGCTTCTCCCTGGGCAGGTTCTCTCCAGAGTCCCTGTCCACTGCCGAGAGTCCCTTCCCTCGCTCACCCTTGTGTTTTCCTCTGACATCTGCCACACCCTCCAGGGCGCAGGATCCAAACTGGTCTGCCTACTGTAACTTCCGGAAGAAGATAGGACTGACTGCTTTTCGTGGACAGATACAGGAGCACAGTGATGCTCTTGCCAGAAGCTCCACGTACTCAGTGTCACGAGCATCAGTTTATGATGTGATTTGAAAAGGGGCAGAATATTCAAAGATATGATTACTGCTGGGCCCTGCGTGCTTTGTGGCATTGAAGTAGCAGGAGTGTAGCAGAGCCCAGGGTCCCCTGCCAATGCCCAAAAGAAAGAGCTGGCTGTGGAGACATGGGTTGGGGTGCACACGTTTCACCTCTTTTCATTTGGTTGTCTAGACACAGACCAGCAGGCAAATCAATTAGTGGTAGAATGTGGCAAGAACTCTTCTCTGTCTCCCCTGTTCGTCCTCATAGGGCATCTGTTCATTTTGTGTCAATTCAGAGAATTTACGGGAATACTATTAAAATATTATCATAATATCTAATAATATAATATTTCTGTAAATTTATTTTTTTCTTTATTTTTTTTTCAGTTATTAGACTTTACATGCAAAGGATTGGTTTCTGCCCTTAAAGAACTTGCAGTCTAGCAGGGAGAGGCTGTATGTGAATGGAGGGTTATAGTGCGTTGTGCTGTGTGCCCTGACACTGAGGTCATGGAGAAAGATGCTTACTCTCCCAGGATGTAAGACTTCTGGGGGTGAGAGTGGGGAGATGGTGTGGAATCTCATACTTAGAGAATGAGTAAGGTAGATTAGAAGACTGGCGGGGGGTGGGCTCTTTCAGGGAAATGAAAGGCAGAGAGACCATGACACAGTGGTCATGGCATGCGCTGGGCTTTGATTGAACATTCACTGTGGTGACAGGGAGCAGCGAAGGCAAATCAAATGGCTTGCTTGTGTTTTTTTGTCCCCTCAGTTAGGGGCAATTTTCACTTACTCTCAATGTGGGACCCACAACTGATCATGAAGGTCTGGGCTGCATGGTGACACCTTGCACTTCACCTTCGTGGTGTATCCACTTGGCTCAAAGGGCAGGCCCAACTGTGTGCCCGGCATAGGAGCAAGATCCCAGTGACTTCTGTCTGCATTAGCCTGTTTGCTTGGCCACTTATGGGATTCAGTAAGAGGGTGTGGTCATGGAACAGTATTTATCTCTCTAAGGACTAGACCAGCATAACTCCATCGCAGGGTAGCTGCAGCAGTACCTGCTGGGAAAATCCTGCTGCCTGCTTTTGCTATCTTACCCCCCACTCTAGCTCTTCTACCCTATCTCTGTCCCCAGCTGCTTCCATCTATTTGCTTTCTAATGACAAAGCACTTGGGAGGCTGCGGGGAAGGCTGTGTCACCACATCCATCCGTGACCATCTGTTCCCAGAGACTGTGACTGGCAGGGGGAGTGTTCTGGGGAAGAGGACCAGAAGGGGATGGTGGGCAGCAGGAGTCTCTCTTCTTAGAGAAAACAGCTCATCCTCTGTGACCAATTTCTCCTCTAACTAGAGAGATCAACCCAGACACACACACTTGGGAAGATAGGATGGAACTGTACCAAATAAAATCTTTGTTGGAATGGATGGTAGTAGAGAAACACATTGTCTTATGGTATGGTGTAATACAGTGTTATTTTTGGATGACTTTTGGAAGTTTTTATTTTAAGTCTGCTTTATTAGAGGTTTTAGTGCTTTATATTCTTGTACATAGCTAGTTCCATGGTGCGGAAGACAGACTAAAGCTCGTTAGACCTTTTTTGGAACTTCACTTCTGCGGACTGTTAGGTCTGTGACTCTTCTTGGCATGACATTTAATCTCTGAGGCTCAGTTTCCTTATTTGAAAAATGGGCCACTAATAACACCTAGCTTTCACACTGGGTTATTAAGAGGCTTATGTAAGAGGTAATGCATATTAAATATTTCATAACAGCTTTTTATGGACTAATTTGAATTTGGGGACCATTTGTTGCTTTCATAAAAAGTTCACCCACTAAGATGAGTCAGACAGTTAGCCACCTCAATGCCAAATGCGCTGTCTTCTATAATGCTCAGTAGATTTTTCTTGGTGTCATTTGGTGCAGAGGTTAAGTGGGAGGATGTCCCTCCACAGGCAGAAGAGACAGCTCTGTTGAACATGGTACCTCACGCTCTCTTTCAAAATGGAGCTTTAAAAGAAATCTGCTCTCCTGCAAAACTTTTTCAGCAAAACTCTTCTTTTCCCTCCACCTGGTTATGGTCCCTGTTACAGCCTGCTCTCTGCTTTCATAAATTTAGCTCTGCGAATTTGTAATCATTTATCTGCATGTGCTTTTGTGTGTATTTGTCCCATCCCTCTCTTTATAAAACATTCCTGCTGGTACATGGAAGGAGATGTTCTTTTCCTTGCCGTGGAAATGCTGTTGTTCCTCTCCTGAAGGAACTAGGAGACAATGGGGGTCCATGTTCATTGTGTATTAGTGCTTCACTATACAGTTCTTCTCTTAGATTGACATGTGAGTAAGGAAACACATTGTGGCAAGTCATTTAGAGATGGTGTGTATTGCTGAGTGTGTCTTACCTTTGTAACTTCTTTTTCACTGAATTGTGCTGAAACCCCTTAAAGGATACTGTCGACATACCTGAATGAAATGTTTAATTTCATGGCGTTTTTATACATATTAAGCTGAAGATATATTATCCCACTTTTTAATGATGTTATAAAATGTGGCCCAGATTCGCAGGACTCCTTTGAAAATAGTGATAGGAACAGATTGTAATGAATTGAAGTAGAGATTTTTCTCTACCTTATGTAATTAGCATTTTGAGAACTAGATAAGAAAAGGGGAGTGAAGGTGGGTGGTCTGGACAGAGATAGAACTGATATGGAGAAAAATGGAGACAAGAATAAAGAGAATAATCTCAGCATTCCAGAAGGCTGAAGCAGGAGGATCACAAGTTCAAACCCCTTCTGGGTACCTTAGCAAGACACAGTCTCCAAATTAAAAATACAGACAGTCTGGGGATATAGCTAAGTGTGAAGGCTTAGGTTTAGTTCCCAGTTTTTAAAGAAAGAGTAGGGGGAGGAGAACAAGGAACAATAAAGAATTGGCATTCTTTGTTCGGCCATTAGAGTTCTTCCTGCCAGGCACAGGGTTTGCCCTGGGTCCTCTCTGCTCTGAGTCGTCGGGTGCCCCCGGTGAATCGGGTTGTCCTGTGATCCTGTGGGGTTTTACGCTTTAGAGGGAAGATGTAGCAGATGCTGCTGGTGCAAGGTGAGGGGAGGCCTAGTTTCATTAGTAGGAGTTGAGACCCAGAAAGGCTGTCATTTCTCAGCTCGCTGGGTTTCATCTAATGGGTTCCATGATGCATGGTGTCACATTTGAGGGGCTTTCAGCTCTCCCATTTGTACTGTCCTTACCTGGTCACCAGACACAAGAGTTTATGTTCTTGTGACACCTGCCCCCCTCAATCTTCCTCTAGTCATACACGGAGGGGCAGGGAGATGGAGGGGGGACTCAGTTACCCCCTTGTCTCTGACCCAGCAGTGGGTTTAGAGAACTTTGGAGTCTCATGTTCAGCGCCTACTGGTGCATTTGGTGGGCATTTCTCGTATTACCAGTGACATCGTTCTTCTCCCTAGTGTCAGCTGGTGGAATGTTAGAGTCCGAAAGACACTTACATCCCCCAGAGTCTCACTTCATTTTAGGACCTGAGCTTCTGAGGGTGTAAGAGATAGGTGTAGGGGAGGAAACATCTTTTAGCAAGGGGCTTGTAAGTTAGAATTAGCAAAAGACAGACGGAGAATAGAAGACCAAAGTTTATCACTGTGTGCAGGACACACCATGAGGGGAATTCCCACAGAGGCGCTGCTCAAAGATATTAAACAGTTTTCTTGTTTGTGTAGCATTTGTCACTCTTGGATTTTAATTTTATTTTTTGTTTGTTTGTTTGTTTGTTTTTGCTTAATGTTTATGTTCTTTGGTCAGAATGCCTACTGTAGCCCCAGTACCCAGAACTATGCCTAGGACACAGTAAACAAGTATCTGTTGAAACAATGAATGTATAATATTTGAGAAAGTAACTTAAGCTTTCTGTACATTAATTTTCTCGCCTCCCTCTTCCAGTTGCCCTGAAACATAAGGGAATTAATTCATTCTAAAGTACTTATTACTAGCCTGCCATGTAAGTGAATGCTGAATAAAACTTCCCTATTATTGTAATTATTAAATATTTGGTTTCCTCACTAGACTAAAAACTTGAGAGCAGAGACTGTTTCTTACATCTTTTTTGTTTTGTTTTGTTTTAGTTCTAGAAGCAATTTGGTTGACCCATGATTGATGTTGTTTGTTGAGTAAATTACAGAGAAATTGTAAGGAATACCTCTGCAGATATTTGTTAAAATAGGTTTTCTTCCTATCTTTTCTCTTTGAGCTACAGTGGAGGTATCTATCTGGAGTAGTTGGCTTATGTGGTGCCTTAGTTTATCACTTAGGCAGGGGGCCAAAAATTTATTTTTATTGCCATGATTTTACAAAACAAGAAAAAAAATTCTTGAGCACTGACAGCAGGGGCAGAGGTTTGGGTAGGTCGTAAGTGCCACCTTGACAGGGAGGGGGTGCAGGAGCTACTTGAGCGCTCTCATTCTTAGTTGGTACTTCACAGAGGTGCTTCCTGGCAGAGGGCGTCCTCAGCAGGTGCAGGGTAAGGTGAAAGACCAAGGTCAAGAGAGAAACAATCTCTTCTTCCCACTGTCAGGACACAATGGAAAGTTTCAGAGGATCCCTTTTGACTTGAGCCCACCATTTGACTCTCACGGGCCTCCATTTCTGCACTAAAATTAAAGAGTAGGACTAGATCATTTCCAAAATACCATCTTACTTTCTAAATTCCATAATTCTATGGAAACTGTTTAAGAAAGCTGCAGACTGATTAAGAATTTAAGTGTGGGGGTAGTTTAAGTGATTGGTAAAATGGAAGGGGATGTTATGATAAGAACATTGGGCAAGTGGTTAAATGGCACACAGAATCGGTGAGAGGAGAGCTAGACAATTACAGTAATTAAGTAGAAAATGAACTTAAGACCCACATATTAACAAAAGGCTTTCTGATCTCCTGGTTTGGGTGAGTGCCTTCGTGTAACTAAGTTGCTTGTTGGCTCTTCGAAATGGGCAACTGATTTGTGAGCCTTTCCCATAACTGAGCCCTAAGAGATTTACAATCCCGCCCATAAGGTAATGCAGTTTGGCAAGAGGATTTGGACCTTGACAGTCTCTTGCCCAACTTGGTTTCCAGAAAGGCCAACTTGCATAATGTGAAAATAAATTGAAGACAAAAAGTTGAAAAGAAAACCTCTGGTTCTCACTTACTTGGTGAAATACCATAAAGTATCATTTTTTACATGCCCCCATTACTACAGAGCATATGTTTTACTATTGAGCCTGGCCCTCCCTGGCACAATTTTCCAACCAATCTAAGTCACTGCATAAATGGTATTAAATCATAGAACTCACATAGATGTGAAAATGTGTATGTATTTTGTACTGTGATCTGCCTGCATGAGTTTGTTTTGTTAATTTTCTGTTGCTGCATACATAGCAGCAACATCGTACATTGTACATTTGTTACGTTGTAACAAATGTGATGGTTTAAAACATCACACATTTATTATCCCATGGTTTCTATGGGTCAGGAAACTGGACCCAGTTTGGGTCTGCTGTGGGTCCCCCTGTGCGGTAATTAACGTGCTAGTGAGGGCTGTGGTCTCCTCTGAGGCTAGACTGGTGAAGAACCTACTTTCGTTGTGGTCCCAGGAAAGAGGATTTCAGTTTCTCATATGGCATTGGCTGTCAGTTTGGCACTATACGGGCCTCCCAATTGAGGTCCATATGGGGCTCGCTTCTTTAGTGGGGGAATTTATTTCCTTACAGGTGTGGCCTCAGACAACAACCCCCCGCCCCATCGTCCTTGTAAAGTAGAAAGATAGAAATAGAGCGAACCAAGATGCAGAATTACTCAGTGAAGTGTCCTAAGTGCAAAGCGGCTATTGGTTGCATGGGAAAGAGCGTACAAGTTCATGAACAGCAAAATCCCAGGTATTTGCTACATACTGACTCCATGTCAGATGTTTAAGAGCTTTAAGTCAGGACATTTCTGTTTCATCCTCAGTACCACTCTGAGTTAGGTATGACTATCACGTGCTAAACTAATGGTGTGTGTGTATATGTGTGTGTGTGTGTGTGTGTGTGTGTGTGTGTAGGATTAGAGAGGTTATATAACCTGATAGGAAATGCATGGTCTTAATTTGGACACGGGCAGCCAGATTCCACAAGCCACTACCACTGGTCTTTTAGGATCTTTCCATTAGGGTGTAATACTCTATGCAGGGTTCTCCCTCTCTCATGTCAGATACTTAAATCATTGCTGTCCTACAAAAGGGGATTTCAACAGATTGCTCTTTTCAAAATATATCAGTAAAATGGAGGTATAACATTCTTTTTCACTTGTGCCAAACTCATTTCTTTGAAGATGCTTAAGAAAGCACTGAAACCGGCATTTAGCTGGATTATAATCTGGGCTGTGTACACATTAAAACATCAAACTCAAATCTGTTGTATCTCTCTGTATACTTTTTTAAAAAATCTGTTTTTGGCTCTCAGTCATTTTATGGTAAAGATATTTCTACAATTATGGTAAGGTATCTATACATAAGATTTACCATCTGAACCATTTTTAGGTGTACAATTCACACCACTGTCCATCTTCTCCAACTCTTTCCCTTTCTGTGAATTGTAACTCCTCTAGGTATCTTGCGTAAGTGGAATCGTGTTGTGTTTGTCCTCTTGTGACTGGCTCACTTGCCCATGTTGTGGTGCATATCAGAACTTCCTTCCTTTTTAAATCAAGTCTTTTTAGACTTGGGAGTATTTTTCGTCTCTGTAGCCAGAAGTGGAATTTTCTTCTAGACCTCCTTATAGCCTTTACCTGGAAGGAATCGTCTAAAGCCGTGTCCTGCCTTCCTGAGTCATGTTCAGGAGGAGCCCAAATCACAAAACAGAGGCAATGTCAGTGTAGCAAATGGGCATCTACTGTGTACCAGGGGTTCTGGGTGTGACCAGGGAGGAGTATGGTCTTAGGAAAGAGACATCTGTATTCTCAGCTAACTGTAGTGCCAGATCCTAAGTACTAAAGAGAACTGGGAGAGATCTACAGAAGACCATGAGGAGGACTTTAGGAGCGCTTTAGGTGGAGGAGGCAGGGATTGTTGATCTTAGCTCTGAGACATTCAAACACATGTTTTTTGGAGAACATAAATTGCAAGGAGAAGCACCACATCAGTAGGAAGTGTAGAGTGGGAGAAGGGTGGGAGGCTGGAGGGCGCTTAAGTACCACGCTGAGGACCAGGGACAGCTAAGACGGAGGCCTTATGCAGTTAGTCTGATAGAGTTGACCTGTGGGTTGACTGTGGGCGTTGGATGGATTGGAGCAGAGAACTTGGACCTAGAGACCAGCGTGTGACAGTGTGAGTGAGGATGGTGTGGTCACAACATTTTTGAAGTGAGGCAGAAGGCCTCAGCTCAGTCACAGACAGTGGTTTGCTTAAGGTCAGCAGCATAGTTGGTTGCTTGACAGCAGAATTCACTGGCTTATTCCTACCCATCCTGCCTTTATGCATTCTGAAATTCTTATTATTTTACCTCAAATTTAGAGTTTTGTTTTTTGGAAAATCCTCATCAGACCTTTTCTCATTTTACCCACAGTGACAAGAATGTGTTGGTTATAAAATCCATCCAGGTAGGTTCCTGCCTCTGGGATTTCACTCAGTAATACTGTGTTCCATGCACTGAGTGATGTGGTGCTCATTAGAAAAGAGGTAACTGTTAAGATTGTACGCAGTATGGAAGAGCTATAATTAAGATCTTCCAAACTATGTTAGAATTGTTCCCGTGATCTCTTGGTAACAAAAGAACTCAAACAGAACTTTCTACAGGTATGTAAACCTGGGTTGGGAAGAATAAAGCTGAGTTGGCCTCAGAAATCATGGACAGTGATCAGAGCCTGTGTAATGGTCCATGAAGAGATTACTTGACTTATCATGAAGAACTTTGATAGTGGCGTCACAGGAAGTATCATGGTCTTTGCCCGTGTGCAGCTTATGTTCAGAGCTGGAAAATGTCAGAAGCTACTCTGGAACATTAGAAAAAAATAAGTTTTATGAATCTCATAAAAAGTGGTGTTTAAGGAGAGACCTAGACATACAAATAGAGAAAGGGAAAATATTACTTGATACAGTATTGAAAGAAAATACCAGTTGTTATTTGACTAAAAGGTGATTGAGGAAAAAGTGTTGAAATTTATTAAAAATAACATGAGTTACAAGGAACAGAATCCTTCTGCTAACCTTTGCATTAGTCAGTTTCTTATTTTTTTTTTGTTGTTGTTGTTTTAGTCCCTATTTTAAAAGATGTATAAATGTAGAAGACCATGTATAAAGATAGAAGATCATAGGATAAAAATAGTTTAGGATTTGAAACATGGGTTTTAAAAAGATAAGGTTAAAGAAATTTGGAGATTAAAATGGGCTGACTTTATAAAAGAAAAGACTATTTATGGGCAAGCCAATCTAGATGGTACCAATAATTTTAAAGCATATACTCTGTGTTATGGGACTTTAGTGGCCAGATTTTCTTTTCTTTTTTTCTTTTCTTTTTCTTTTTATTTCTTTCTTTCTTTTTTTTTTTTTTT
>NW_004524588.1:2100960-2119039 GCF_000260255.1 Octodon degus
TTTTTTTGAGGTAGTATCTTGCTAATTAGTTCATGTTGATCATGAACTCAGTAGTTAGCCTGGGCTGACCTTGAACTCAGGAACCCGCATCAATTTTTTCGCCTCAGCCTCCCAAAAAATGGGATTACAGATGGGCACTACCATGCCCAGCATAGTGGCAAGATTTTTGTTGTGCTGTTGGTTAATGAATTATTTTTATTTGCTAGGAATGTCAAGTGGAAGGAAATGTGTCACCAGTTGGGAGAATTATATTGGATGATTATTAGAGCCTCCCAGAGTCCCTTATAACTATTCACTGGAAGAGAGATTTTGTCTGGGAGGTTGCTAGTTCTGAGCTGGAGAGCTTTCTGGATGGGCATTTGGGCTGAAAGACATCACCTAATTCCTTTTAATTTAAGATTTGAGGTCAACATTAGAAAGACGTAGGTAAATGTACCTGTAAGAGTCAACTCCTAAAACAAATGTGTATTTCTAAAATTGTGAAAAGAGAGAAGGAAGAAGGAGGGAGGAACAGAGAAAGGAAGAGAAAGAATAGAAAGAAAGGAAAAGAAAAAAGGAAAGCTATTTTATTGCCAAGAATTAGTGGGCCATCCCTGTGTAGTTTTTGTCTTCCGAGACATTACTCTAACTTGCAGATATTTTGTCTGTTTATTCATTGTTTTGGCTGCCTCACCATTATAAAGTAAGCATCATGAAAACAGGGACTGGGTCTTTGGAGTTCCTGGCTGGATTTCTGTCACCAAGCTCCATATTGATGCACAGCAGGTGCACACAGTAGGTGCTGCTGGTTGCCTCATGAGTGGAGGCTGCCAGGGGGACCAGCGTGGCAGAGAGCAGTCAGCTGCGGTCACCAGGAGGGCTGGAACCTGGGGGCCAAAGAAGGAAGGAAAAACAGAAGTGGGAGAACAGTGGAAGAAAACAGACGGGAAGTGTATTCATAAGGCCTCCCTCGGCTATGCTAAGAAAGGGAGGCACGTGCTATTTGGAAAACAGGAGACACAGGGGCTAGAGCTCAGCCTCACTAGCTCTAGGAAGAGACTCATGATTTGCCACTGAATTAAGTTTATTAGTTTTGTCAGAAATGGCCAAAAACTCTGAAAACCAAGGCTTTCTTCTGTGTGAATCATCTGGAGTCTAGTGGGGTGTGTGTGTGTGTGTGTGTGTGTGTGTGTGTGTGTGTGAGAGAGAGAGAGAGAGAGAGAGAGAGAGAGAGAGAGAGAGAGAGAGAGAGGTTGTGTATGCTCCCGTGTATGAACATGCTTCCAGTGTCTGGCTCCTCTATTTACATTCTCTGCCCTGGCCTTCAGATGTTTTTTGAGCAGCTTTAGATTAGATTATCCGCATTGGGCTAATGGAGTGATTTTTGCAGCAAACTGTCTCTGTGCTGTGGGCTGTTCAACTCTTTTCAGCCTGAGTAGCGAGAAAATGACCTCAATTTAGTCTGATCTGGCCTGCTTTGGTCTTAAGTCCACTAAGTTCCAGGTCTTAGGATGCTTAACATATTAACCAAAGGATAAAACAAAATAGAAGAAAAACAAAACAAAAAAGCAAGCGAGCTTATTTCTTCCAAAACTAACGAGTAGCCTTCCTCAAACTCAACTAATTCTATCTTCTGACCTGTCCCGTGTGATGGAGCTTTTTAGGGAAATAGTTGACTTGAACCACAGGCTTCCCTTGTAATGGGAAGAGAGTTCCAAGGGGAGGATTAGAGGCACTCAAGGCAACTGCAGCCCTCGAAGCCCTCACCTCTGTGTGCTCCTGCGAGCTGGCTGGGGTGAGTTCATCTGCCAGGGTTTAAGTGCATCTCATATCCCAGAAGCACTAAGGGATGAAGCCGCAGCCTGGAGCTTACCAGGCTCATCCAGAGTGCTTTCAGAGACTTAAGCATAGGAGCAAGAACCACCCCCTGCACTTCGTGGTCTCCCGATCTCGGATGGCCTTGCATTTAAACGGCCCAGAGGTACCCTGAATGTCCTGTCCCTGCCCAGTCTCTTTAGGAGAGGGGTGGTGAGAAGCCTGTGTTCCCTCTGCTCTTGTGCATCTCAGCGCTTAATGACCTCAGGCCTACGCCTGGGTGCAGTGAATGAATCTAACAATGCCTGTCATTTGTAAAACAGCTCTTACACCTTATTCCATCCTGGGGATGCTGAAGGTGATGTTCTGGTGGCAGTGGGCGCAGGGTGAAACAAAATGCACAGGCTGGTTGAGTTGCTACGTGAAAAGTGGCAGAGCAGAGACCAGGGTCTGTGTCTCTTTCCTGAGAAAGCCTGGGTGTATCTCATTGCAGAGTTGTCTCTGGCTGCTGCTTGTTTCTCTTGGGTGGAATAACAAATTGGTGTGCTGTGTGCAGGCCTCATCCAGATGGGCCTGGGCCACCCGGCCCTCATCTAGATGGGCACTGTGTTTTCCTGTGACCTCATGTTTAGGTGCTACGAGCCAGAGGGGCTAATTTTTGTGACCGAATGAACACATGAGTCTTAGGCAACCTGAGATGGTGGGGTGAGCGGGAGACCACCTGGCCGTGCTTCACTGCTTGCTCAGACCAATGCCTGGTGCTTCTGGACAGCTGCGTTCATGGCTGTGCCTGCTCGCCTTCTGACGGGGCTTCTGATTTACCATTCTGGAGCTATGATGGAGTGAGGGCTCCCAGCCAGACCCTGCTGAACGATATGACCTGCAAGTGGGCTCCTCGTGGTGAACGTCCTGTGCCGACAGGTAGACCTCTCTGCCAGGACCAGCTCCTGAGCCTTTGCCAAGGAAGACAAACCTGTATTTTATAGAAAGGGCCTATTGTTCTGAGGGAGTGACTGGAGCCAACTTCTTGCGCTCTTTTGGCTGACTCCAAAGAGGAGTTGGAGGCAGAATGCTAATCACTGACTCTCAGAGACACTGACAGCCAGACCTCAGGGAGCTCCTAAGAAAGTAAACAAAAGGCTCAGTTGCAGATTCTGGAAGAACAGTGGGATGCAGGAGGCTGGAGAGGACAGCAGTGTGTTGAGCAGAAAAAGCCTTCTGGCCTGCCTCTCAGAAGGCTAGTCTTAAAAATTATGAGGGAACCATGAGCCATGCACTCACTCTCCATGAACAGGACTGAGGTGGCGGGCAGGCCAGGTGCCCTGGCTTAGCCCGAGAGCATGCCTGTGGGATCGTACCCTGTCTGAATCACAGGGCTGCTCCACCTGAGCTGGACATACTTTTTTCTTTTTCTTTTTTTCTTTTTTTTTTTTTTTTTTTTGCTCTAGTTGTGCATTTTCATCGATCTGTCTTAGGCTCTCGCTTCTTCTCTCTAGTTCCAAACACTAGTGCTAAGAATTCTGTCATCATGAAGGGACATTTCCTTCTAAGCCTGAGCCATTTTGGAACTGTTGGGACCAGGGTGTGTAGGCCCCTGTGCTGTGTCTGTGGGATGCTCTCGGTTTGGCCCAGCCTCTGGTGATTTTCCTTCTTTCTAAGTGTAAGGAAGAAATCATTTTCTCCTTAATTGCTGCCCTCCATACTCCTTCATACAGATATATGCCTTTAATCTGGACCTACTTTGATGTAGTTCCAGCTACACAGACTCCACACTAATACATGGTGATCAGAACGATCTATCCTGGAGTCCGTCATGGTGGAAAGGGCGTTGGCCTTGCAGAGGGACACATGGCTGCAGTCCTCTTTCCGCTGGTGACCTGATAATTTTCTCTCCTCACAGGGCCATGTGTACTTCTTGGACTATGATGATTTTCATCTCAGTCTTCCCGCTTCTTCACGGAAGCATGTAAAATGACCTTGTAGCAGAATCCATTTGTAACCATTTGCAGTCTTTCTTTTCTTCCTTTTGTAGTTGCGTTGATGATTATGTATTTAACTTCAGTGAGGAAGTAAAGTATTGCCACTCCAGCATTCTGTTCTCATCTCTACGGTGAGCAGACATCAAAAATTACATTCTTTTCTCAGGTTAACCTTTTGTTTCCAATGGGGGAAAGCTGTCACTACCACATATAGTCTCGATCGTTTTTTACCAAAGTTGGAATGAGTCAGAGCTTGGATCTCTGGAACAAACCAGAGCATCTCAAGTTCAGGGTGAGGAAGTTCTGGTGAGAAAAATTAGCAGAGTGTAGACTTGGGATGTGAAGACAGGTAAAGAATCCTCGCTCTAGCCTGTGTTGTTTTCTAGCTGTTGCCCAGGCTATGTGGGAAGCTTCCAAAAAGATGGAAAATTTACTTGGGGATGTAGCTAGAAGCCTCGCGGTGTCATAGTGTGTTTCCTTGAGGAGACCTAGGGCTGAGGTACTCCAGCTCTGGGGCGTACTTTTTGTGGTTGCATGCATTTTGGACATCTCTCCCCTGCTGTGTGCTGTGTGTGCCTTTCCACACAGCCTTGCTGTGTTCACACATGGACCCCTTGTGGTGCCTCCGTGTGGGGGATGGGTGTTGTCTCATTCTCGGCTTATTAGAAAATTATGCATGGGCTCCTGCTTGCTTGGCGTCTGATCTTTCATGCCTACGTTAGAGCTGTTAGTGCCTTTTCTAACTCCGAGGCCTTGTGCCTCTGAAGCAACCTTGCTTTGCTGCCGGTTTCTTTATTTAGTTTTGTATCCTTGCCCCCATCTGATTTGTTACTCAGCCATCAGCGTATATTTATTGAGTCACTCAGGTGCTTATCCAGACTGTGGCAGATTCAGGAACTGTGTGAAGAGCTGCCCCACAGTTCATGGGATTGAGAATCCATTTGATGAAGCAAGGCGTAAACACAGGCAATGCCATCTGACAGCGTCAGCCCTTGAATAGAGTGGACAGTATAATCAGAGGTGACTTCTGTCCCAGAGTGGTTGGGGCAGGTAGCCCCAGGTGGCGGGTTCTTTCTCATGAACTCCCCATGATCTTTCATGTGTAATATTTATAAGAATATATTTGTGGGTTAGAAAGCTCAGTGAATGTCTATGAACTTGGTGCCCAACCTAAGGGCTAGAATATTACCACTGCTGCATCTCTGTCAGTGCCTCTTTTTTTCTGCCCCTCCTCACCCACCTGTTAGATACTGTCTTGAATTTTGTGGGTTTTATTCAGCTTTTCTATTTTGAAAGTCTCTGTAGAACTCATATGTTTTCATTGGATGTCTTATAATTTTCTGTGATATGTGACCTCTGAAAAAGTGAAACACCCAGGGCTTATGTGACAGATAATTTTATGTCTGCTTAGCTGGGTCATTGTGCCCAGATATGGATTAGACATTATTCTGCATGTTTTGGTGAAGGTGATTTTGTTAACATTTAACTCCAGGGAATTTGTGTAAAGCAGATTGTTCTGGAAGGTGGTGGGCCTCATCTGATGCCTTAAAGTGCAAGACTAGGCTCTCTAAGCAAGAGGGAATGCTGTAACGCACAACCTTGGGATGACTTGCCTGGGCCCACTCTTAAGGATTTTAGACTTACCAGCTTCTGTAAGCATGTGAGCTAATCTCTCTCTCTCTCTCTCTCTCTCTCTCTCTCTCTCTCTCTCTCACACACACACACACACACCCCTTCATCACTGTTTTTTTTTCTGGGAGTCTTAAGGCCGGGCATCACCTCTCTGTGTCCCATACAGATAGCATCACAGAGCTCATTTGCAGAATCTTCTTGTGAGGGGAGGCAGTGGTATATTAGTCACGTAACTAGGAATGTGACTGGAGGAATCTGGCCTAGGCCATGGAAAAGAAAATTTGATTTCCTGTAACAGCAAAGCCAGCCCAATTTTTGTTTGGATATGTCTTTTTCCTTTTTAGTGTCCTGTCCCCTCCTGAAGCTCTGTGGCTCTCTCTGGTCACCCCCATACTCAGTTCCCACTCACATGGTCAGTTCCAACTGTACACACTCACGTCTGTGCTTTCAGTGAGAAGCCCTAGTCCTGCCTGTCACCAGGACAGAGAAGGACCTTCTCTGAACACCTGTCCTCTCATGTGGTCTAGGTTGAGGAGACCATCAGTCTGGGTTTCTTATGTGTCACTTCGTGCCAGATCCTGATTCAGATGCTCTGCCTATTTATCTCATGTTAGGTCACAGCAAGCCCAGGTAAGAGCCACGATCTTTATCCTCCTGTGCTTGGAAAGCAGTAGGAATGGAATTTGAATCCACCCAGTCTGGTTTCAGAGTCATTGCTCTTAGAGCTTTTAAAACACATTATAAACTGGAAAGGCCTTACAAGGTGACAGCTACTACTATTATTAAAATGTGTCCTTTGCCTCGGATCCCTGGGCTGTGACACCTCCAGCCTTTTGGAGCAGATCCAGGCTAGTGATACTGTTGGTGGGGCTTTTTTGCTCTTCCTAGAAAGCATTTGTTCTTCCAACAGAAGCTAGGGGTGGGTGGCCAGATCTCGGGGCCCCAAAGAGAAATCCTGTAGGGGCCTTTCGGATGTGACAGCCACTGGCCGAACACCGTCAGCCTTCTTTCAGGTCAAGCCAGCTATGCTTGCTGCTTCACACAGGTTCTGGAGAGTGTAGGACAGCCCATGAAGGGAAGGCCATCCTAGACCTGACTCAGCTGAGAAGGCACACACAAGGAAAGCCAGAGGCTTCCGCCAGGTCTCCCTGCTAGGACCTCAGCAGATACTGAATAGTCCCAACCCTCTTCACTGTTACTTTGTTACTCATTTGAGGCCCGGGCAAATTGCAAGGAAGGTCTTTGCCCTTTCTTCAGGAGATCTGGGTTTCTCCGGGGAGTTTCACCTCTGTTTTCTTATTTTCTTTCTCAGTCCTCCTTTCCCAGGTTTTTAGCAGGGACTCAGCACATTTTTCTTGTCTTTTCAGTGTTTTTAACTGTACTTCTATCCAGAATCTATAATCTAGTTTTTTAGTAATGGGACTACATTGAGGGGCATGTCACATGTCAAGAGGTACAGAAGTTTTTTCTGCCTGTGACATTAGTTATCTCTGCCTCAGTTGGGGCAGTAACAGAATTTATTCCACCTTTTCTTCACAATCCTGGTGCGCTCTCTCCTGCATGTTCATGTAGATACTCATCATATAAACCTATCATTTCCAATCCCAAATTGCGTTTCTGAAGGAGGGAACATATTTGCCTGTGCCTTGATTTATTAATTAATTTATTTTCTTTCTTTCTTTTTTTCTTTCTTTCTCTTTCCCTCTCTCCCTCTCTTTTTTTTGGTACTAGGTATCGAACTCAGGACCTTGCGCTTGCCAGGCAGGCACTTATGCCACTGAGCTATCTTCCTGGCTCCTGTGTCCTGATTTGCTGTAGTAAATCTATACCACTCCTTTGTTTTCTAAACATTCTCCCTAAAGCAGTTTCAAATGCTAGCAAATAAGGGAGCGATGGTCCTTGGGTCCTGTGACTTGAAAATGAGTAATGTCTTTACTCATTGATGATGATTTGACTGCAGTCATGATTTGTATATCCTTTCTTTTCTTGCTTCAATATCATTATTTTTAAACCAGAAAATATTTTGATTAACATTTTGAGGAAGAATTCTATGGCGTTTCCCAGCCTTCCCTCCCCTGGAATGGATTTCTATCATTGAATCACTTTTCTCTATTTTCCCCCACTTTCTGTCTCCTGTTTGGTCAAAGCTCCAGTAAACTCTAGCTTTTTTTCTCTGTGTTTTTATGCCCGAAAATTTGAGCCTGGTGTCTGTGATTGTGTTAATTTTCCACGGTGTTTTCCAGCCTAATAAAGAAGCCTCCTTAAAAGAGAGCATTTGGTTTAGCCCTCCGGTGGAGGATTGAACCCTGGTAACTGTGAACCCGCATACCTTACTTGTCAACCACTGCAGAGGTCCTCAGGAGTCACCAGATCCATATGGTTTTTCTTCCTTATTCTGTCCACCTGACACATTTTAAGTGATGTTAGTCACAACTATTAGTATGCGTGCTAAGAGCTTTACCTTTTTAACCAGGTCTGAGACTTAAGATGAAGACCAGCCTGGGCGAGTTCCTGCAGGGAGGAAAGGCCTGGATGCCAGTCTCAGCCCGGTTCCTTCTTAGAAAAGTGATGTTTGGAACCTCTCAGAGAGGCATCACTGTGAAAGAGATGAGGTTAGTGGCACTGGCTGTGCCTGTCTAACACAGGCTCTTCAGAGAAGCAGAACCAAGAGATTTGTTGATACTGGTATCGGTAGATAAATAGGTGTATATGAATGTGTATGTAGATAGTCAGAGAGGTAAATTTGTTTATTCAAAGAGATTGACGTTTATCATTGTGGGGACCAGCAGACTGGAGACCAAGGAAGAGTTGGTGTGGGGTCTCTGGTCCAGATGTCATGAGGAGGCTGGGCTGTCTCTCCCTTGTGGAACTTAAGTATTTTTCTTTTCTTTTCTTT
The DNA here is from genome assembly GCF_000260255.1 of Octodon degus. Classification (NCBI taxonomy): domain Eukaryota; kingdom Metazoa; phylum Chordata; class Mammalia; order Rodentia; family Octodontidae; genus Octodon; species Octodon degus. Next base: position 2,109,262 of record NW_004524588.1, read on the forward strand.
TCTTTTCTTTTCTTTTCTTTTCTTTTCTTTTCTTTTTTTTTTTTTTTTTTTGCAGAACCGGGGATTGAACTCAGGCCCTTGAGCTTGCCAGGCAAGTGCTTATTCCACTGAGCCGTCTCCCTGGCCCCAACTTAAGTATTTTTCTTTCGTAGGGCCTTCTAATGATTGCTGAGGCCTACCCATGTGACAGACAACAATCTGGTTTGCTCTCAAATCTTGGTTTAAAATACTTAAAAAATACTTGACAGCAACATCTAGATGAGGGCTTGACCACATCCTGGGTACCATGGCTTAGCTAAGTTGATCCGTGATATAAACCATCCCACTATCCATCAGGGCTCTTGTGAGCATCAGGTGTGAATGTCAGGAGTGGACGGTGTAGATGAGCGGTGGTGTGAACCTTTCAGAGCTTCCAGTGGTACCTAACAGCCGTAAGTGCCTGCGGTTCGCCACCACTGCCATGGTGGAAGAGGCACTTTCGTCTGGGCTCTCTGCATCCTTTACTTCTGTACTTCTCTGCCTCGCTTTTACCTTTTTCTCTGGTCTCTGACATCTGCCCTTCTCTAGCACTCACTGCCTGACATGAGGAACATGTGTGAAGTAAGAGTGAGGAGAGTGACCAGATGAGTGACTGATTTATAGTGCAGAGAGAAAAGGTGTCGGAGTCACTCGCCCCGGACTTCATGTAGCTCTTCTGTGAGCCTCTGATCTCTTCTAACATGCGGATGTTGCCATCTTTCAGATGTATCAGAAAGATACATTCTTATGACCTGACGTGTACATGTGCATTTTCCTTCTAAATGTTTGATAATTAACCATCTCAGGGTATCTTTTACATTTAAACCTTCTGATTTGATTGGATGCCTTCTAATTTTGCATTTAGATTGAATGCCTTATTTTACTGCATTAGCAAGCCCTTGTTTCCGTGAAATCTTGTCATGGATGTTCTTCTGTGTTCATCCCCTGCTATTTCTCAAATAATCCAAATATACAGCTACCTCAGGGCATTTGTGTGTGTGTGTGTGTGTGTGTGTGTGTGTGTGTGTGATTCTGCTGCATGGAGCTCAAGTAACTGCTTAGCTATTTTGTAAACTTCTTCAGTTATCAGCAGAAATGTTGCCCTCTTAGAAGGGCATTCTTCCGATTGCTTTCATGTTTTTTGTTTTTTTGAGGCAAGGTTTCACTATACAGTTCAGGCTGGCCTTGAATTCACTATGTGGCCTAGGCTGGCCTTGAACTTGCAGCAATCCTCCTGCCTCAGCCTCCCAAATGCTGAAATTACAGGCATAAGCCATCACACCTGGCAGAAGGGCATTCTTTGACCTCAGCATATAATGTAACATACACTCTAGCTTTCTCTTGTACTTAGCTTACCTTGTTTTTCTTCATAACACCTGGAATATATATTCATTTTCTGTCTATACCTGCTACTCTGGCAGTGCTTTTCAGTCTTGGTGTTAATTAGAATTGCCATAGGAGCTTTAAAAAATCCTAATGCTGGGGCCGGGGAGATGGCTCAGTGGAATATGCGCTTCCCTGGCAAGCGCAAGGGCTTGAGTTCAATCCCCGGTTCTGGAAAAAAAAAAAAAAAATCCTAATGCTGCATTGCACTCCAGCAAAATTATATCAGAAACTCTGGGGGCGAGAACTAGATATTAGTATTTTATAAAACTCTTAAGTGACTCCTGTATTTGGCTGTGGTTTACAAGTAAACTTCTAGTCCACCACCTTACTATTAAGAGAGAGGTCTGACACCATCAGCATCCTCTGGTAGCTCTTCGGACTGTAGGTTTTTGGCCCCAACCTGGACCTGATGAGTCCAGTTCTGCTCTTTGGCAAGATCCCCAGCTGGTTGATTTGACATTGAAATCTAATATGCACTGCATTAGAATATAGGCTGGGATACTGGTCAGCTTTCTGTTGCCGGGATGAAGTACCTGACACCCACAACTTAAAGGAGGAGGGGTTTAGTTGGATTCATGGTTCCAAGGGATTCAGTTAATGGTCATTGGGTTCTGGGGTAGAAATTTTGTGGCAAAAGGAAATGGCGAAGTAAATCTGCTAGCTGGGAAGCAGAGCAGGGGAGCAGTGCTAGAAAGAAAGGGTGCCAGGAACAAGACGTGGACTCCAAGGTTATACCAACCTGTCACACCCAGAAGTGTAGTTTACATGTTTAGGTGTATTTCAAGTCAATGCAGTTGGTGATCAAGATGAACTGGGGCTTCATTTTCCTTGTGTTAGAGAAGTGCCTACCACATAGTAAATGTTTATTGAATATTTATTTGCTGAATGAATGCATGAGTACATATCAGAGAAAAGAGGAATGGAGGTGGTAATAAGGGAGAGAGGGCAGAGAAGGAAGAGAAGGAAGGAAAGGAGGGGGACGTGCATATGAGACAGGAAAGCAGCTATGCCCAGCCCATGCTCCCCAGCACAGGAATAACAAGGGTTGCTCTTCCCTGCTCTTTGCTCCCAGTCAGGCTTGTGCCCAGCGTCTCATGGGCTTTCCTTCTGTTCTCTGGGCTTCCCAAAGTGGTAGCTGACTAATGAAAAATATTGTAATAATGAATTGCCTAACTACCCAGTCCTGTTCTTCCCTCCAAGCATAGATTTGATTAGGGACTTGCTAAAACCAATTAACCAATTAAGCAAATAATTTAGTAGGACTTTGTGGACTACCTACTGCATGCATGGCTTAACACACAGGCTCAGGAGATGAACAGTGAGAGGTGGAAAAGACAACGTCCAGTCCAGCTGTAGAGACAGGTACTTAGCTGGGTAATTTTAACTTGAAGCAAAAGGAATAGTGAGTGTTGTAAGACACTTGTAGACATGCAGGTAGACTGCTTTGGAAAACAAAGAGCACATGATTAGCTCGGATTTGAAGGTCACAATAGCCCTCCTGGTGGAGAGGGTAGGGGACATCTGAGTTGAGTATGTCAGTGATTGGAACACTGGACAGGTGAGGCATGCGCTTGAGTTGCAGCTGTCACAGGATGGTTAGAAGTCAGTGAAGGTGTCGAATGGCAATCAGTTCTGTGCTTTGAGTAGTTGATAGCTATGGGAGGTAGATTGGAAAAGGGAGGCCAGGAGCCCCTCAGATCTTCTTTGGATACAATTAAGTATGGTAGCCAAGTTAAATGACAAAGCCCTGACCTTGGTACGATGTTAAATATGGATAGCTTTGAGAAGTATTTCATAGAAGAAGGTCATATCATTGAAGATTATATCTTTTTTATTTAACCCAAACAAGTAAAAGTTCTTGGGGAATATAAAATTTTACAGTTGTATAAGTGTGTACACTGAAAAGTGCAGTTTTATGAAAGTGCAGTTTTAGCTCATTTCTCTTTCCCTAGCCATCAGATAGACTGGATTAGTAGAGTAGACCCCTCTCTTCCTTTCTTCAAGGAGGAATGGACCCTGGTGATTGATTAGTGCTTTGTTTTGAGGGATAAAGGGAAAGGAGACCAAGCTAGGAAGGGGTCATGAATGGAGCGTATGTTCTCTGTCACTGGATGTACAGTGGTCCCCCTTATATTTGGGGATAACATTCCACCACCACTCCCTTGGGATGCTGAAACCACCAGTAACAAGCTCCGTATAATCAGTTTATACTCTGGGCTATGTTCTGAGAGGTGTTGACTGACAATTTCATCATTCTGGGATCATCTTAGGGTATATTTATACAAACTAACGTGGCTGTGACATCACTAAATGATATCTTTTTAGGGAAATGCCATTGTCTGTACTATTATTGTTTACAAATATTGTCATGTGGTGCATAACTGCTAAACAGTATACCTATACAGCATTTTTTCTATACAACATACCTATGATAAAGTTAACTTTGTAAGTTAAGCATAGTAAGAGATTAATAGCAATAATAATCAGGTAAAAATTGTAGCAGTATGCTATGATAAAAGGTATTCAAAATCTATAAATTGTTCATTTCTGGGATATATATATATATATATATATGTATATATATATATATATATATATATATAATTTTTTTTTAAATTTATTTTTTTTCCTTGCCTCAGCTTTATTTGTACAAAGAGCACAGGACACCAGCCCCCCACAGATGGTACCCCTAGGGGTCACTTCTGTTTTTATATCAGCAGATAAGAGTCTTTTACTGGGAGTCTTCATGGGGGGGTGGGGGGTGCTTGGGTACCTTTGGGAGCCTGGGCTGGAACAGAAACTGGAGCCTGGGCATTGGCTGGAGCCTGGGCCTTTGGCCAGCAAAGTCTGCGACCATTGGCAATGCGGGCACAGATACACTTCCCAAGCTTGCGGTGGGCAATGTGGGCAAGTCAAGTGAGCCTGCGGTTTATTCCCTTTGGACTAATCTTGGGCTTGACCTCCTTGGGCTTGACAAGGGCCTTGATAGCCCCAGTGCATGCACTCATGGCCTTGGCATTGTTTGCTTGCATCTTCTTGAAGCCCTTCTTGCTGTGCTTCTTGGCAAAATGCATGTTTCTAATGAACTTGGGATCTACCCCCTTCAGAGATTTGTATCTTTGTGACCGAGGTTTCTCGATGCCATGTCTGTGCCATTTTCGGGACTGGTTGTGCATGGTGTGGTTCTTGGACTGGGCCATAACTGCACTGTAAACCAGGACTGCCAACGCCCTGAACCAGCTTTATTTGATATTTTTGACCACAGGTAACTGAAACTAAGGAAAGAGAAATGGAGATAAGGGGGGACAGGTGTGTATAGATTGCCCCATGGTATCTGTGTGCTCTTTCATTTTATCTTTACAATAATTCTATGAAGTAGGGATTTTAATTTTATTTTTGAAGTGGGGAAAACCAAACCCAGGAGATGAAGTCATTCCCCCAAGATCACACAATTGAGAAGTGATCGACCTGAAATTTGAACTCAGGTCTGTCTGTTCTAAGGTGTGTTCTTTGCTTCTATTTCCGGCCACCTTTTGGATCTGGTCTCTGGCACTCCTGATGGGCAGTCGTTTTTAGGAGTGAGGTGGTCAGACACTGTTTTCCTTATTTTGGGACGGTGTTTAGTTTTGTCTGATAAGCATGAACTGAGGATTCATGACAGCTGATTTCTGTCCGTAGCTTTGGTCACAGTTTCACAATGTGACCTTTGGAAATAAAAGCTCTCAGTTCCTTAAAATATCTAAGTGGGGGGTGGGGCGAGGATAGAGAAAACCTAACACAACTCAGGGAATTTCTAGCAGGTTTCGGTGGTAGGCTGCTTACTCTAGTCAACAAGCATTCAGCAATTCTTTCTTCCCCTCAGTAGGAGAGCTCCAGGAAGAGTGCCATCCTTTGACCTCACTAGAATGGCGGCCATTTTGGCTAGCGGGAAGTTGTTGAAGACTCTGTGTCTGATACCACAAATTCGAAGGAAGCAACATCTTTGTTGCTGTTGTCCTGAAGAGCATTTTTAGAGCTAGATATAGAATTGGAACTGATCCGTGCCGCCCAAGTAGACTGACCTGAGCGAGGGAGGTCCATTTGGACTGCTTCAGTTTCTGCCCTGGTGTTTATATTAGTATGTAGTGGACTTGGTCTACTTTGGGTTGAATGTGTTGGTCACGGGCAGAGCAGACCTAGTTTCTCCCTTGCATTGTGTGTTCTAGGAATGCTATGGAGATTCTTGGGGAGATTCTGTTCCAAGAAGAAGCCGGATTACCTTAGACATTGCCTTTGCTCTGTCTTTGACATAAATGACCCACCCAGGAGGGTCACTCTTTTCCCTTTCAGCTCTTGAAATCTGTCCCCCCCCATGTAGTGGTTAAAATAGGCCTCTGAGGTGCTATTGGGGGTCACACATATTGTGTCACGGATCTCTGTGGTACGGGTCCGTGTTCATGCTACCTGGGACTAGGAAAACCTTATGGGCCTTCAAGCAGGTATATGCAGTCTGGAAACTGCCCAGCCGCTCTTCCCAGTTCTGTTAGATCTAATAATTAGGTGATTTGATTCCCAGGGCCAAAGGGCCAGTGTATTAGCAGCACACTGTCTGATGATCTGGGCTTTGTGCTTTAACACATAGTCTCCCTTGAGCTTTGGGGAAAGCTGTAGTTCGCCTGTGTCATTGCTCTTCCCACCCCGCGTACATTAATGTTGGACCTCACAGTCTGCTCTTCCTTTTGGCAAACAATAGGCAGCCAGTCTGCTTTCCCCGCATGGCCAGACCTGCAGCCGGGTGCTATGTTTCATCCTTGATGTCCGTTGCTTCTGCTCCCTCATTTCCTAACCGATCAGGATGTGCTGGCGATGCTAAGTGACACATAGCTTGTAAACCATGTCTGCTTCTCGCCGATTTCATGGCTGTGGAAGAGAGGCTGTGCCCAGGGATTACCACAGACTGAAGTCACAGCGGGAAGCAGAGGTGTGGTACAATATATGTTTCTACTACATAAATAAATCAATGCTTTTTGGTAGCTGCCTTGCCCTGTAGTATAATGCAGTAGTGTGAGGGACTGTGTGTGTGTGTGTGTGTGTGTGTGCGTGCGCACGCGCATGTGTGTGCACACACACTTGTGCGTGCTGAGGAGGGCTAACGAGCTTCTATATTCTCCAGCTGTCACATCTGAGAACAGTAATAAAGAAGGCCAAAGCCCGTGTGCCTGCATGTCATCGTAGCACAGGGAAGCATTCAGAAGAGCGGTGTCTTCGACCTGGGACAGCTGCCCACTTAGGGCATGTGCTTAGGGCACATACTTGGCATGGCTCTTCTGTGTGCTTTGCGTTATTGGTGATCGCCCAGATTTTGCACCCACAGACTCCAGGCCGTGAGTGGCCCTGATGTTTGCCACCTCTGGACCTCATGGTCCAGGACCTTGTACCTGGCCTTGATTTTCTTGCTGTTGGCACCACCAGTTCGCTCTCTGGATCTGGACTTGAGCAGAGGATGAGCAGCCTGGGGCGAGTGTCTGTCTCAGCAGCCTCTTCACTCATGCAGATTTCTTTTGCGCTGAGAAGCGCAAATAGAATATGCCACCTTTAGAAAATTTTTTTTACAATCTAGGGGAAAAGTCAGACTTTTTATGAAATCAGATAGGGAGGAGGGGGACATAAAAAGAGCAAAAGGGTTTGAGAATAGAACAGGGCTCGTAGTTAAAGGTTCTAGATAGATTTGAGGAGCTTTCAAAAAGTGGTGCTCTGAAGTGGGCCCCTTTCTGTGTGCATTCCTCAGACCTCTGGTGCCTGGGTCGGTGCTGGTGGTGTTGCCCATCCCGGGCACCTTGGGCTCCCTGGCATCCATCTGGAAGCAGATCCTGCTAACTCAAGGGTCTTCATGACTGGCGAGCTGCCACTCAGTCAGTGAGCCCGCAGGGAGAGCAACCCGGAAGCCTGGGCCAGGGGCTTAGCAGTTGAGGCCAGCACTCACAGGGAGTTGCTACGTGGTGTCTGATGTCATACAGATGTTCTTCGGTAAAGTACAGGTGGCCTTTTCCTCAAATCATCTTACAGTGTCTTTGGACAATGTAGTGCTTATTTAAAAAAAAATAGCAGACTTTGGACCTATGTATGAAAGATGGTGGTCTTTTAGGTCTATAGAATGTACCATGGACAATACTGTGGCAGACACAGGTATGAAGAGACTCTTTCCTGAAGGGATGGGAGCTTGTGGTGTCTTCCTGCATGAGACAAAGTCCCATCACCTGTCTCCTTCTCTATTGAGGAATGAGGCCAGCCCCTTTGGTAGTTTGACAGGGCTCTGGATAAGATGCATTTTTCTCTGGCCAGCACCGAAAGGTCTTGGTGTTCCTTATGGTGACAAACCCGCCTGCTGTGGCTTTTTTGAAGCTGCCAAGGCAGAGTCACAGGAAGTACTGAGGCCGGAAAGGAAAAGGCCAAGGCCAGGCACTGAATCCAGCCAGCCAGTGGGGCTGGAACAAGGGACGGCAGCAGAATGGAATTCAGGCAGCAGTGGGAAGAGGGGTGAAGATTCAACAGCCTCCCCCACTTCCTGTTTCCCCTCGCCTAAGCCATTCGGCTACTTCCCTCCCTGAAATAGGAAACTGCCATGTGGTGACAACAAGGCCATGGGCTTCTGCCCACTTGGTAGCTCTGAGCCATCTGATAAGTGCCTCTCACTGCCTCCTCTGCCTGCATCCTCACTTCCTCCATGCTGGAAGTGCCAGGTCTCTTACCCTTGAGAGGCTGGGAAAGGGACCAGTGGTACTGCGCACAGATTTGGCAGAGGAATGGGAGCTGGTGGTTATTGCAAAGGGAATTGATGACTGAAGGTACTATTCACGTGTTCAGGCAGCGCCTTAATATTTAAAAGTCACAAAGGCCATCAGCAGTCAGTTGCTAGGTCAGCCTTGAGAGTACCATCAGAGATAGTTCTGGGTAGAAGTAAGAAATCCTCCTGCCAGTGAGGCTGCACTGTGAAGCTGGAAAGACACCGGAGGAAGGTTTTGGGATTGGCAGGAGAAAGCCAGCTTTGTGCTCAAATCTTAACTCATAAATTCTGGGACTTAAATTATTTGAGTCTCGGTTTTCTTATATAAAACCAAGATAAGCATTTCCTGCCCAGCCTGGGGATGTAGCTTAGTGGTAGAGCATTTTTGTAGCATGTGCAGGGTACTGGGTTTACTTCACTACCACCACCACATAAATTTTGCCCAAATTGTTTTTATCTCTATTTATTTTTATTGGTACCTCTTTGTAAGATATCATGATCACATGCAGTCCTTATCAAATGGTTGTAGAATTGAGGAAGGGGGTGTTTGAGAAATGTTAGCTGACAATCTGGCATCTTCTGATACAGTAGCTACCTACTGAACATCAGCTTGTTCGATTTTCTTATGAGAATAAAGATACAAGACTTCATTAGGGTTGTGGAAAGTTGGAATGGTAGGAAAACTCAACTGCTAAGATGGGATCACTTTTCCTAAGCAATAGAAGTTGTCCACGATCTTGGCATTTTTGAAAACTGTAATTGAAGGAAGAAGAGATCATACATTGCCTCTTTGAAAATTCCAGAATTTGAACAGTATTCTTCTGTTCACCTGTGGACTGGGGTAGGCTGACTAGACTGTATCTGATCATAGGGGCAGGAAGAGTGTGGAAAATTGAAGGCTACAGATAATCCAGGGTCTCATTGTAGCCAATAATAATTCTTCTCCCACCAAGTCTTCCCCGGAACTGCTAACAAGGTGAGAAATTGACTGGTTTGAGCTTTCTCACTTTTCATTCTCTCTGGCTTGTCCTTCTCAGAGGTGCTAATAAGCAGTGAAGTGGCCTAAGGTAAGCAGCTCAGGGGAGGAAAACAAGCTCAATCACCTCACACTGGACAAGTGAATTATCTCTACTAAAAGTATAAATTCACTTGATGGATATGGTTGGAAGAAGGCTTTCCATCTTAAATTTCATTTTTAATCTAGTGGTAGATATTTTGGGATATGATTGTGTTTCCTGTAGCATCTCTCAACTGATGTATGACTACTGTGAAGAAGTTAAACCACTCTGAGAATATAGCCTTAGGCCCTCATTTTTCTCCTGCCACCAGTCTTTCTGCACCAAAGTATAAAGCCAGAGGAGCCGCATCAGAGACTCTGAAAATGATAAGAAGTGAGAGACCTACTCTCCCATGCCCCAATTCTAGGCTACTCCACGAACAGAGACATGGGTGATGGCCAACCATTGTCCATTTGTGGGTGACACCAATTCTAATGAAAGAGCGATGGTATTTTCTGCCTTAGCTTAGCTACTGTGTGAAGAGGCATCCTAATATAATTAAGGCTGAGAGGCTCAGAGTTTATCAGGAAGAATTACCTGGAGCGTTTTTATT
>NW_004524588.1:2120439-2126262 GCF_000260255.1 Octodon degus
GATTAAAGAATCTTCTGAATATTCTCAGGATCATTGCCTTGCTCATCTTTTACATATAACTGCATGGCTTAACATTGCCATGTTTCCTAGCTCATCACCTGGAGCGTTTTTAAAACTAATTTGCCAGCCAGATCCCAACAACCTCCATTTCTGGCCTAACACCTGGGATGGGAAGAAGTTTCCAGGGTCTGGGGAACTGCAGTTTGAGGACCACAGGTGTAGTAGGAAGGAATGAGTTCCTAAATCAGCAGCTGTGCCTCTGGATGATTTGCAGCTCACCACATCTTTTGATACCCCAATTTTCTCTTTTTTAAAATAGGAATACTAATGATGGGGTGGTGAGCTTTAAGTGAATCAGTACCAGTGAGCCCTTAGCATAGTGCCAGCTAGGTTACATGTATTCAGTGTAGACTGTCATGCCACATAGACTATTATTAAAAACTCCCTATTATTAAAAACTCCAAAAATATAATGCTAATATTTTTTAAATACTTACAAATGCCAGAATCTCAGTTAACTTGATGAAGTTAACTGCATGAAGTTCCCCTAACCCTCTCTCCCTGCCTGTCTGCCTTCTCCTTCCTCAGTTTATTTTTCTCTTCTTCCCTCCCTTTCCTTCTTGCCCTTTGTGAACAGTATTATAACAAAATTAATAAGACTTAAATGTTTAAAATTATATATACATTTGCTCTCATAAAGTGTGACCTTCGGGAGCACAAGGGTTTTGAGGATTGTCCACCTTTTTTTTCATGGTAGGCATACCAGGGGAGTTCGATGGGTATGGATTGTATGTATACTATTATCCTTACAAATCTGACTGGATTTGTCCATTTGGGCTCCCTATGAGTGCTTTGTCCCAATCTGGTTTCTCTTTGAGGGACACTTTTTTTTTTTTTTTTTTTAGTACAGGGTCTACAGCATCTCATTACATAGATTGGACTTATAGTGATCCGCCTGTGTTCAGCCTCCCAAGAGCTGGGATTATAGGCATGTACCACCAGGCCCAGTCTCAATCACTGTCTCAGCGCGCTCCAGGGGCAGGACCGGCACGGCACATGGGGGATCAAGCCCTGGCCATTGCATCTGCCTAAGCAGGCGCTTTAATCCGCTGAGCTATTTGGCCAGCCCTGAGGGACACATTTTTTTAAAAAATAATTTTATTTATTTAAGTGTGTGTGTGTGTGTGTGTGTGGCCAGCTCCGCCCACCTGGGGGCAGGGCTGGCTGGCATGTGGTGGCTGGGGGATTGAACCGCAGTCCCTGTGTTTTGCCAAGCTTGTTCAAAGTAGGTGCTTTAGACCACTGAGCCATCTCACCAGCCCCATGGACACATTTTTTGAGTTTGCCTGCTGCTTTTTCCCACCTACTCCAACACTGGCTGCCTCCCCAGCTCCCAACGTAAGGGTTGCTATGTGTTCGCCCACGCTATAGAGAAGGTGATAGTCAGGTATCGCCCAGTTGTGGTACTTCTAGCTAAATTCTGAGTGCCTCTAGATTGTCAGCAGATCAGCTGCCTGTGTCTCTGATTACGCCTGTGGCTCAGGTTTCCCACTGACCAGTCTGACTAGGGGCTGCTTTTCCGTAGGTCAGTGGCACAAGGCCTGACAGCAAGGTTTAGCAGGCCAATTTTAGAGAAAACCGTGTTTTGGGAGTTTGGAAGGAGACTACGAAGCCTGTTCATGGATCTTACTCTTTAGAGCCAGGTGTGGGGTCTGGGGCTGCAACAATGGGCCACAGGAGAGTTTCTACCCAGGGTAGTCTGTCAACGATGTGGTATGTCAAGGGTCCATTCCCTCATTGCTTCTCTTCGCTATTCTATGGCTGCCATGACATAAACATGGAGTGACAGTCTTCTGTGTACTGTTTGCTCTGGTAGGTGTTAGCAAGGATGGGGAGTAGGGGCCAGAGATCTGTAGGCCCTGGCCTTCTGGAAGCCTTTATTTCTGCTCTGTGTATTGGTAGAAAGTTGAGTTGACAAGAAGAATAAAGAATTTGACGGGGGAGAGACAGAAAAGTAATGATAAAGCTTAGAGAAGTAGGCAAAAGAAAGATAATCTTACCTTGAAAAATTGTCAAAACAGTTTCATCATGTATTATGGTGGGTGGCTGGAGAGACACACAGACAGAACGACAGACAGGAGGTTATCTAGCTCTTGCGTGAGACCCTTGCAGCTTCCGAAACTTCTGGTGACTAGGTACTTTGTATTAGCATGAGGCAGGTCCTTAATATATCACAAAGTTTTAAGTAGGGGCCACTCTGGTATCCATATATAGAGAACCAGTGCCCCTGTCCTTTGGATGTCCAACTTCTCATTTGGGAATACTGGGGATTTCATGACCCTAATTATCAGTCCATTTTGTGTTGCTATAACAAAATGCCCGAGGCCACATACTTTAAAGAAATAAAGTTTGTCTGACCCATGATTCTGGTGGTTACTTCTTGAGTACGTAACATGTGCCAAAGACAAGCAGAACAACAGAGACACAGATGGAAAACTGAGGAACATGTCATCTGGTAAGCAGCCCAGCAGACATGTTACAGTATGGCAGAAATATGGAAAGAGAACTGGTGACGTGCAGAAGGGACCGGGGTATGGCCTGGCCTCATGCAGAAACAGCCCATTCTCATGGGATAGCACCATTCCATTCGTGAGGGTGGCGCTCTTGTGGCCAGATTAGTGTCCAGTGGACCCCACTTCTGAGAGGTCTCACCGGCTCAGCAGCGCTGCACTGGGGGTGAAGCTTCTAGCCGGGAGTCTTTGGGAAATAGACAGTAGCCACGCCAGAGCGCTGCGTATGTCTTCTATCATGGACTGATTTCTATCTTCTTACCTGTTTTCCTTTCAGTTTCACCTGGAGTGTTTCTCTCCAGGCCCCGTTCCCTTGCCAGGAATCAGAAGGGAGCTGTTAAGATTTCATTTTACTTTTTAAAGGCTTTTTTGCACTCAACACATAGACAAGTGCCGTGGACTTAGAGATCAGCTGTGAATATATGTGTGAAGGCGTTGGTCAGAATCCGCACCATCTCTGTAAGAAAGAGTCTTTAGTTTTGCATGGTGTACGGCTGAAAGTGAGAAAAGGCCGTGACAAAGACTTGGCAATCTTGAGATTTTCTTTGGAAATGACATTTGCTTTAATAAGTTTTGACCTGTTTTACAACATTTGGGAATGAGGTTCCCCTTTCACCTATTATTTCAACGAAGTTAAACGTGTTGGAGCTTTATCACACAGGTAGTGGATCTTTCAAAATGTTCAGAGTGATAATCTCAGGTTAAATGAAGGCTTCTTTCTTTCACAGGATTTATGTGTGTACTCTTATCTAAGCATGTAGTTTTTGAGTAGTTGTTACCTTTCTATCTGATTTCCTCGGGGATAGGCGAGGATTGTATCTTACCCATTTCTGTATCTGTGTCTCTGTTGTTCTGCTTGTCTTTGGCACATATTATGTACTCAAGAAGTAACGAAGAGGGAGGACAGCCTGGCTTATGAGAGGTCTTAAGGGTGCTGCAAATGGCACTGAAATGTCTCCTAGAAGAGACGCTAGGAGCAGAGGGATGGGAAGAGGTCAGCTGTATCTAGGACCCATGGCTGTTTCCATAGGAAATGTTTCCAGATTGTCAATAGATGTGGGAAAACAATCCACTTGTTCACTAGTCTGGAACGTATTTATTTTGGGGGTTCTTACTCTGTTCATGGCTCAAGCCATAGAGTAATAGTTAAAATGACATCGTGACTTGGTAATCTAAGTGGGGACATAATGTATAAATACAAATAATTCCAAGTACCAGCTAGATCAGGACTTACACAGATGAGGAGTTAAGCTAGAGCAAGGCAGAGAAGTGCCGCTTGTGGTCCTGCTGCTCCCCAGTACTGCTGTAGAAAGTGTGGCCCGTGCGTGTGGTTTCGTTCAATCTGCACAGATCTCAAGGTAGGCCTCATTATCTCAGGTGAGGAAACTGAGCTTCAGGGGTTGAGGAACTTATACAGAATTACATCAGCTTATGTTGGTGCCAGGATTTGAACTTGATTGTGTAGCAGGCCAGAGAAGGGACACACAATGACCTTTTTGAAAATTTTATCAGTTTATGTGTGTAGTGTATCATGGTTGCATCCCTTGTGGGAAGTTGGTGCACGTGGATAGCACATCTTAGTTCCCTTTCATCCCCTTTCCCTCCCTCCCTCCCCGCCACCCATCTTCTGATCCCCTTCCTTTTTTAGTTTTGCCCATGCTTGCAGCATATAATGTTCACATTCCTTGTGTGGCATTGGTTTGTGGCCGTAACACATCCCAGCTCCTTTCTGTTGTGCAGGGCAGAGATCGTCCACACTGTGGAGTACAGGTGGGCCAAGGGAGGACACCAGGGTGTAGTGGCAGACAGGCCTTTTAGTTCTGAGGAGGTTCCTGCCCTTGCGTAGCTAACATGGATGAGTGAAGCTGTGAGGAATGGAGTTTGTCTAACCTTTCCTTAGAGTAAGCGCTGCAGTAGAGACCTTACATGATGCAGGTGTGTCGTACAGTCTAGATGTTTCCAAAAGCTGATGGGATTTACACACCAGCCAACTGTGTACTTCACGCATAGGCCTGACTTCGGTTGTATCATCTCTGTCGGTTCAAAGCCATCTGTTAGGGACTTCTCTCTTCTAGTGGCAATGTACCTGGGAGCTTCCTCTTCTCTTTGTGACAATTGTGTTCCCTTTGAGTATTTTCCGTTGCCTCGTTCCCTATCACTGTCACCTGGGGTCACTCCTGAAGTCACTTGAGAGGAAGAATAATCCTAAAGAAAGATAGGGGGACACTAAGAAGTAGGAATAAAGAAAATGAAGCCTCAGGTATAAGTGGAGCTGGTGTTGCAGTTAGGAGATTTGACTATAAGTGTGAAGGGAACAAATCTGTGAAGTCCATCCTTCTAAACAGGGAGGACAGTATGGTAGCGTATGTTCAAGGAAGGCTGCGTCATATGGTTGTAGCACAGGGACTTGGTAGCATCCGGGTGTGTGCAGAGTGCTGCTGCCCTGTACTGCTCTGGTGGAGGTGACCTCAGGAGGCGACCCTGGTGGGAGGAAAGGGCTTTTTTCCCTGTCACGAGATTTCAGAAAGTGGGGCTTGAGTGAGATTCCAGTTCCTGTCACTTGTTCAGGCTAGATGTTCATGCAGCATTGAAGAACAAATTAAAGATGCATTCTTCAGTAGCTACCATTGGTATATTTCCACAGATAGTCTGTGCCTTATGAGACTAGATTCGTTTATAGGAGGCAGGGCTGGTCTAGGGGTTATTGGAAAATCTGTTCAGGGTAAAGTTTAGACATTTGCTTTACCCTTGAATTCATCATTAAGTGAAAGCTTTTTAATTTAGTTATCTTTTAAATTTTTTAAAAAAATTTATGTTTTTGGTACAGGGTCTCACTACGCAGCTCGGACTCATAGTGGTCCTCCTGTTTTCAGCCTCCCAGCACTGGGATTACAGGCATGTGTCACCATGTCTAGACTCTGTTGCAGGCTCAGCATGCCCAGGGGGTGGGGCCAGTGCAGCATATGGTGCCAGGGATCAAACCCTGATCCCTGCGTTGGCCTAAGCAGGTGCTTAGTCCTCTGAGCTACCCCTTGGCCCTCCTAATTTAGTTACTGTTCATTTCATATTTAAACCACCTTGAATTTTTTTGCATAGTGATCCACTATCTGTCCCTACCTTCTTCAAGGGTTTAGCCATATGTCCACATAGTGGTTCCATAGTCATCAATGTTTATTTATAATGTTCAACTTTTAGCATTATTAAATATCAAAATAGCATTATATAACGTATGTAAGGCCGCACAGTTATATATA
>NW_004524588.1:2126362-2150419 GCF_000260255.1 Octodon degus
TTTTCTATTGTTCTTGATGGCTCTGTGACCTGCTCAACTGAAGCAACAGGTTAAGGCTCTGTTTCTGTTGGGTTCTGCTCAAGTGTGAGAAACCACCATAGGCCCCATGAACTAGCTTTGGCCTTATCTCTATTTCCTGCTCAGGCAGGTAAGAGCTCCTAAAGAAGGAAACAGCTGCCAGTTGGCCAGGTGTGCCAGCTCACAGCCTTTAAGGGGCAGCTATAGGTTGAACTTTGCCCGTATTTTCTAGATTTTATCTCATCTCCAGGGTATATTCCATGGGTGGGAGCACTGACCTGTTCAAAGGCTTTGGAGCCTGTCTCTGAAGAATCTTTCTGAAGGTCCCTAGAGCTGTCAGGCAGCCATCTTGGGACAGGTGAGGTGTTGGTTTGCTACGTGGTAGTAGCTGTTGTATGTTTGTTACAGATTAACTCTCCTAGGACCTGAGTGGGTTCCTGTCTGAATCACTGATACTCTTTGGCCACTCCTGTCACATTTCTACATTTCTTTTCCTACTCCTTTTTCCCAGTTCTCTTTGATGTGATTTCTGTCAGTTTGATGAGTGCCCCCTTAATCTTCAAGCAATCTCAATATGGCTGTCTCAAAGTAGGGGAAAGGGAAGGCCCTTTGCACTCTTGCTCCAATACATTCTTGACCTTTTTAAGATACCATCTTGATGACTAGGAAACTGTGGCCTTGTTACTATGTCATCGATTCTTCTGTCCACAAGATAGTGTCTTTTAAGAATTTTTTTTTTTTCTTTTTAACCTTGCATGCCTGAAGTAGAAGGCCATCGCTTTTATAGAGAAAGAATAACCATTTTCCTTGTGGTGTGCCGGATGCGTGGGTTAAAGTAGGAAGATAAGCTGTCCTGGGTTCTGTCCCAAGGATGTTTGCTGATTCACAAAGGTATTTTCGTTACTCTCTACCACATTTTCTAGATCTGCAAAATAGAGGAGTTCATGATACTCTAGGGTGAATTTTTTGGTACAAGTGAAAATTTTTGATGCAGCCCCAGGACTTGCTGCTGGCTCCAAGAGGTACATTTTGCTCACTCTGGAAGGAGGCCAGCAACGATGGTAGAAGTCAAAGTTGACTTCGGTCTTACTTTTGAAAATTCTTCCTTTACAACCAGTCCTTAAAAACATGCGCCATCATTCAAAGAGAATAGTAGCGGCCCTCCTTGGGTGCCTTTGTAAAACTTTGGGATTATGGTGGGAAAACCTTATCCCCTTCTTGTTTCTTTGTATTTTGACATTTTACAGGTGTCTAGAAAGAAAAAGTGGTCCGAAAGCAGCAGAACCTGCTTAACAAGTGTTGTGTAAACAGAGGAAGTCCAGTAAGGCTCTGGCCTGGGATTACCAAGCTCAAAGGAGCCAATTGTAATATGTACAAAGGTGCAGGTGATCAAGCCCCAGAGAGCTCTGTTCTTTGCAGCCGGTGGCCAGCCAAGTTTAATGACTAGACTCTTTGGTGAGGTGGCCCTCTTGCTGGGTGGTCCCCTGACACTTGTCCCTAACCTGCTAACCTGTGATATTCTCATCTTAGGCCTTTAGACGCCCTCCTCAGATACAGACAGTGGTGTCAGCAACTCTCTGCACTGCAGAGTGGTGGATTTGTGATTCGTGAGCTGGATTTGATTT
This sequence comes from Octodon degus, assembly GCF_000260255.1. Lineage (NCBI taxonomy): Eukaryota > Metazoa > Chordata > Mammalia > Rodentia > Octodontidae > Octodon > Octodon degus. The sequence continues at coordinate 2,128,006 of NW_004524588.1, forward strand.
CTTCCTTTTGCTTTGCAGGAAACAGCAATCAGTTGTTCAGAGTAGAAGTAAAAGGAAAAAAGCCTTTCCCGTGGCCCTCTGGCCCTTCAGGGAGCTGCTGGTTTCCCTTCCCCAGTCAGTTATGTCACAGTGTTGCCATTGTACCCCAGGACACCAGAGTTGGTGGGAGAGGGTCTTTTCCACATGTGGATCTATCTTCTTGCTTCATCTCCCCTCCACCACATCTTGGGCCTCGCCTACTGCATCCTCGGGTGTCTTTGGTGACCCAGAAAAGGTGAAAGTGAAGCTGCCCTTTTGTGGCACTGCTGAATAAGAAGTGATATTCAGTGTAGCCTTCTCCCTTAGGGGCAGGTCTCATTCTGCACTGCAGGAGCAGTCATGTCTAAGTCCCAAAGGCAGCTGTTGATCGTTAGGATATGGGGATAAATAAAATAAAATGTCTTATTACTCGGTATTGTAGAGGGGACAATTGAAATATTTCATTTTTAATGTGTAAAAATTTTGAAATGTATTATAGTAAAAGAGACACTACCAGTAATTTCTTTCAAAATGCTCCTCCTTGATTTGAACCTACTCAGCATCATCCTTACCACTTTCTGCAGCAGCTTTAGAAGTTCTCGTTCGTGCATTTAGCAGGTGTGACAAAAAATGTGGGGAAAGTCTGTATTGCATGTTAGCCAGCAGAAAGGCAGGCTTGTGAAAACATTACCGTTGTCCTTATCTGGCGCTGCATGACTCGTGACTTTTCCCTGAAGTCAAATAACCTCAAAAAGTAAACATTTTGAATCAGTTCAGGACACTGAGGAGGTAGCAGGACAGTGCAACTAAAGACACTCATAAAAGAGCAAGTCTGGGGGTCGGGGAGATAGCTTAGTAAAATAAGTGCTTGCCTGGCAAGCACAAGGTCCTGAGTTCAATCTCTGGTACCGCAAAAAAAAAAGAAAAGCATGTCCAGGTCTGCTCCCAAAGAGATAGGTGTGTTCCAAGTGAAGGCTGTTCTGATGGGGATAATGGCCACATGTTTTTTAGTATAATAAAATTATTTTGAAAACATAAACATTCACTGTATGTTTCTGTCACACCTTGTATGGTCATCACTTAGCAAAGGGTTTAATAGAAGAATTGTTTTGTTGAAAAGGTAACTAGATGGTTGAGTACTCTGGTGCGCTGCAAGTGCATATATTTATCTTTTCTAATCAGATGGTTTTCAACTTACCCGAAATTCTATGTAGCAAGAATTTGGGATGCTTATGGAAAAAAAATTGAGTGTGGTTTGTTTCTCTGTAATACTTCTACGTAAAAGCAAGAGCCTGTTAAACTATTAGAAGTCTTTGGAGGTTCTGAAATTTCCCTCTGTTATTAAGAAAATAGAAAAGAGAGAGGAAAAAAAAAGTTTTCTTTTTGCTCTCTTGGCCTATAAGTAAAAGGGAATTTCATAAAAACGTGGGCCTGAGCAGGAAGTGTTCAGCAGCTCAGTCATTCTTGTGAGGCATGAAAAAGCCCGGCTGCATTCTCATATTGTTTCTTTTATGGACTTAACACTTCCTACTTTGAGAATACCTTTCTCCCCAAGGGCTCAGAGCCCTTTATGGTCATTAGTCTTGCATCCTGCTTCTTTTCTGGAAAAAAAAAAAAAAAAAGGAAATGTTAACTACCGTTTACCAGTGTTGTACCAGCTAAAACTTGCTGCTAAGTGTATTTTATGTGTCTTGGTTCATTAGCTCATTTGAGTCCTAGAAGAGACAGTGGGGTAATTGACTGTCTCATGTTCCCTGGGACTTTCATGGTTTTATCACCAACAACCCTATGTCCCAGAACCCCAGGCAAACCAAGAGGGCCGGTCACTGACACAGAGACCCTTCATGCAACTCTTCAGAAAAAGAAAGCATTCCACCCAGCAGTCCTTCCCTTCACCTGGCAGCTGCTCTAGAACCGACCTAGACTGTTATATGGGAATCAGTACAAATCTTTCATGCTTTTGATAGAAGATTCAAAGCATGCAGTCATAGGATGAGGGGGAATTGGAGATAAGCATAGCTCTCACAAAGTAAAATTTCTGGTTTCTTATTTTTTGTCCGCCCTCTCTGTCTTTAATGCAGTGCATAGTGAAAAACGAAAACAAGAACCGATAACTACCTGATTTCTGAAACAAGAAGTGTGATCTCACATAACTTCTGTTAGTCTTGGACTTTTCATCTAAAAAATGAGGATGCTGCTCTTGTTTTCTCAGGGCCCTTCCTGCCCAAACTCACCATGGGGAAAGAAGCAGGAAATTGACAGCAGCAAAGGCCAAAAGCAAACAGATTCTATTCTGCTCTAGCACTAGAATGCCCCACAAACTCTCATGCACTCAGTGGCATGACTTTTTGCAAGGTGACGGGGTCATGGGCCGTACTCCCCAGTGGATTGATCCACTGATAAGATCGTAGCAGCTTGTGCTTTAGGAGATAGGGCTTGATTAGAAAAGGCGGGGTGCTAAGGGAGTGTGCCCTGGAAGGCTGAATCCCCATCCCTGGCTCCTCCTCTTCTCTCACTGCTTCTTGGCCACCATTGGCTTGAACAGCTTTCTGCTGCCATGCTCTTTCTGCCCTTGGAGTCAGCTGCTAATGGACTGAAACCTGTAAAAACTGTAAGCCCAGATAAGCCTTTCCTCCTTCAGGTTGTGGTGTCAGGAGTCCCAGCCTTGAGGACAATGGTTAAGACAGACTGTGTCCTTGGATGAGCTGTGCATAGGAGGAAGACAGTTTCTTTCAAGTATAAATCCTTTAACATAGGAAGGGTACGGACATCCCTCATACTCTACCCCACCTTTTTCTTTGCCCTGTGCTGTGGTATTTATGTGCTTTGCTGGTCCGGGGGCTGCAGTGGTGCTTCAGTCTGGCTGTGCCCAACAGACTCGCCTCTGCCTATAGAGGATCCAGGGCACCGCTGATGTCCAGACACCCTGTCCCTGGGCCTCAAGGATGACCCTGGAGGCCACAAGATGCTTTCTTCAGTGTAAATTCCCCAATTCCAGCTTTGTAATCACCATGCAAAATGCTGGGACTTTCAAAAATATTTTATATTTTCTACCATTTTCCCAAGCTCCGGGTATCACTTTCATCTGACTGAAGATCTTTACTAAAGAGAAAATTTTAGAAAGGAAATATAGCAAGGTGATGGCTTTGGAGTCTGACATATGTTGCTTCCAGTTCTAGCGCCACTTGACTGACACTGGGAAACTCTTAAACCTCACTGAGACTTGGTTTCTCCCTTTGTAACAGAAACCTGTAGTATTTAAGTGTTGAACACTGTAAATGGTGCATGATGTACTGTATTCACCTCTTTCCTTTTCCCTTATCCCTTCCTTTCACTCCTTGACATAATCCTTGTTTCCATTTTCTTGCCCCTTTCTAATTTCAGTGGTTGCAGAAAAGGTGTAAGTTACAGTGCAGGGGAGGTACCCAATGAGTGGGTGCTGATGAGTAATTTTACCAGCCTTCCCCCTGACAGTTTGTACAAGGCTACGCCACCTCTCTATGATTATGGAATCAACTGACAGAGATGGTTTTAGCCAAGAACTAGTAACCTCAGTGAAGGAAATGAAATATCTTTATCGTAAGAGGATGCAGGTATCTCCCCTGGCACGCACACACACATCTCCATCCTCAGCTTATGCTCGGCGGCACTGAAGAGTTGATTTGTAAATCCATGTGACACTGACACTGGCAGGCAGCCAGCTGTATGGAGTGTCATAGCAGACAGCAGGAAAACCTCCGCTTGATGTTTTTATCTGTAGCCTCCAACAAAAGAAGCAAATGTATCTTTTCCCTTTGGATGGAGCACGGATAGTGGCATTACAGGAATTATCTCGAGGTGTTTCTCCTTACCTGTGTACCTGATCCAGACAGATGGATTATCTAGTTATGCCAGGACATGCAGACCTGGCTGCAGCCGCTTCTCCCGCCATATAACCTTTATAGGAACCAGGCCTTTCGATTTCAATCTTCTTGTTTTCGTTCTATTTTTCCCCCTGCTTTGAAAGAGGTGATTTGCAGAGGAACTTGAAAGTATCTTAAACTCAGTAACAGATACAGTTTTACCAAGCCATTGTGTGTCTTATCACATGGTCCACTGTGCACTCGTGTGATAATGCTAAGCCTAGCATAAGGGAGCCACTGAGCTGTCTCAGAAGTGACCACATCAAAGTCATGCAGTAGATGCCAGAGCCAAGATTCGGAATACGCCTAAAAGCATTGAAATGAAATTTCAAGGGGTCCATTCTTTATCTTCTGCTTAAGAATGAGCAGAATGAAAAAAAAAAGGGGGGGGCGGGGAGATGGCTCAGTGGATTAAGTGCTTCCCTGGCAAGTGCAAGGATCTGAGTTCAATCCCTGGTTCTGAAAAAAAAAAAAAAAAAAGAATGAGCAGAATGACTTTGATAATTTATGGAATATGGCATATGCCCCAAAGTTGAGAGTTTTGCCCCATTTCATGTTTCCAGATATACAGGTGCCAGGGTTTATCTGGTGCTTAGCCCACCCACTAGTTTTTTTTGTTTTTTGTTTTTTTTTTGCCAAGTCACCTGTCTATAAAAGTGCCTTCACCCTAGCATCAATAGGGCAGGCCTGACCCCTTGGCTCTGGATGCCCATGTCAGCTAGGGCTGTAGGAGTTGGTCTTTGGAACACTGTGGCAAAATCAGAGTTTGTCACCTAGGATGATTTCTTGAGTAGTACGAGGTTAGGCTAAGAAACAGGCAAATACCCATATATCATCTCCTATCAGTGTTTCAAAAGTCATCGCCTTGAAAGACCATTTAGTTGAACTGTATGACCATTGCTTGTTATAATCAAAGAAAGGACCTAGATTTATTAGTAGGCTCTGAGTTCTGACCTTATTAACATTGTACAAGACATGTAAGATTGCTCAACTCCAAGCTTTTAGCCTTTAAAATGGAATACTCGTTTGATTTTTGAAAGTTTAAATGAAAAAAATATATGTCAGTCACATAAGAGTTGATGATGAATGATAGCTATTCTTTTTTTTTTTTTTTTTTTTTTTTAAACTAAAATTTCCTTAAGGAAGATATTTTTCTTCTTACTCACTTCATTCTCAGCTACTAGAAGTGTCACACACATGTTGGTTGAATGAAAGAAAAATATTTTGTAAAGTTTGTGAGATTGTTGGCTTGTCCACTTACCAAACAAATATGAATTATCTGCAATGCTCAGGCAGTGTGGTCAGTAACACAATCATATTGTGCACACCCACATTTTTAGACTAGCTAGGAGAGAAACATTAAATAGAAGATTATGGTAGTAGACAGCTTTGATCCTTAAAGTGGGACTGAAATTTTGGAAGTGACAGATCTCATTTGGTATCGAGTGAAACAGGGTAAATTTGATGGTATTTTTGGCCAGGTGAAAATAATTTAAATAAAATATTGATAACTGGACTTCATACTTCTCAAAGAGGTAATTCAAAATTATTTTTGAGGGATAGTGTTATTAGAACAAAAATGAACATATTCCAGAATACAGTATCTGTCTTGAGAGATAACAGACTTCGTGGGATAGGATCCCGTAGGTAGGCTATTCTAGGATCTTTGAACAGACCAGAATAAGTCTTAAAAGCCAGTCAAATAGCCAGACAATAGAGCAACTAATACCTGTCCTGGAGGGGGAAGTAAGAAGTAAGGCACAGCTGGTGGCTTATAGCAAGACTTTTTCTGTAGACAGTTGGACTGAAAATGTTAATCAGTGACTGCATGGCCCTAGATGAGAAAACATAGGCCAAAAGATGCCTTTGTGTTGGCATTAGAAAATGTTTTGAGTGAAATTGTCTAATGAAGCCTATCTTCCCGTAAATACTTGATTGGTGTCCGCTGCAAGCCTGTTCTGGGTACAACAGGTGAGAGCAAGAAAGCCAAGGCCCCCAGTCATGGGAGTTTTCTTTTCGTGATAACCTCTCCTCCTGGGTACTTGGGAGAGCCTGGCGCTCCTGTGTGACCTGGGAACCTGAGAATCAGATAAAGATGAGGTTGGCTACCATTGTGCATGTGGACACAAGAAAATCAAAGTCCGCACTCCACTGAGGCACTGGCCCATAAATGAGGAATTGTGAAGCGTGAGATCTCAATCCAAGTTCAAGGCAAAGTCTGGCGAGGTCAGGCAAGCAGGGGCCAGGCAGGCCGGGCTGGGACAGTCCAGAGGCAGGACAGGGAACCCTGACTGGGATCCCTGAGGCTGCATCCAGAGGTGCTCCCGGAGGGACCTTCCTGCACAAAGCACTGGGGTAGAATGAAGTCCAAGCCCTGTAAGAAGTTTTTTGAATACCCGTATTGAACTAGAACGTTTGCTAATAGTGGTTGAAAACAAATGGAAGTGTTGTTTAATCGTAGGACACTCAGAGTCATAAACACAGAATTGTTTTCTCTTAGCTCTTGCATTGTAATCTAAATATGACACAAGATCACGGTCTCTGACACTCACATGGATCAATTTTTTTCTAATCTAAAGTGAGAAAAAACTACCAGTGCTTCTGTCTCTTGGGATGTAATGTACATAAAAGTGTTTCAGTGTAATGAGAAGATGCATATTAATTTTTCCTAAGCCCTTGACTAAAGAAATTGACAAGGGGACCAGCATTTGTCTTGGATCCTGGGTCTGCAAGAAAGTGGAAACTATTGTGTAAGAATAATATTCTGTGGTTGGTATGGTCTTTTCCGTGTAATTTTTTTTTTTTTTTTTTCGGAACCGGAGATTGAACTCAGACCCTTGCGCTTGCCAGGGAAATGCTTATTCTACTGAGCCATCTCCCCGGCCCCTTTTCCATGTATTTTAACTGTATGGATTTACTCAGAAGCTCATAGTCTGTCAACACAGTTGTCACTGCTGTTTCATAATGAGCCCAGGAAACTCACCTCGGCACCTCCCCCGTCACTCTTTCGTCATTTTAGTGGGAAGAATCAGTGTGGAGGAAGTATTGAGTGTGTTTGTTCAGGCATAGACTTTTGTTATTTCTCAGCCTTAGGAAAAGAGGAAGGAAAGTAGATAAGGATGACTAGAATTGTGAAAGAATTAAGGCAAAGTGCCTTAGAATTGTCAATATAGAATTGTCAATAATAAAACAACCCCCCCACACACACACCATATTTTCAACTTCCTAATTAAATACATACCTTTTCTCTCGGGGAGTACAAATTATCTTTCACAAAAGTTTAAGCCTCTATGTTTTGGATCAAATTCTAGCTGGTTGATAAAAATAGTATCAAGCAAGATACCTGGAGCTTTAAGAGTTGCTGGGTTGTATTTCTAGGTATCTTCTGAAGCATATGTGGCAAAGCTCAAGAACCATCCAGTAAGAAAGGGTTGCAGTGCACAGTGATTGTTTGTGTTAGGGAGGAGAGGGGAATCTTCCAGTAGTGGAGCCCTGAGTAAACTTGTTTCTCAGCTCTAATTTTTGGGAAATTAGTTAAGTAGTTGTGAGACTAATAGACAGACTTGACTTGATGGAGCCTTAACTGTGTAGTGCTCCTACCCTTTTCATTCTTCTCTGTAAATGACTTCTGGTTTGGATATGGACTTAGAACATGGTTCATGTGTAGTCATTGTCTTGTCTCCAATCTTGTCTCCAATCTCCGATGCTTTCAGAAGCATGGGGACAGCACCTGCCATGTACAGTGTGGGGACCATGAGCAATGGTAATGGTTTTATGTATTTGGTACAGGGTTTCACTATGCAGCTTGGACTCACAGTGGTCCTTCTGTCTCTGCCTCCTCAGCGCTGGGATTATAGGTATGTGCCACCACAACCTGAATTGGTCACCAGCTCAGCACGCCCGGGGGGTGTGGGCGGGACAGGGCCTGTGTAGCGTGTGATACCAGGGATTGAACCGTGGTCCCTGCACTTGCCTAAGCAGGTGCTTAGTCCACTGAGCTATCTCGCCAGCCCTTCAACTGTGAAGTTTATGAAAGCCAAGTACAGATCAAATATTTCCAGTGAAAATTTAGTCTCGAGAAATGAGATATGATCAGAATATATGATGAATTTTAAATTTTAAAAAATGGGTACAGTAAAAGACATGCTGCCATTCATGTTCTTCAAAATACTTGATTTGAACACAATGTACCCCATCCTTTTGGTCACCGCTTCCAGTAGTTCTGGAAATTCTCTCGGACATCTAAATTGTGCTGTCTTGCCTGCCTCAGTGTTCTGAATCAGCTTAAAACATTTACTCTTCACAATCATTTTGACTTTGGGGAAGGGCCGGAAGTCACCCATCGCCAGGGCCAGTGAATGCAGAGATGGATGCTCTGTAATGTTTCTATGAGCCTGGTTTCTGTTGGGTGCCACTCGGCAGCAGCATTCAATGTATTTCTGATCACAACTTATAGGGCTTTCTAGGGAAAGCTGATTAACTACAAAAAGCTTGGGAGTCACTTTCCCTGTTCTATTAACATGATGTTTTGTGTGGATGCATTTATGATGATTAAGGGTTGGAAAATAGGTTTTAATAAGAGCAGGTTAACTGAGAACACATCTTGGCCTGTGTTAAGCAGAATGATTTTCAGGTACATTTTTACCTACGCAGAAACCACCAATTCTCCCAGGAACAAAGAACTGCAGCAGTGCTTTGTCATTTGTGTCTGTTTGATCCTTTCACCTTTTCCCCAGGGAGAAATCTCAGTGACCGTCAGCGTGGATTTCATTTACTGGTGGTAAGGACTATAAAGTAACCCAACCAGAGGGGAATTCCATTGCATTCGAAACATTAGTCCTCTCAACCCTACTAGCTCCAAGTGACGCTTCTTAGTCCCTCCTTCAATGTTGTTGCTGAACTTCTGAACTCTTCCCCTCTGTTGATTCTAGCAGTGGGAGCTACATGTCAGGACTGTTGGGGCAGCTCCTGCTGAGGCTTGACTTGTGTGCAGTGGCTTGCCGTCACAGCGTGCCTTGCAGATTGCTTTGTTAAGGTGTGAAGAGAATTACAGCCCATTCTAGTAATTTCAGTACCTGAGTGAGAATTTCAGATGTCAAAGCTGTGCTCATGCCACGATCCTCTCAGTTTGAGAGCTTCATGTTGCCTCAGGAAATAGGCAGTAGGGCTGGTGAGTTAGCTCAGTGAACTGAGCACCTGCTTAGGCAAGCGCAGGGGCCTGGCACCACATGCCACGCTGGACCCACCCCCGGGCATGCTGAGCCAGCCACAGAGTCTCTGGGTGTGATGGTGCATACCTGTAATCCCAGCGCTGGGGAGGCTGAAAACAGGAGGATCACAAGTCCAAGCTGTGTAGTGAGACCCTATATGAAATACATAAAAAAGAAATAAGAGGTAAAATACTAATGTAGTGCTGAGATGCTCGGAAACTGTTGAAGGTTTTGTTTACAGGAAGTACCTAATTTCTGGTGGCTTTTTATCTTGATAAGATTTTCATTAAAAATGGGTTAGTAAGTCAGCTACCACCTGCCCCCCTCCACCAGGATTGAATCCAGGAACAACTGAGCTATATCTCCATCTCTTTATTTTGAGACAAAACCTCACGAAGTTGCCCAGGCTAGCCTGGAACTTGGTATCCTCTTGCCTCAGCCTCCTGAGGAGCTGGGATTGGGATTGTGTGCCACCATCCCCAGTCCGTCTAGGTTCTTGAGTGATCTACGCTTACCTGGTATACAGTGTTTCCTCAGGAGGACTGCAGATCTTACACATGGCATGCGTGAAAGTTGTGCTTTGGAGAAAGAGGCAGCACTAGAGTTGGGCACGTTAGCTTCATCTAGAGTTAGTGATGAGGCTCATTGGGGGATCTTGTGAACCCTTCAACCTCAGTTTTTGTATCTGTCAAGTCGATTTTGTGCTAGTTCTGGTGTGTTAGGAGGATATAAAGACACATCACAGGAGCATTTTCACCTTGGTTAAGAGCCCTAGCAGGTCCACACTTCCTGGTAGCAGCGTAGGGTTCCAAGATTTTATGGTGAAGTTAGCTGCTTGGAGGTAAAGGCATCTCTTGGGTTGTAACCACTTGGTAGTGCAATGTGCAAAACTCGGAGAGCTACCGGAGCCTTAGCCAGGTTACTTCCAGGGAAAAAGTGTATCCCAAAGTAATGGTTGATTTTTGTTGTTGTTGCAGCCCTGAGAGCTACGCTCATTCTCCTCAAATAGGTAGCAGTAGCTTTCCAGTCTTCAGGCTACTCGCTGTGGGGCCATTCTGGAGCAGGAAAAGGGTATGTGGGGGTCTGAGCTCACAGACACACAGACACAGACATGCTGCCTCTAGAGGTGAGAAGAAAGGGGCGTGGACTTTCTCCTCCCCTTGCTCCTGCTCTGTTAGCCTAGCCCTGCCCCAGCCACACACCTCTAGTGGAGCTGGCGCCCAGGGAAAGCTCTGTGCAGAGCTCCTGAAAGGGCGGGGGAGCAGCCTTCCTGGGGTGCGCTCGGAGAACTGCCGAGGATCTCAGGCAGTTGCCTGTGGGTGATGGTGTAGGTCAGAAAGTCACTCCCCAACTCTTCGTTACCTTGGTAATCTCCATATTATGGTTAGAGGTAGGACGGTGGCAATTTACTCAGGAGAGTAGGACAGTTAGCAGATTGTCTAAAATCTGAACGACAGTCCTTTACTATATGTCTTGATTTAGTCTGTTTATGTCTCAGTTTAAGGCAGTGATTTCTCACCCTCAGCTCTGTATATTACAGTGACCGAGAAAGATTACTGATGTTTGACTCCTGTCCCCATGTACTCTTGATTTATTTGAGTACTAGAATTTCTTTGAGTTTCTCTGGAAAATTCTGACTTGCAGCCACGATTTGGAGTCCCTGATTTAAAGTGTTTCCTAAACTCTTTTAACTAACCCCGAGTCCCTGAGGCATGTAGAAATTCAGGCATAGTTCTCGTATGCCACTGAGCACTAAGTTTAATGAAGACATGGATTCTCAGGTGAGATAAAGTACCAGTTGTAACAACAAAGCTGTAAAAGCATAGTGTGCGAGTTTACTTTTTTTTGCAATACTGGGAATTAAACTCGGGACCTTGTGCTTGCCAGACAAGCGCTTATGCTGCTGAGCTATCTCTCTGGCTCCTTCCCTGTTATTTTAAGCCACTTAATTTCTTTCTTTCTTTCTTTTTTTTTTTTTTTTCTGTATTTTAGGGAAAAGTCTACAGGGTGTGCAGAGTCTCATTACTAGATTGGATTTATAGTAGTTTTCCTGTTTACAGCCCAATTCCAAGTGCTGGGATTACAAGCATGTGCTACCACGCCCAGACTGAATTGCTGTCTCAGTGAGTCCCAGGGGCATGGCCAGCAAGGCCACTTAATTTCTGTTAATCAAGGTCAACATCATGCCACCCCCCATCATTCTCTTTCCTATATTTGATTCTCATTCTATAGTTCATGTTTTAGAATGGTGTTAATTCCAATAGCATTTTTGAACTACTGTTCACCTTCCCCGCAAAACCTGCTATGGTAGTTACTTGTGGAGAAACAAAATTGCTAGGACTTTCCGACTGTGACCACAGACAGGGAAAGGGAGGTTGCCTTTTCTGATGAGGAGTCTTAGGTGTAAGAATCAAAAATATTAAATGTTTTTGATGGGTATAGTTAAAGACTTACTGAGATAGTTGCTACTTCTGGTTTTTTCTTTAATTAATTAATTACTTTGGTACGGGGTCTCTCTACATAGCTCAGACTCATAGTGATCCTCCTGTCTCAGCGTCCCCCATGCTGGGATTACAGGTGTGTGCCACCAGGCCGGTTTCAGTGACCAGCATGGAATGTGAATCCTGGGATCGAACTCAGGTCCTTGCACTTGCCAGGCAGGTGCCTAGATTGCCCAGCTATCTCCTCAGCCTGGATTTTTTTTTTTTTTTTCCTAGAAGTGGAAACACAGGCATTCAGCATTCCTGATAATATGTCAGGTTGTTTATATGCTACTTATAGGGTTGTAGGGCCTGAGATGGGGAAGGATACTTTCTGCCTTCATTTCTCATTCAGTCATGTAAGGAGGTTACTGTTAATCTTCAATCTTATTTTCAATTATTAAGTTACTTTATCCTTTTACATCAAGACAGGTTTATTCATTTATTAAGGTACTGAGGATTAAACCCAGGACCTTTGCACTGAGTTACATTTCCCAACCTCTCCCCCCACCATTTTTATTCAGGGTTCTGCTAAGTAGCCTAGGCTGTGCTCAAACTTATGATCCTCCTCCCTAAGCATCCCACAGGGCTGGGATTACAGGCATGCATCACCATGCCTGGCAAGACATTTAATTCTTAAAGCATACCTTAAAAGTAATGCTCTCTCTAGCTACATCCATTGACCATACTGTTTAAGTGAAATAAGTCAGACCCGCATCTGCAAACATCGTATTGTCTCCTTAGTGTGAGAACCTGAAAGAGAAAAATAAAATCTGAAGGTACAGTAGATACTGAGGACAGGGAATGAGCCTATTCAAAAGGAAGGGATTACTGAATTGAGAAGGATAGCAGAGGGAGTAGGAGAAAGAAATATATTTATGTATATAAGCAGGATGGTTTAGACAACTGTACTGTGGATTTCTGCAGGTCTATGGAAAGCAGTAGGTAATGCTTAATTTGTTTTGTCTCCTTTTTCAATTGTTGGTCCTTTCTCTCTTCTTAGTTTTTTATGTATTTCTTTTTTTCTTCTAATTTGGCATGCATGTATTTGGTAACATGAACAACTAGTTGGAACACAACACTGTGCCTTATAGCAAATACTGTGAAGTTCATATTATTTTGTTCAGCAAAATTCTGTATCACTTGTAATCTTTCAGTTTTAATACTATTTTGCACTGTTTAAAAAAAGAAAAAACATTTTTTAAAAAGTCATGTGTTGTGAGGCCAGGCGTGGTGGTACACCCCTGTAATCCCAGTGCTTGGGAGACTGAGGCAGGTATGTTGTTGAGTTTGAGACCAGCCTGGGCTACAAAGTGAGCTTAAGGCTAGCCTGAACTTTTTTTTCCATTAAAGAAATGAGACCCTGTCCCCAAAAGACAAAAATAATAACAATAATCAGTAATAAAAGTAATGGTTTCTGTGGAACTTCTCTTAATTATAATTATGCCTTGCCTTTATAGAGATATTTTGACTTAACAGTTAAAATACTGTAGAAGAGAATGAACATTGAAGAGTTGACCTAATTTATTTTTGAGATACCATGATGTAACAGTAAAAGTTGGGCCTGTGATCCCAGTTTCTCAGGCAGCAACTCTGAGATACCAACTCGTTTCTTTTACACAGCTTTTTTAAGTACGATATTGCTTGGTTTGATTGAATATTATTTTGGTGGTAAACATTTTCTAGAGGATATATCTTTCCCAGATTTAATTTATGCTTGTTCCTTTAGATATAGTTTACAGGGCTTTCCCCAGTTATATTGGTTTTTCAGGCTAAAGTGATACAGGAATTATCTGATCTTGTAGGGCTGGGGAATTCCTTCAGTTTGACAGTGGAAGTGGCTGTAACCCAGGCCCCCCTCCCCCCCCCCCCCACTGGGCAGTGCGATTGCAGGATCAGTCAGGGTTCTCTAGGGTTTTACAGGAACTACGTGGTGGCTCAGGCAGCAGTACTGTGGTACAAAAGTCCAGGGCATCTTTCTGTGTGCTTCTGATTATCCACATTTGAATTAGAACATAAGCCTTCTCCTCTAGTTCTGTTTTCTGCTCTTTAAAACCTAAAGTTTCTTATTAAGACCTGGGTGGTCTGCTTAAGCTACAGACATTTTATAAAGATAAATCAAAAGGCAAGACATCTTTTTAATTTTAAAGGAAGTCTGAGCCACCTCTCCCCACCGTCCCCCACCTACCAGCTCCCAGGGATTGTAGGTCTGAACCATAGTTTCTCTTTCGCAAGACTTGTGGGATATTTCCCTTAAAGAAATGAAAAAGAGCCGAACTTTAAGTGATGCTGCCGGAGAAAGAGGAAAGCTGCTGGAGGAGGTGGTGAGGGGGGTCTAGGGTCCACCAGGCCAGGGAAAGCAAGCAGGCGAGGGGGTGGAGGATTTCCTAGTTCCTGTGCAGGCTGAACCCTTTGGATTACTATTGTCTGCAGGTATCTGACCTTCAGCCTTTCCTCTGCCCAGTTCTTAGTCCCTTGGGGCAGCTTTCACCCTAGGGTCCAGCGAGTGGTGTACAGGAGCAGGCACGTGACAGGGGCACTTTCAGGCAAGGCCTGGCTCATTTGTGGGGAGAAATTGAGAAGCATCCCTAATGGCACCCTTGATAGGAGTAAATAGCAACTCCTCTCAGTTCATTACTTGTTAGCCCCAGGCAGGGACAATGCAGATTGGCTAGTTGTAACAGCCACACCATTAAAGGGAATAGCACTAATGGAGGAAAAAGCAGTTATAAAGAGCTGAACTTGGCCACTTTGTCGTGCCCAGGATACTAGCTGCTGCTAATTTTAAGTACCTATTTCTTCTGCTGCTACAAATAGGAAAAAAAGGATTTCGTGACCCTCTTTCTAAGGTGGTTCAGAAGCTTAGGGCCATTTCTGGGTAAATCCAACAGCAAGGCTTTAGTTTTTCCCAAAGGGATACCTGATCATTCTGTGTAAATAAAGCCACACCACCTTTCCTCTCCCGAAGCAGTGCCGTATGCACTTTCCTGCTCTTTCTAGGAGTGGTGAGCTGCTGAGCTTGTCTGATCTCTGCTCAGAGCAAAAGCCATCGCTCACGTTATGGCAGGGCTTACGGGTGTAGTCTGGGGCCGTGGAACACCGTGAATTAAATTTTCCCATCCAGGGCTGAAGCTTGTAACTTTGCCTGCATATGCGGCAGCCCTGGGTTCCAGCCAAATGAGCTAACCATTCATGCATCTTTAAAGCTAGGCCTACCCCATAGTACTCTCTGGAAACCACAAGCCTGGCATTAAAAGGAATCCCAGCTTTAGATTCTGCTTCTTATTCATGTCTGAAGTATCTAAGGAATTCACAGAAGAATTTCATGGCATCTCAGGAATGGAAAGGATCTTAATTTAAATGTTTTGAAATTCGAACAATAAAAAGAAAAGTCTATGGGAGTTTTTGCTTTGATACTCCTAGTTGTACAAGCTGGTGCTTTTGCAGATTGTATTCAGCAGAACCCTAGTATCCAGCTAGGGGACTTTGGGGATTAACTGAAAGAGAAGGCACTCAGGGTGTTCATATTGTATTTATACAGCTTCAAACACGCTGCAGTTAATGAGCTTTGACTTACCAGGGAGTATGACATTGTGTGGAAGCAGAGTCTTGGTGTTAGAAAGGAATCGTCCTGAGTTCCTTCCTGGGGCAGAAATTTTTTTTAGAGCAACTTCTGTACCTGAAGACCTGTTAGCTTTAGGGGGGGGAAGCGAGAAAAGCCCTTCTTCTAAGGTACAGGTCTGTATTGCTGGTCTTTCCTTTTGTGATTATACTGGTGCTGTGGTTTGGGTCCCTCCAAGGCCCTTGTGTTCAAGGCTTAGTCCCCAGAGTGGGCCCTGCAGGGAGGTGGTGGAACCTTGAAGAGGTTGGACTAATAGGAGGTCTTTGGCGGGGAGGTGTCCCCAGAGGTGATGGTAGCTAGCATAGCAGCCCTTTGGTTTTTTTTCTCTTTCATTTCTTTGCCACCACGGAATGGGCGGTATTACTCCACCATGCACGCTTCCCGTGATGCCGCAGTCCCAAAGCAACAGAACAAATTGATCCTGGAAAAGAAACTCCAAAGTTGGGGGCCAAAATAAACCTTTTCTCACAAGAAGTTGGTTATCTCTGAATTTGTTACAGCCATGGAAAGTTAATACAGCAAGTAAGCCTTAACTCTTTTTATACTTTTCTTGCTGAAGTAAGAAATCTCAAGGACCCTCTGAGTCTCTGCAGGACACTGGCCACATAAGCCCTCAGTGCCTTCGTCTCTGCTTGGCTTGGATTGGCCTGGCTTGGATTGAAGCGGGCTTAGCATGTTGGTACAAAGATCTGCCTGTTCCTGGCACCAAATAAACGCTGACAGGGTCCTTTTCTCCTTGTGGCTCCTGTTTATCTCACCTCTGTGTTTAGATGTGCTGCTCTTGGATAAATGGAAAGGAACTGAAGGAGAGAAATGGCTTCTTATTGTTAAAGCATTTAGGGATAAGAAGTAATCTATTTGTACTCAACAGTACCTGAGAGATCTCTATACAAAGTGAAGTTATCATATACACAAGCAGCCTATAGATGCCGTGGTGTCCCTACTGATTGTGTCCTGGAGTAAATACACATCCCTGGGGGGATTCTAGTGTTTCTCTCATAGAGAAATTCTCTCATACATCATGTTTAGTCCTTCCCCTGCGGCGGCTAAGTGTGTTTACCCCTCAGTGTGTGCTCTCCATAGTCTAAAGGACAGCCTTAAGAAAGTAGCCACTGTGGTGGAGGTGGCTGCTGAGTGGCTCTTGGGAGCTTCAGTAGAATCCTGTGAGGAATACGGGTGGATTCAGAGCAAGAAAATATTCCAAATATTCCTTATTCCAAGCTTGAACTTATCTCTTGGAATTTCCCGAGTCATGAGGTTATTGTTGAATGGGCAATCTTACCTAAACACAATTTCTCCTTCCCTTCTTTAGTTGAAGCAGGGAGTCAGGTTACACCATCCTGTAACCGAAGCCCAGCCATGCCATCTTTTCAGCTGGTGACTTGAGCGGGTTGTTTAAGCCCTGTGGTCTTCAGATCGGGTCCTGTCTGTGGAATGGAGATAAGGACTCCTTCCTAACTGTGCTATTGGGAGGCTGAAATGAAACACAGACTCCTTGGAAAGCTTTACCATGTGCTCCCCTAAGTGCCAGCTTCCTCTCCTCATGGTTACAGTGACTGTTTTCCAACCAAAATTGGGACATATGTTCTGAGAGGTGTGTGAGTGTGCATGTGTATTTATGTGGGTAAAACGACACAGATTTTTTTTTTTCTTGCAATACTGGGCATTGAATGCTAGGCTAGTGCTCTACCACCCTACCCCAGCCCCTACATAGAATTGTGAATATTAGAATCATTGTATAAGTTCTAAGACTTAAAGAGTATATAACTAATACCTGTTAAGTATAGGTTTGGTTCATAATGAGCACAAGGTAAACACTGAAGTATTTAAGTCATAGGAAGAAAAAAATCCCAGTGACCTTTCATTGCAGGTCCTAAGCCCCATCCCCAGCCCCAGGCTCTCTGTGAATAGATAATAGATCTGGATAAAAGACTAAAAGACAGACTTAAGATATGTTGATCTGTGACCATTTGAGAGTTGCAATCTGCTGTCTTTTGATTTTTAGGATGTCACTTGTCATAGAAGTGAAGCAAAGGACTGTTTCATTTCCATAAATGTCAGGCCTAGAAACATCTTCAAAACTTCTAGATAAAAAGGGACTTGACCCTGGTGCAGCCAGGCTCAGCAGAGCAACCTTGCACGGCCAGCACTGAGTGCAGTCTGGCTTACATGTCCTCTCCTGTTGCTCCAATGTTGAATGGGCCATCCGGGTAGCCTAAGGAGGAGACCTAGGGCCCAGGAATGTGGCTCCACCCATCTTCATTTCCATAGAGTTATCCCATTTGTTTTTTCTAAAAGTGCAAATATGCAAGCTTGCAAGCTTGTTAAAAGCCAAACACCATTTGGGTTGTAAAAACTCTCCTGAGAGACTTTCTCTTTGGAGGTGAGGACACCCAGAAGAAAGCCAACTTGGCCGCCTGCTTTAGGTATATACTGGAATCTCCAGGGAACAGCAAGAAATTATCTCAACTTCACTTCTGGGTCTGGTTTCTACTTCAGAATTCATGTTTGAATCTCTGTAATGTTCTTCCTTATCCCAGGTCTTTGGGTATGATTTTTTTTTTTTCCTGGGGAAATTCCAAAAATGTTATGAAGTATGCCTGTATTTGCATCTTTTCTCAAGTTTTTAATCTCACTGAATTTTGGGATTGACAAAATACTCAATGGAATTTTTTTTTGAAGCAAAGAAAACTGATTCTCAGGAGTATGTTAGTTTAGGTTCCTGTATCTATCTATTTGTATCCCCAAAGCCAAAAATCTAAAAAAACAAGGCAGACAAGTTTCTTTGTTTATTCAGTTTTTTGGTAGCTTTGAAGATGTGACTTGTTAATAAAAGCATATTTAATGAAAGCTAGTACCACTACTGTGAATCATTTTCATTTATTTATTTTTTGTACCAGGAATGGAACTCAGGGCCTTGTACTTGCCAGGCAGGCACTGTACCTGCTGAGCTACTTCCCTGGTCTCCTTGAATCATTTTGTAGCCAGAAAAAAATATTCAGAATAATTGTGTATTCAGGCAGTTCAGTGCATCTCAGTAAATAGCTTCCACAAGGGAGATTTCGTCTCTGTAGATGTCTACAGAGATCAGCTAAAGTAGGGTGTCAGCTTTTCTAAAACTGCAGAGTAGAAAAGAGCCTTTCCTCCAGCGCTGAACGTGGCGGGTTTGACGGCTCTTGTCTTTGGTGCCTGCCATTCGCCGTCCGGCTTGGGTTCAGATGCTCATTACTGCTGTAGGCACCGAAGCCCAAGTGGATACAAGATGCTCGTGCAGTTCACCCTGGCTCCATGCAGGTGGTCCCTGCTGTGTTCTCAGGGTGCTTGTCCTCCTCAACTTCCAACTCTCAACACAAACTTGAGATGTCATCAGGGATAATCGTGGCTTTTATAACGGGCACAGGGCAGTTTCTAGAAAATGCTACTCAATCAAGAGCAGCTCCTCTGTACTGTTCAGGAATCTTTAAGGTCACCTGCAAAGCCATCTTTGTGCAGATTCTCAACATTTGTTTTTCCCAGTTCCCAGATGCTTTGTCTTTATTTCTAGAAAGTTACTGTTTAATTAACAATAAGCCCTAAATTTCTAAAACTTCCAGTCTCTTGGAAGTCATAGTATTATGAGAACACATGCTTAGCTAGGTGGCATTTGCCTGCAGTCCCAGCCCTGTGGGAGCCTGAGGCAGGACAATTGTACATTTGAGCCAAGCTTGGGCAGTTGAGTGGCTTGGTCCAACTGTGTTCTAAAATAACAAAATAAAAAGGGCTGGGGGTATAGCTCAGTGACAAAGCCATGGATTCAAACCCTAGTACTGGAAAGGAAAAACACAATGTAAAAACCCCACAAGTATTTAAATGCGCTAGGAGAATGCCTGTGATGTATAGAAGTCCTTTGGTGAACAATTTTGAAAGTGACTTTTTTTTTTTGATATTATAAACTGTTTAGCCTGGGTAAGCATGTTTGACAGGGAAGGTACAGATTCGCAAGCTGCTAAGCTTTCAGCTTAAAACCTCGGCAGAATTAGATGAGTACCCTTCATTGGCCCTTCGTGGTTTGGGGGAGGAGTGAGGAGAGGGAATGCAAATTAATTTGGATTTGCTACTTGTTCTGGCAAAAAGTCTAGGATCAGACTCCATCCCCGCCACACTCAAAAACTTCCCGTGATGGTTAGTAAAGTTTTCATTTTAACCCTTGCCTGCAATTACCTTCGACCTCCTCTCTCGCTTTAGAGCCTTCACGGCTCCTGCACACAGACACACATACACGCTCCTAGTTTGCCACTCTCCACACAGGTATGTCTGTGAGTCTCAGAAATTGCAGCGTGTCGCTTGTGTTCAGCCGGCTGGTTTGATAGTTTGCGCCTAACAAACCAGTGAAAGCAGGATGCTTTATTTTTTTCACCATCGAAACAATAATGTAACCATATCACGAGGTTTTTAATCACATCATTGACCTCCACCGGCAGTTTATCCCTCTACAACACTTGAATGCATTAATATCAGTGTCTGTAGCATTTTAATTTAATTAGAGCCGTGTTTATAATCCTCTTGGGAAAATCCTTACCCTCCCCCCCATGTTAATGTAAAGCTCCTCTGGTTTTCATCTGTCTGACAGTTTGCTGTAGAGGTTAGTGAGCTGTCAGTTGATTCTCTAGCCAGCCTGCCTCTTTGCTGGGGTCAGACTAGACAAGCAGTTATGAGAATAAATGCGTCCCTTTTATCTGGACTGTTGGGTGTTAGTCTCTTTCAGTCCTTCTGTCTCGATGTTTCCCTCTGAGATAATGGTATTTGTTTGATTTTTCTAATTGCTGATGACGTGCTGACTTACCGCTGTAAATGGGAAGCGTGTGCTTGATAAGCTAATAAAAGAGAAATGTGAGGACCACAGAAGTCAGCCTAGATCAGCGATAGTGAACCCGTTAAGAGACCAGCACCCAAATTGCAACTCAGAACCCGCGTCTGTATTGTAAAGTGCCAGCATTGCAGGAAAACCTGAGTACTGAGGTTTTAGTTGAGAAAAAACAGCGCACACATTAATATCTTTTGTCTTAAAAGAAAAACACAGTAACACGCGCTATAGGTTCACCACCACTGCCCTAGAGTCACGAACAGAGAGAAGGAAGGAGTTAGATCTGCGTGGGGTTCCCAGGCGTGTGTCTCCTCCTCGGTGAGGCACCCATATGCTGAACAGCATCCTTCCCAGGGCCCCCTGAGTGACCTGCTGGCTGCTGAACCCAGGATTCCAGGACAGTTTGTTGGTTGCCGTCAGATTGCTCGAGGTCGTAGAAGCACGTTTGCTGTTCCCCTTCTTGGGCAGGGTAACTCTTTTTTTTTTGGTGGAACCGGGGATTGAACTCAGATCCTTGCATTTGCCAGTCAAGCGCTTATCCTACTGAGCCATCTCCGTGGCCCTGAGGGTAACTCTTCTGATACAGACAGATCTCTTTGCTGAATCCATACAACAGTTTTGGGTCCTGCGCTTGTTGCTTTGCAGTCCTGACCTTCCATTGAGCAGAAGTCGTCATCAGGCATGAGTGGAGCACACTCGGTCTCTGGCCTGCCTGCCGTAGGTTTTGTCATGAAGTAGGACATTGTCTCTACCTAGAACTCCATAGATGAGGTCCTGTGGCGGTGGAGATGCACAGATCCCAGGTCAGGCGCTCAGATATGCTGTCTTGGTGTCATCGTGAGGACAGGGCACTGTGGAGAAGTGAAAAATAATGGGATTGCTTCCAAGACCTCCTGTGACATGCGGACACGTTGCAACAGTGAAGCGGCAAGTCACACAGCCTGTCAAGGTGCTGCCTCGCTGGGCTCCTGTCCCTTGGCTGGGCAGCTCGGAGGGCTAGGTTCCTCCAGCTTGTTCTTGATGGAAGCGAAGGGGCTGGGATGAGGTGGCCCTTTTGTCTTACGGACAAGCTAGAGGATCTTGTGGGTTTCTCCTTGCATTAAGGAAAAAGCCGCAGTGTTATGAAATACTGTCTTTTTCTCTTGCACTCTTGCCCAGTCATTTGAAGACTCTGGCTTATAGTGTTTTCTTCATCAATAGTTTCATTTCTGCAAAACCCATAACAAAACAGAAAGCTATTTCTGGGTATAAAGTTAACTGTAGATAACTGGACATATGATGGGATTATGGGGTCATGTGAGCATTGAAAAACATGAGAATTTATTAAATTAGAAAAACAGGCTATGTTTGCAGTGTTCAAAAGCCCATCTCACCTAGGAAAAACCCCTTAAACAGACTAATGTATGTTTCCCATATATATGATTATGTACCTTTGCCTCTTTTACCTCAGACAACCTCAAAACAAACACCCAAAAGTCTACTTCACCCCTAAATTTGAACTGCTTAACGTGATGTTTGGTATAGCTCAGGAAGAGTGAAGATGAAAGTTTTGCCTCTGGGTGATCTTTCACGGGATATTTTGATTGATATAAAGAAGTCAGATTTAGAGTTCGTGGGCCTCCCTTCATTAGACATTGACTGGGGAGGTTTTAAGTTGTGTGTTTAAACAGAAATAGGCCAACCACCCTAGATGCTGCTAGTGGATGCCTTAGGGAAGGTATAGGCGACTCCATCCGGAAATTACAATGTGTATATATTCACTTGAAATTGAAACTTCCAACCACACCCATCGAAGTTTCCAGGCTATGAGTAGAAGTTTTAATTTGGTTAGATGGCTGGGGAACTCCCCTGCTTCCCTTTGCACATTTGATGAGAAGTAAAATGTTAAAGAATTAATTATCTTTCCAAAAAGTAAGCACCCCCACCCCGCTTTAATCCAGCTTTTTTTTTTTCTTTTCTCCTCCTGATTTTTATTGCCATAGTGGCAGCTTACATTTCTTCTCTGTGTATTCTTGGACCTGATGTGTCCCACTTTATTTTGCCCAGTGAAACCACAGAGACTAACGGAAGTTATATTTATGTATGGGCTGCGGGTCAAGTGCATCTGAGATACACATTGTCCTGCTCTCCTAGCTGTGTACTGTCCTTTGTGGCTGTTATTTGCAGGATTTTAACTTAAAACTAACAATAATCCACCACAATGTGCTTCAACTCATCTATCAAATATTGCTGTTTGGGGCTGCCGGGATGGCTCAGTGGTCTAAAGCACCTACTTGGACCAAGCTTGACAAAGTACAGGGACCGCGGTTCAATCCCCCAGCACCACATGCCAGCCAGCC
>NW_004524588.1:2150519-2191903 GCF_000260255.1 Octodon degus
CACACACACACACACACACACACACTAAATAAATGTTCAAAATAGAATTATAATAAAAAAAATATTGCTGCTTGCCTACTCCATCGCTGATAAATGTCATCAGTTAATCAGTTCTTTCCTTACATTGAAATAAATCTTTTAATGATCTCCAAAATCTTCAGAGAGCAGGAAATACTGATTCTTCTACAGGGAATGAAGGAGCGAGGAGATACTTGTTAATGTTGCCGATGATCCTGTAGGAAGGACAAATTTAAATGTTGGATATTTTTGGTTGTAGTTATTATATAGGGAGATAGAATAGAAAAATCTTGCTCAGACATTTAATAACCAAATCGAGATCTTATCTTTGAAGGCATCACTTGCAACTTGGCCTGTTTAGCTCCCTCTTGTTGGATCTGAGTATAGAATTATACTTTGATTAGAAGCTGGGGATATTGCCAGAGAAAAGGAAACATAGTTTTAATGTATTGATGCCATTAACTGTGTGACTTGGAAAAAATAATTCTTGAGAGAATTGCTTTAAAGAGATTCTCTAGGGCCTCTCTGTCATTTTTCTCACCTCTGCCTTTTCTCATTTCCGGGACAAACCACATGGGTGCACACCTGTTGTCCTGAGGCTGAAAGGAAGGCCCAAATGTAAACCTTTGCCACATTTAAAGAGTAAATCCTAAATGCTAGGCACCTGCGAGACTCCTGTGTGCAGTCTCCCGAGGTTGCCCAACACCAGTGTCCAAATGCCACATCTTCCTCGGCTCCCCACGCCCCTGGGTGGTTTCACACCTCCATTCCAACCTTTCATTGTCTTTTTCCCCCCTCTCCTCTTCCTGCTCTTATTTTTAACAGCAGGAACGAATTTCATATACACCTCCCGAGAGCCCGGTGCCGAGTTACGCCTCCTCGACTCCACTTCATGTTCCAGTGCCTCGAGCGCTCAGGATGGAGGAAGACTCGATCCGCCTGCCCGCGCACCTGCGTGAGTGTTTGCCTGGGAGGCCCCGGTTGGGTCCGGGAAGGATGGACTGACAGACTGCTGGAAGCATGGGGAAGGGGACACAGGCAGAGGGCTCCGAGCCAGAGAGCAATGGAGATGGTGTTCACGTGACTGTCCTGTTGTTCTAGAATCTTCTGCCCCCACCCCACCCCCAAAATGGATTTGAAAAGTTTGAGATTCCTATCTCCTTTTTATTGATGTGTCATCTCTGAGGGTGAAATGTATTTTGAAAAACTAGTCTGAAAATGTGTAATAGGGAGCAGAGTCAACTTGGACCCCTGGGAGGCCAGATGATTTGCATTCCTGAATTTGCATTTGCTGCCCTTTAGTATTGTCTTTGGTCCAAAATGTGGCTCAGTTTCTTATTCAGCCTTTCACTGCTTTATTATTAAGCTGTATGCTCTTCTGTTCTTTGTAGACCTCCCACCCCTCTCTTTTCCGGTGACGGTTACTTTTCTTTCCTGCACTTTATATACCACAACATGTCCTTTCTCCTGTCCCTTCTTCTCATCCTCTCTCTTTCTTGGGTTTACCTTGTCTCAGCAGCCCCAGTTTGCAGCACTCTACCATTCTCCCCAAATCCTCCCCACCCTGCCCCCCACCCTCCATCTGAATCCTCACCTTTAGCTTGGCAGCAGTGGGCCCCACACACCTGGGCAGCTGGTTCTGCTGTCCTCAGCATCGGCCCTTCCTGTCATTTCCTTTCCTTTTCTGTCTGTCTGTCCTGTGTCAGGTGATGAAATGTGACTTGGGCAGCTGGTGAAAGAGAATCCCTGATTCCCATCCTGGTCACGGTGTCCAAGCAATGCCTGATTCTGTGGTATAAATGTTACCCAGGTTGTAGAGGACCCCAGGGTCATCTTGGCCCACCTCTAATTGATCTCCAGTGATTTAAATGGTGTCACTAAAGTCTTACCTGCCATCTCTTTTTACATAGCAATAGTCCCGGGGTCATTCTCATCTTCTCTCAGGAAGCATAGAACAACAGGACATAGGGTGTAGGCTCCACTTTTCTTTCTCTGCCGTAAATCCAAGAATTAGATAATCGTGACACAGAGGGTACTGGAGGAAGATTACTGGCTTGTCTCATTTCCCTTACAATAAAGTTAGTTGCAGGGACTTGGGGACAAATCCTGCAGCCTCTTATATCCATTAATATTTACAAAGTTCCTGCCTATTACAGTTGAGGCACTCCTGCTTTTTGTGGGCAGGAAGATAAAGGACATGGCCCCACTCTACCATGTTCTCTCTTGCAGTGAATGTTTAAGTAAAGCTTGGGACATAAAGGACATGGTGTTGGTTGAGTGTACTGTTATCCTCAAAAAGCCAGCAGGTAGTAAGCTGCACTTTAGAGACCATCCTGTGACTACTACATTGACTTGAGGAATTTGCACTTCAAAATAGAACCTATCCATGGCACATGGGCACAGCCAGCGCTGCTGCCACCTGCTCGGTTCACCTGTTCTTTCCAGCCATAGTCACCGATTGCTTGCCCTCTGCCATCTATGCCTATGAGCAGAAATAAAGGAAGCAGGCAAAACTCTCTGTTCTTCTCAAATATAAATTCTAGTACAGAGAAAAAAAAATGCACATACTTCTCCCAAAATGGGCAGAGGTGTCTTTCACAACTTCCTATTCCTATACTTTATAGCATCCTCCAAGGAGACCCTTGTCTCCTGATTGGCCTGTGGATGCCTCCGATACTCGTCAGCTCTTGGACTGCCGAACTAGCCCTTCCTAAGAACTCATCATGGGAAAAACAGACAAATAAACAAACCAAACTGGTAGTTGGGAAATCTGATTTCATAGCTCCTTCTGCTGTCCAATTGTGAGCCAGTCTTTTAAGTCAGTTTTCCTAGAACTGTGCGGTACATTAAGAGAGAAACGTGTTCAGCAGCCTTCCTAACTGTAGAATATTACAGCTCTGATCTGAGACATCCTTCTTATTTGGAACTCTTTCTTTTAATTTCTTCTTGAGTAGTTTCTTCAAGGTGCCCCCTCTGGACTGCATCTCAGGATCTGATGAGATCCTACTGGCTTTGCACTTAGTCGTAAGCGTCAGTAACTGTTGTGGGAATGTGCTGGACACTGTATGAAGTCATATATATATATATATATATATATATATATATATATTTCTCATAACTATAAGGTGGGTTCTTTATCTCCATGTCATATATAGGGCTTAGACGATTTAAGTAGTTCTTCAACATTAAGAGATAGAGGCATGATTTACACTCAGTTCTCAGAACTGATGCCAAAGCCGAGGCTGTTTTCCATATAATTGTGCTTAATAAATATTGTTTGGATGGACAGATGAATGCAGGTAGGAGACTCAGCAAGGATTCCCTGATGTATTTACAGCATTGGTTTGTGGCAGGAATCCATTCTGTGGTTGTATGTTCTGTCCATCCCTGATCAGTTTGTGTGTCGCCCTTCAGTGAGCGGATGGCTGACTGGCTGGCTGGCTGGCTGGTTGAATCCTCACATAAACAATAAACAAGCGTGGAGCTGCAGCATGTTTCTGGGACCTTATGAATAATCAGATTGTGGATGTGGTTCAGGAGAATAGTTTTTCCAGAGTGTCTGCTCTGTAGCAAACTTGAGAGACCTTTCCCTGGTGAGATGCAGGAGCCCTGTTGGACACCACCGGTCTTGACATCTGGAGTGTATCCTCTGGAAGTGGAGGTTCCCAGGCTCTTGCTGCTTGCCCTCCACTGGGGCTTTCCAAAGGAGGCTCAGCTGCGCTTCTCCCGTCCCTGTTCCAGGACGTGGCCACTCAGCATGCCATTTGAGAGGCGCATAGACGGTCGCGGCTGAGCTGTGGCCACTTAAAGATGCATCCCAGCTGAGTTTCCAAACCTAAAAGAAAATAAATATTCTGACAAGGGAATTGGGTTATTGCTGTTTTAATCTGGGATTCCAGACAATTCCCAGTAGAATGCTCATGGAAAGTACGGGGAAGAATCTGAAAACGAAGACAGCAGCAGGACTTTTATGGTATTACTAGGTTGAAAGCATTTTAAGATGGTTGTTTTAAAGAGATACTCACCAGACCTGTATGGCTCCAAGTGGCTTCACTTCCCCATTTATCATTGATCTCTAGATAAATATCCTTTTACCCTCTTTCTTTTCCTTCTTTCATTCTTAACTCAGAATACATCCTTGAAAAGGGAAGAAAAAAAAAACCTAGAGATCATTATAGTTAAGAAAAATTCTCACCATTTTGCTCTGAGAAGACAAGGCTAAGGCTAAATGGAAGACAAATTAACAAGCCATTGAACAGTAGAAAGTGATGCTTTTCCTTTTTTTTTTTTTTTTAATTTTTATTTTTTTGCCTGTGATAAGAGCAAAGCGATAAAAATGGGGCAGTGGTATTGAGTGGTCCTCAAGAGGCAGGGGAAATCTGGAAGGAGGGTCACTCAGTCACCAGGTCTGTCTCACTGCCCAAGCTTTCCACAGCCCCGCAGCAGCAGAGCTCCCCGGCTCTCCGGCACAGCACACATGATGTTTATGGAGGGCACAGAAAGGGCAGAGCTTTTGCGTCTTCCACAAAGAGTACCGATGTTTGCTTTTAAGCTTGAGGCTGGAAGAGCTGCAGTACGTTGTTTACAGCAGGTGGGTGGAGGCAAACGTTCCATTCTTTAAAGAGAACCTTGAGGTTCTATTGTGGCCGGAGAGACCCTGAAGGACCAAGGCCCGCGGGGGCGCTCAGTCAGGGTCGTTCTTGAGCTCCTCAGCCAAAGAAGGCCATTGCCAGGAGAAGGAGTGACTTCTCCCTGCTCTTGTCAGGGCATCTGCGGATGAGCGAGGGACTAACAGTTTGGCCACCGAGGGCTGGCACGTCATGGCATCAGCCTGTCGTGGCAGAGGCTCTGGGTCAATTAGCCCTCTGTTTCTGTGACCACATACCTGAGAGAATCAACTTAAAAGGAGGAACAGTTTATTCAGGTTCACGCCATCGCAGGCTTCAGTCACTGGTTGCACGTCCCTTTGGGCCATGGTGAGGCAGCACACCGTGACAGGGAGCAGATAACAGAGGAAACTGCACACCTCTCAGTAGCCCGGAAGCCAGGGGAGATCGAGGAAGGGGACAGGGATCCAGTTTTCCCCACCAAACCTGTCTCTGTTTTGTTCTTTTGTTTTTTCAATATTGAACTTAGTGACACTCTACCACTAAGCTACATTCCCCAGACTTTTAAAAATTTTTCTTTAAAATTTTGAAACAGAATCTCATTATGTTGCCCAGTCTGACCTTGAACTTGGCAATCTTTCTGCCTCAGCCTTCCAAATAGCTGGGATTCCAGATGCACGCCACCATGCCTGGTCAGGCCAAACCCGTAATGACCAAACTTTAGAGCTCCCTGAAGACCCCACATGCTGAAGGCTCCACCCCGTCCTAACAGCACCATAGGCTGCTAACAGAGTGAGCTGTTACCACAGAGGCCTATTGGAGACATTTAAGATCCCAGCCTTCACAGACTCACAGTACATTCACGGGGGGCGGGGGGCTCTATTAAACACTGTGCCTCAAATAATGATGCCCAGGCTGGACCATACAATGACCATATATTTCTGATGCAGAAGGCAGAATGTAAATTAAATGTTTCTTTAGTTTGAATTTCTCTTGAACGTTATCACCTCACATTTAGTTGGTTTGGCCACGTCTGGTCACGGATCCACATTAGGCCATTTTCCCAAAGCCTTTGCATTTTTGCCTGCTAAAAATCCCACTGAGTTGGCAGTTAAAAACCAGAGCCCAGGACTCATTCATCTTGTTTAATAGGGTTATGGTTTACGATATTGCAGGTTAATAAATAGCCATAATAGTCGCTCTGAGTTTTCTAGAGCCAGAATTCCAGAAACCGTCTCCTTCCTTCCCTTGTATCTTTCGGATTTCTTACATTACTCCTCCTGCGTGTGTGTTGAATAATTTCATGTCTTCTTTTTTTTTTTTGGTGGAACTGGGGAATTGAACTCAGGTCCTTGCATTTGCCAGGTAAACGCTTATCCTACTGAGCCATCTCCCCAGGCCCAAAGAGTTCCGGGTTTTTTTTGTTTTTTGTTTTTTGTTTTTTTGGTTTTTTGTTTTTTTTCATGTCTTCTTTACAAATGCTGCCTTGCTGCTCCCCTGCCGGTCTGTTCTGCTTTCTCAGCAGAGTGACTGAGTCTAGGGCAGTCACGTGACAGAAAGTTCCTCTCCCACCTGCACAGATAGGAGAGTGCGGCACCCCTTGCTCAACAGGCAAGAGCCACCATTTCATGAGGTTGAGGGACAGTGAGAGCGAAATACATAGGCACAGTCAGTCTTTGATATTGTAGGAGTAGCAATGTGCATTCAGACGTATTAGCTCGTCTAGTGACCCAGCGGTCCTTGAAGCAGGTGTCGTTGGGTCTGTTTTACTGATGAGGTGACTGTGGCCCATACAGGTCAGAGGAATGGTGCACAGCTTGGGAGGACTCTGAGGTGATTTCTACTTCAGAAGTCACCTTCTAGCTTTTAGGAGAATACACACAGGAGCTAGAGAAGCTAGGGCTGCTGCCTGCTATGTCCGGGTGGCCGAGTGCAGGGACGGGTGGCAGATGGATCCAGATGCCACTTGGCTGGTAATATGTACTCAGTTTCACGCCCTCCCCCCTTTCTTTCATGTTGGGGGTTGAGCCAGGGCCTTTACACGGTGCTACTTTCCCAGTCCCTTTTTTAATTTATTTCACTAAGTTCGTTCCCTAAGTTAGACTTGAATTTGCAGTCCTCCTGCCTCAGCCTCCCAGAGTGCTGTGATGACAGGGGGATACCACCTTGCCTGGCTCTTCTTCGCCTCCTGGTGAAGTCAGGTTAAATTTCTGTTTACCTCTACGACCAAAATGACAAGGTCTTAGAGGAAAGGGAAGCTCAACCAGACACCCAGAGGCACCAGCACCGTGCCAGGGATGACCCGGCAGCAGGAACCCCCTGCCTTTTCAAGTTTCCAGATCAGAAAACATGGCTTGGGTCTATACGGACTTGAAGGGGCTTGAATTTCAGGGCTGCCACTTTCTATTAGCAGTCGAGTCAACCTCTCTAAGACGCAGATGTTTACTAACAGCTGCTGACAAGGCTTTCTTTAGATATCAGAGCTCATCTGTAGAACATCTAGCGCAGCGCCAGGCACGGGTGGCCAGGTAACCCACCAGAGGCCCCATTTCAAGTTTCCCAGCTAGTATAAAGCTAATTGCCTTCCTCATTTTTAGTGACCAAGCAAAGTGTGTGTGTCCCTGTTTGCCTGTTTCATAAAGAAAGTACCTGCAGTTGTGTCCACATAGTATCAAGACTGATTTTCCTGAGACATGACACGACAAGTGCCATTGGCTTCTTCCTCTTCCTGATTTCCAGTTGTTCCTGCTCTTCGGTCCTTGACCCCAAGGCTTTTCCTGCCCTCACATTTGCTCCTTGCTCCAGAACATTTTCATGGGTCAGGTCTCTTTCCTTGGCCCACCCAATCTTTGCCCAGGACCCATCAAATCCTCCCGCGTCCCTTGCTGTTATCAGTGTTCCGAAAATGGCCTCTCCTCGCACAGCTGGCTGTGACGTGCAGTGACATCACCCGCAGAGGTGAAACAAGGACGAGGGGAGGGAATTCAGTTCCCAGCGAATGTCTTCACAAAGCAGTAATCACTTCTCCGAACTTCACCCGCAGCCGGCATTTCATGTTTTATTCCCCACTTAAGCTTCTTTGGGTGCCTTCCTTTTTTGCATTCAAATGCTTGAAGACTTTGTTTTCCCCACAGCACATGGGCTGTACAAGGGTCCTGGTTAGTGGATTTAAAGAGCTTGGAGAGAAAAAATAGCCCCTAGCAGCACAGCCAGGATGCTTTGGAAGGGAAATTTCCTTTTTGGGTTTGCTGTCTGAAAGAATTTCCGATGCAGGCAGACATTAATTCCTAGCTCCATGCTTCCTGATAAGGAAGCAGCTTCAATAAATGCAGCTATTTTTAGGTGTCTTTTTTTTTTTTAAATATATAACCAAAGGTTTATTGACCTTTTCTTTCACTTCACATTTCATGCAGAGAGCTCTGTGTACATTTAAGGCAGTTCCTCCAGCATAAGCCCTGACAAAGTGGCTGTGGGGAGGGGAGGAGGAACCCAAGTAGGATAGGGAGGGAAGAAAGACTGAACAATGGCTCAGGCACCCTTTCCATATCAGGGCTTTCAATTTCTGTGGTGTGGGGAATCAGGCCTTCAGAAGCCATCTGCAATTAGTTGTCCTTACTTAGTGGGGTGGGTTAGATATGTGAGCCGAGAAACCCCATCTCATTGAAAGTCTGAGAGCCATTGCAAAACAAGACAGTGAGAACCAGTTAATATTGCAGTAATGACTTGGACAACGATGGGAAGCAAGAAATCTTCCGTTTCTTCTTTCTCCTCTCTGCCATCACCCCTTTGATTTTTCCAACCATCAGAACTTCCTCTTGAGACCTAGGGTTCCACTGATGCAGCTGCCCTGCGCATGCGTTCCCTCCAAGGGCAGCCTCCCATGTATCTGTGTAAAACTTGCTTGTAGGTACGGTAAAGATTCAACATGATGCTGGCTTGTGCTAGGCTTTCCCGAGTTCCTCCCCAGCTCCTCTTCATTCTCACAGAGCATTGCGCGAGCCGAGAATATACAGATACGATGAAATTTCCATTCTCAAAGAGCAGATATTTTCTCCTGTTTTCTTTATGGATGAGTTATACCTCATCTGTAACTCACACTCTTGGATTTTCTGGCAGGAATGACTTTTAACAGCTTTATCCTTAAGCTTTTCCAGAAGTAAATCTAAGCAGAGTCCTTCAGGTGTTACTGACTTTATTGTTGCTGTAGGTGGTTTCTCAGTTGCCAGTGTCAGGTGTGCATGTTCGGGTTCTTTCTCTGATGTCTTCTGAAACAGGATTTGAGAGATTTAAGTGGGTCTTGGTACTGGCCACACGCCCAAGGTAAATGCCCAAATATAATTAATCACCCTGGTCTACTATTTCCTGTTTCCATCTTGGGTGGGTGGATAAGACCCATTCTTTTGAAATTGGTCCATTTCTGCTTTTTATACCATAAATACTAATATTAAATGGGCTTTAGGAGTCTGGAAATATAGAGAGATAGATAGTAGATAAAGGACTTTGGAGTGTGTTAGATGCAGATTGGGTACTGGGAAGGTAAAGGCACCTCCTGCAGGCTCATGCAGGGAATACTTGACTTCTCCACCTCAGTGGAGGCTGAATTCTCAGCTCTAAGGGTCAGGATGTTAACTAAAATGGTTCACTGAGGTTGCTTGACAGTTTCCAAGGAAAGATCTAACTTGATCTCTCTCTCTCTCTCTCTCTCTCTCTCTCTCTCTCTCTCTCTCTCTCAGAACAAGTGTTGCAGGTTGTTGAATACCAACATCTTAAGAAAACTCAAAGGGATATCAGGCAGTTTATGTAACTCCAATTTATTTATTTTGTATTTATCTTATTTTTTTGTGGAACTGGGGATTGAACCCAGGCCCTTGCGCTTGCCAGGCAAGCACTTATTCTACTATCTCCCCGGCCCATAACTCCAATTTAGAAGTAACAGTGTGGAAATAAATTAGTTTGTCTTGCAGGAGTAGCTTACCTTGGCCAGTGAGGTATGGTTTTTGGTGTCACACCCCACCTGTCAGCTTAATAGGAACAGAGCTTTCTCTTGGCAGTCACTCCAAAGCCAACTGTATTTAAGGTCATAATGCCACTCACAATGATACCTGGTAAGTAATAGCAGTCACTATGTACTGAACCCTGTGTACCAAGAACTTCCTCTACATTATTCTGAGTAATTGACAGGCACTGTGAAGTATATATTCTGTATTTTATGCCCAAGGTTTGGAAGCAGTATACAATTTCCTGAGGCCACGTGGAAAGGCAGGGGAGAAGCCAGGACTTGAATCCACATCTCATTCCAAAACCTAGGCTTCCTATCCCATCCCCAGCAACTTCATCATATGGCTTAGTAAGAGTGTCAGAAACTAATGAATGTTGTTTCATTCTAATGGTTGATTAGAAGGAGAAAATATATAAACTATAAACTACCGATGAGAAGGCCCAATGGGTTGAAATCAGCGATACAAACTAAATTATCTTTTGAATCTAGAGGAAAATAGATTTTCCTATCGAGTCCTGTGGGCACACTATCTGTCACATATTTTCAACTGTATAAATTCTGGGATGTTAGAAACAAAGAAAAAGGGTCCCATTATACTCAGTTTCCCATCCGCTTAAGAGAGATGATCTACTCCACAAAATATTATTATGTTACATGAGCTGTAGTAAAGATGATGTGCTATGTGTAGATTGTATTTTGCATTTACAAAGTAAAACATCTAACTTTCCATTAATTTGTGTTAGGCCATCGTGCCTCAGAAAAATTGCCTAATATGATGGTGACATTGTTTTCTCACTTGGCCTGTGTACCATGATGTTTATAACAGGTAACAGAGCGAAGAGTCTGTTCGGTGCCCTGGTTCTCTGGGGCTCCAGTTCCATGTGGCTACTACTTGAGTAAACCTACAATTTATCCCTTCTGGACAGCAGTTTCCTTATTTATAAAGGGAAATAGCCTGAGTTTATGATTCCCGAGGTTCTTCCCTCAAACATTCTATATTGTTCTCTGATTTTGGAATAGAAATGCCAGGGATATTAACAGTGAAGCATTGTCTATAAATGGCACTGGTTATGATCATTCACTTGATTTTCAGTCGTCAACGTCCATTCTTAGTGCAGAAAGCAGTATTTTGATATTCCAGGAGATTCTCTTCCATGTTAACTGTGGTTATTTGGTTAGGATAGCCCTTGCAAGGAAATGTAGAAGTCCGGTGCCTGACTGTTGGCTATTTCCTTGTGTTGCCAGTGACTGAGACTGGGTTCCTGCTTTTGTAGGATGGGACCTGGCATAGACACCGAGCCTTGTAAGGCTTCTAAAATTGCCTCTGCCGCACTTGTCCTGTGCTGGCTTCCCGGCCTGCATAGCCCATTTTCAGGCCCACCCCCGTGCTCTTGTGGCACACTGGTCCCCGTCCTCAAAGACCCCTTTTGGCCCAAGAACTCTGATGGGAGTTGGCCCTTTGCCCAGTGCATTACACACAGGTGTGGCTTCTGGTAACTACTTGACCCCAACTGTGTGATTTGTGGGAATCCCCTCCACCACTGGAGGCATGTTTGCTTTTCCTGTAACCTGTAATAATTACAGTCTACACTTTCCCCCCTCTCTAGATGGTTTCCACTGGGTTTGGGGCTTTACAGAGCCAGCTGATCTGCATAGATAGGCCGCACAGTCCTCCTTCAGGCAACCCCGTAGCACATGAACAATTACTACTGCATTAATTAATTATGGGAGGGGAAACTGCACAGTTGGCAAGGGAATGAAGGCTTTCAGCTTCTAAAGCGAAGGCTTTGATGCTGAGCTTTAAAGCACATTTCATCCGCTTTGGCCAGCAGAGAGAATCTCTGACACTTATGCCATCCCCTGGGCTGGAAAACTCACACCCAAGGAACTATTTCTAAATGGAGGCCCCAAATCAGTTACTCAAATCATCTACTCGTTGTCATGGGCTGTGAAAAGAGGATGTAAGATTGGGCAAAAAGGAATTGCCCAAAGCTGCAACAGTTTGTGAACAAAACTGATGAGGATTTTTGTCCCCTTCTGTTGCTCTTGGGTCACCAACGTCAGGAACTCTTCATAGAGAAACAAGTCTGACTGATTTGATGCCAGCCCTCCACAGGAAATAGAGCCACTCTTCCTCCTTCCTGCTCCTTGTGTACCTGACCTCAGGAAGGAGCCCCAGGGCAGTGCAAGTTCACAAAGCTGTTATTCTTGGGGGTTGGAAGTGAGTCTGTCCTTTCACGCAGTTTCTCACTATACATTGACAGAGTGGGGAGAAAACTGTGTGTTCTTTCTTTTTTTATCCTGATTCCTTATACAGCCTTGTTCTTAAAGTAATAAACTCTCCCACTTCACTCCTGTCACTTGTGAGGTGGTGGTAAAGCCACCCCACAGAATCCCCTCCCTGGACACACACCCTGTGTTTACTTATTTACAGTTTAGTCAGGCATTTCCTGCTG
This sequence comes from Octodon degus, assembly GCF_000260255.1. Lineage (NCBI taxonomy): Eukaryota > Metazoa > Chordata > Mammalia > Rodentia > Octodontidae > Octodon > Octodon degus. The sequence goes on from NW_004524588.1 coordinate 2,162,600, forward strand.
GCCTCTCACTGACCTTAAAACTTGGCCATAATTCAAATATTCACCCAGATATTAGGGACTTTATTTAAAGATCTTTTAGGAACACAAATATGAAAATCCCCTAAGAGAGATTTTCTTCATTTGAGAATCAAGGGTAGGTGGGCCAGAAAGATAGCTCAGCAGACTGAGCACCTTCTTAAGCAAGCACAGGGACAGGGACTCCATGCCTGGCACTACAGGCTGCGCCAGCCCTGCCCACGGGTGTGCTGAGCCAGCCACTGAGACCAAGTAGGGTGGTGCACACCTGTAACCCCAGCGCTGGGGAGCCTGAAAACAGGAGGATCACTACAAGTCTGAGTTGAGTAGTGAGACCCTGTACCAGATACATTAAAAAGAGAGAGAAAGAGAATCAAAGTTACAGATGTCCTTTTTAAACTATATTTTAACGTCCTGAGCAAATGCTGAGAGGAACTTCAGAGACCTACAAAGACCTGAATGGATTTTTTTAAATCATATATATTTTTGGACCTTATAGAAGAAAAAAAAAAGTTTTTCTTTTAACTCTTAGAGAATAGTTAGTTCAGGTGTGTGTGTGTGTGTGTGTGTGTGTGTCTGTCTGTCTGTCTGTCTGTCTGTCTGTCTGTGTACGCATGCACATGTAGAATTATCCAGGTAACTGCTTCCTAAAACACAACTTCTGGGATGACTCCTGCCCCCCACGTGATCCATGGAAAGAGCTGGGAAAGTAAGCAGGGCACTGTCACATCGGCATCATCCATGCAGCTGTGTGCCTGGTACTTTTCCATTTGCCGAAGTATTGAGATTTCAGAAAGAGAGTGGACAGAGTCAGAAATAAACTCCCTAATTTTGTTTAAGGCTTGTTATGGTTGAGGTCCAGAATGTTCCCCCAAATCCTCATACTGAAGTTGGGGTTGTCAGCTGATGGAATATGAACAGAATTCATCCTGTGGGTTAATCCATTGATGAGTTCCTAGGTCAACAGGCTACTGGGAGCCCAGTAGATGAGGCGACTCACCTTAGGGGTCCCCTTTAAATGGTTTATCGTGTCCCTGGCACCTCCATCTCTGGCTCTTTCCCTCTCTCTCTGCTTCTTGGCTGCCATGTGGTGAGCGGCTTTCTCCCGCCATTCCCTTCTGCCTTGACAGTTTTTCCTCACCTGAGGTGATGGAGCTTGCAGACCATGGACTGATGCCTTTGAAACTGTGGGCCAGAACAAATCTCTCCTTCTTTAGGTTGTTTCTCTTGGTCATGGCAATGAAAAGCTGATTAATGCAGGGCTTGCTTTATCCATAGAGGAGAGAAACGTAAGACTAAATGGAAAATCCAGGACCCTTAATTTAGACAAAGCATTGGAATCCAAACCTCTGAAGTGGAGAGAAGCAGTCTGCTACTTAACATTCACAGCTGTCTGTCTCCAGATGTTGCCAGCACCAGTCTTGGCCAAAGTTGGGCATTGCCAAGCACGTGTGGGCCTGAGAATGTGCAAGTCATCTGTGTTTCTTTGAGTGGAGCAATAAATTTGAGAGTGTAAATCTGGATCTTCAGGCCTTTCAGCCATCCTACTGAAGTGCCTTTACCTCACAGATGTCTAAGAGGCATCTCAATCCAAGTTTCAGTGATCAGGGAAACCTTGGCCTGGGGACTCAGAAAGAGCCACCAGAGAGGGGTGACTTATGTGTGTGACAGGGATTACTAAGTAGAATTTGGGAGAAAGACCATTCACAGCTCTCCACATGGAGTAATAATTTCTATTTATTGAGTGCTTATGGTGAGGAGTTTTCACGTGTATTATATCATTTAATCCTCCCAACAGTCCTGTGAAATGAATTTTACTATCCTTCCTTCACTGATGAAAAAGTAAGGTTTAAAGAGGTGAAGGAACTTGGCCAAAGTCACAGAGCTTATAGGCAGTTAAGAAGGTCCATCGGGCTGGGGAAGTAGCGTGGCAGTCTAAGCGCCTGCCTGGCAAGCTCAAGGACCAGAGTTTGATTCCCAGTACTGCATGCTGTGCCGCGCTGTGCTGGCTACTGAAACCGGGCATGGTGGTACATGCCTGTAACCCCAGCACTGGGGAGGCTGAGACAGTAGGATCACTAGAAGTCCATGCTGTGTACTGAGACCATGTACCAAACAAATAAATAAACAAAATTTTAGAAAAAATCCATTAAAATTTTTCCATTCTATTCCTTTCCTCCCAACCAAGCCCTATTACCCTACTCTGAAAGGACATGAAAAATAGTGTTGGATCCTACCGTGAGACCCAACTGTGCTTAAAACTTCCTAAATTACAGAAAAAGCAAGACAACTCACCATCGTAAAAGTTTAAAGCCATCCCATAAAAAAAATATCTAGCACAACCTAGAATATCAGGATTCGTATTCTCCTGAAATTTTAGTAAACTGTGTGATTCTTGCTTGTCCCTTAAATATTGCTCTATTGCCTCGTAAATAAGATCCTACCGTGCTACCCTTCCTCATCTGTGTCTTTCTCTGACCATGGCTTGTATCATTGCCTCTTTTTGTGCATGAGGTTTCTGTGTTGTTTTCTTTTCACAACTTTAAAAAAAAAAAAGAAAGAAATCATTTGAAATGGGAAATTAAAAACTTAAATGCAAGTCTGGCAGCTTCCTTACAGAGAAGCTTCGTAAAATACTGTTATGTTATTCACTTCAGCACAGCTGCTCTGAGCTGTCACTGCTTAGCCATTCACAATATGTCTGAGAGATTAATTTTTGTAAGGCTGTGGTTTGAGATGGTTTTCCCCTCCATGTTTTACGTAGAATCCTCATTGGGAAAGTTCAGGTGGAAAAAAAAGCCCACCACCGTACGTATATGGGGTTGGCATGAGGAACTTGAACTTGCCATTTTGTGTTCTTGGGCTCCCTTCATGTGAGGTACTGTCATCTTGCCGTCTAACTTTGTAGGTTTGCATGAAGGCCTGGTTCATTTTGTGTTGAAACTGCTCTGAGGTAACAGGGATAACTGTTTATGAGCACATATGGGGATCTGGATGTACCTCTTTTCTTCACAGGAACCCCAGGTACTGGTGTCCTCTCAGCTAGTTAAAACTTTTGGTGTCCTGAGAATGCAGAAGAGGGAGGAAGGGGTGGGCCAGGGTCAGCTTAGGTGGGGCCCCCACCCGCTGGGTGAGAGCCCAACTGTTTATCCCAACCTCCCCACAGCAGCAGAAAGCCAGGAGTGTTTTCAGGACTCAGCTGCCAAACTTTCTTGAAACAGCTCTGCTCAAAGGCATATGCTGGGCTCACTTCTGAGGGAAATTTCCTTTTTGGGGAAGTTGAAGCGAAGGAATTTCCTGTGTGGGCAGACAGAGCTTCCTGACTTGAAGGCTTCTTGGAAGGGAAACAGTTTCATAATGAAATGACAAATTAAAGACATACCAGCAGAGTTCACTTCAAAACAGCTATTGAGAGCAGAGGCAAAGCCCTATTATGCTCCCTCACAGAACAAAAATAAATCCCATCCTGACAGGTCTCTGTGTGCCGGATTATATCCGTCCCCCTACACCTTCCTTCACAGCCCCTCCTGTGCTCCCTTCCTCCCACCCCCACCATTAGCTGCCACCATTTCTATCTTTAACAGCAGTGAGGAGCACCCTGAAGGAGGCCTGGGGTTTCTTCTCTGCCACTTTTCTTTTTGCCTTTGTCCAGCTCCAACCAGCACTACAGCACCGCGCTGACCAGACTCACAGGAAATGGTCCCTTTCACGTAAAACAGTGATGGAAGATGTCTTCAGCATGGGGGTGGGGAAGATGTAGCCATCTCCTGGGGCTGAAAGGCTGTAATGCAAGTGCTATTGTTATTCTGGGCTTGGGAGCTGGGCCTGAAGTCTGCTTAGTTGAAGGAAACAGGGCTCTGTGCTCTGGAGATGTTCTTGAGCAGAACATAGCATTGTCTGTGGTTCAGTCAGCCTGCATTCTTTACCCCGAGACTGACCTGAAAATGCCATGTGAACTAAATTCCTTTTTCTGATGGAATAGATTAGAAGAAAGAATGATGAGGGTATCATTTGGGGCAGTATTTAAAACAACTATTATTTACTAGGTTTAGTCAGTGAAATTGAGTAGACTCAGGCTTTGGAATCTGATGTCCAAGTTCAAGTCCCACCTCCAGAGTGAGCAGGGTGGCCTGGACACAGCCACTTGCACTCTTGGGCTCTGCTTCCTTATCTCTAAAATGGGTACAGAAAGCTCCCTTTTCACGTTGCTGTATGGAAATTTGGTTATGATTTCAAAACTGCTTGCTGAATGCCTCTCAAACCTTCACACTTTGTATTAAATGACTGTTGGGATCCTCTGGGATTAACATAAAGAATGAGGCTGAAACAGCAGAACTGAAGAGATTATAGATCAATGTGGCAAATATTATTGGAGTTCTTTGCATGCAGCGTGGCTGGGCTCAGCGGGGGAAAATAAAACAAAGTGTGACGTTTGGGTAGCCATGTGGTATGGCAGGAAGAATATTGAATTTGGGAAGAGGAGGCCAGAGTTCAGTGTTGGCTGTTGCTCAGTAGTTCTGTGGTTTATTGTGAACTATTTAACTGTTATGAGCCTCAGTTGCTCGTCTATAAAACTGGGAGAAATCAAACTCTGTGAGCTTAATAAATACTCCCCAACTGTAATATTGTATAATCAATTTGAAGAGTGCCCTGCCTTTTGCAGTCCCCCCCCCCCCCCACAGGATTTATTCTAAAGAGTAGAAAAGAAGCATATACTGTATTGGATAAAGAAATTTGTGGGCTGGGAATATAGCTCAGTGGCATAAGCACCTGCCTGGCAGGCAGAAGGTTCTGAGTTCAATCCCCCAGTACCACAAAAAATGAAATAAAATTTGCATCAAAATGTAGACCTTTTTTTGTTGGTATATCTGCTATAAACAGGAAAAAATGGTGCCTGCCAGATATGCCAGCTGTGGCAATTTGTCTTTGAGGGTTTCTGAGTGAGTGCTAACATGAAAATAACTGGGTTCAGGGGTTGAACATGGCAGTTCCCTCAATAGAACTAAACTCAGAGCTCTGGTGGACCTTCGTCGGCTGCTCTCAGAGGCTGTTTTTAGTTATTTCCAAAGAGTTGTTCCTTTAAGTCTTACTCATACCAGACAGCTTTGTCCAGAGACTTTCAGGAGAGACTGAAAGTCAGGACGAGTTATGCCAGTTAGATTTTACTGTATGCTAAGAGGTAAATTTAGAGCCGCCATATCGTCTTAGTTTCTTTTCTCTTGTTGTTGAGACAAAATACTCAATGTCCAATGGTAAGGGAGGAAAGGCTTACTTAGCTCACAGTTCATAGGGGTTTTGGTCCGTAATCTGTTGGCTCCAAGGCAGGGTGGCACATGGCAGAGGGGCAGTAGTTCATGATGGTGTTGGACAGCAAAAATAACAAGGAAGAGCCACTTCATGGTGGCCAGAAGATGGCAAAACAACCAGAGGAAACAAGACTTTCTGTCCCTTATATGCAGGCTACCTGCCCTAGGGAGGTTGTAGCACTCACACCCTTCATCCTGGCCAGAACGAGGCCAGACCCATCAGTGGACTGATTCACTAATCATTCAACCTTAATCCCAGCATCACTCATTCTAGATTCAGCTGCCTTTGCAAGAGCCCTGTGACTGCACAAGGCTTTGGGGGAAGCCTCTAGCACAAACCATATAATTCTGCCTCTAATTTTCAGTTTGTATTAGAAAACGAGTTTTACTCATTTTGCTTCTCAGAAGCCTACTGAGCACTCATTTTGAATGGAGAAAATAGGGATTAGCGAAATTTAGGGTCACAGTTTTTATATGTGTACTCTGTGTTACAAGGGCTTTGATAAATCACCTCTTTAAATTTATTTTAAGAAGTCTGGCAGGTAAATGATGCTGTCTTCATTTTATAGATACAGACAGTAGGGCTTAAAATGTTATGTACTTCGCTCAAGGCCAAAGAACCTGTTGGTATAGCTGGGAACTGAATTCATGTGCTCTGGAGCCTGTGTTCTTCAGCGTGTCTCATTTACATTGGCACTTGTTGTTAAATTGACCTCAGTGCTTACACATGAAGTCAAGCCTGTGCTGGGCCACTGAAAAGACACAAAACAAGCCACATGGCCACTACCTTCTCTCTTTTTTAAAAAGCAGTATAGACCAGGCATGGTGGCACATGCCTGTAATCCCAGTGCTGGGAGGCTAAAAATAGGAGGATCACCATGAGTTCGAGCTGCGTAATGAGACCCTGTACCACATACATAAAAAACAGTCGTTTTCCTTTCTTGTGTGTGTGGGTGCCGGAATTGAACTCAGGACCTTGTGCTTTCCAGGCAGGTGTACCACTAAGCTATATCCTCAGCCCTGTAGTCTTGTAATGGCAATAAAACCTGCAGCTTCCCCTTATGGAAAAGTATGCCTGGATGGTACGCAGAACAAACTTAGCTGTATGCTTTACTTCTTTTTTTTTTCCCCTGTGTTTAGGACAGAGTCTACAAGGTCTCACTACGTAGGTCGGACTCATAGTGATGCTCCTGTTTTCAGCCACCCAAGCACTGGGATTACAGGTGCGTGCCACCGCGCCCGGTCTCAATCACCACGCCCCTCAACGTGCCCCAGGGGCGGGGCCGGCATGGCACATGGAGATCCAACCCCCTGCAGGCGCTTTAGTCCGCTGAGCTATCAGGCTGGCCCTGTATCCTTTACTTCTGAAAGAAGATTTATTTTGGTTCATCCTAGGACCAGAAAGTCCTGGAAGCCAGCCCTGGCTGTTTCTTGACCTCATCTACTAAGACAGAATTCTCCTGACCACATTCCAGGTAGATAAGAAAAGTGACCCATGTCCCACTGTATCCTTTCCCTTGTGAAATTCCCTGGAAATACTGTCTGTGGCCGTCTGGATTTGTTCTGAGGACAATTCAGATTTTGTTCTAGTCAAGCACTGGCTACAGAACCGGCATGCTCAGTGCTAAGAATTCAAAGGTGAATGAAGTAGGAGCTCAATCTGAGCAAAACCTTGGTTAAGCATTTATCAAAACCAGTATTTATTGCTTGGTGTACCCAGTAGAATGGTAATTATAGGAGTTAAATATATAAAACATCCAAAGACACATTACTCTTCAGAGAAAATATACGTCTGAATGATTCTGCATTTGATTTTATTCACTTTGTTCTGTACAAAAACACTGTATGCTAGTGAGTATTCAAAGCATATGCTTTGGAATTATTTGTTCTTCCTCATTCTCCTTATTAACCCTTTTTTTTTTCTCTCTCTAGAGATTATAGGCTTCCAAATCATTGGATATTTCCAACCAAGACCAAAGTATTTCTTTGTGTTCATTTATGTTTAAAGCACAGATGACACTCGGGAGAAAATCTGAGGAAAAAAATACACTTTGGTGGCATCTAATTATAAATCATAGCACTCAGTTATTCTTTGGCACATGTAGCAAGACAGTGTTGTAGGTGTCATTTTGAGTTCATAGTGAGGGGAGAAACAGTGTCATAAATGTGTCTTGCTTTAATCTTTCATTGGTCTTTAGCAGCCAGTGAGGGCTTATATAAAGAAAATTCCTTTCCTTCATTACTCTGTAGTCCTTCTTTGGTCTTAAAAAGGAACCATGAAGCAAGTACTGTTGAAGTATTATGAGCAATTGTACGCTTTATTTATGTAGTAGTTACTGTCTGCAGTACTGAGAGGAAAACCAAGGGCCTCACTCATGCTAGACAAACACACTACCATCGAGCTGCAACCCAACCCCCAGATCTACCCTTTAATATGCCATGTGTGTGTGTGTGTGTGTGTGTGTGTGTGTGTGTGTGTGTGTGTTCCTCCTGCTTCAGCCTCCTGAGTGCTGGGATTACAGACATGCATACCACACGCGGCTTTTGAAACATTCCTTTGGTCTGCTGCTGAGGAAGTGAAGAGTCGGAAGGGACTAAGTGATGACTGTTTCTTTTGTTTGGAGGCAAGAAGAAGGACTTTGGTGGATGGCTCAGAGTTGAGCTTTCTTAAGAACCTTTGTGCACTTTCCTGAGTCCCAAAGCTGTGAGTCCTGCAATGTTTTTCTTATTGATGTTCTAAGGCAGCATGGCAAAGGAAGGTGTTAGGAGGATCATGGTAGCAGAACTTGAAGAAGCTGGAGAGACACAGAAGTGAGCAAGGTGACTAACGGATGGAATTCAGTAGTCTTTCATTTCGATTAAAAAAATAAAAGCAAGTTGCCCGTGAGTACGTGTGAATGATTTCCTCTTTCCTGTAGTCCCTGCTCTTCAGATGCAGTTGCTGTGAGCAGCAGAATACAAGTGAGCAGGCAGGGGGTGCTGAGGCGCAGCACCCCCTGGACCTTGATATCTCCAGACTGACCTTCAGGCTTTGGATACAGGGAGGGGTCAGTGTTTTCTCATGGGCCTATCAGTGTTCCTTGCACCACTGGGACTCTAAGTGTCCCAGGGACTGAGGCAGTAGCCTGGATGTCACAGCCGGCATTCAGAGAAAAGTTCCGCCTCTTTCATTCACCTCACACTTACTGGATGCTGGAGTTCCTTGTACCCATTTCAAACCACCAAATGTTATGTCTCCACGTGGTGTGGGCCACTCCTGAGTCCTAGGAGCTTCTGACCTTAACTCTGGCTGTTCTAGTCTTCCTTCCATGATCCCAGAATGCCCAGCAGAAGATCCTGTGTAGCTCCTGTCAATCTCATCATAGACTTGTTTTACTAGACCATGCCCTTCCCTTCTTCTCCTCCTCTATTTGTCTTCAATAATGTCAAGGTTTAGAGGAAATTAAAATAGTCCTTCCGGAAAGGTGTCAAGGTCCCATGCATAAATAGAGCCTTTGTGATGCCTCAGAAAGGAAACATTTTTGACTTCTGTAGATTGAATAAGTAATGGCTGTGTCACAGCTTCCTAGATGAGCAGCTAACCTGCATAAGACCCAGAGTGATTCTGACATGCTTTAACTCATAACCAACATCACATCTCTTTTGTCTCTTCCTTTAGAGACTGACTGTGAACATTGCCATCAACCTGCCATCCATAGGAGGGCCAGTTTCTCAACATGTAGCAAAACTTTGTAAGAACCGTCACCATTTTATAGCTCATGGTAATGGGCTGAACACAGTAGAAATAGTGTACTATAGGTGATCAATAGTGGTAGGGAGCACGTCCAGTGGTGTTTGCTCTCCACAAATTACATTTGGTTATTTGTCAGTAAGTAATGAGTTCATAACTCCCATCCAGGGAACAGTTGTGTCCTGTGAACTTTTGTTGATTTAAAATCTAAAGACACTACTGGTATCTCCCTTTGTCGCTGAGCAGTCATACTTTTAATGACATTTAAAAGTCAAACTCTAAACACTTGAGAGCAAAATCCCAGCAGAGATGAACTTTAAACTGGTAGGAGCATGGGTAGGAAAATCCTCTGGGAGTCAAAGGAGGTACTTGTGTGTCTGGTCCAGTGGCAGGTTGTGTGTTACTAGAGTGATCTCCATGGTAACAGGTCAACATGGCACCAGTGACAGCTCTGCACTCAGAACTTTAAGTTCCCATGAGAAAGAGGATTCTCACAGCAACTAAAGAGGAAGAAACCAAGAAATATGGATGTGTGCTCCCCTTCTGTGTAGAGTTCTGGCTATGAAGTTTCATTTCATATAACCACCAGCATGTCTCATTTAACCACTTCCATCCCTTTGAATAAATGAAAATTCCTCAGAGATTTTCACAGTGTTCTCTCAGACTTCAACCAAACTCATGCAAGGGTTTTAAACAGCCATGTACAGCATAGAACTGCATTACCGTGGAATGAGAATATGACTTGGAATCAGGAAGCCAAACTTGTACACACCAGCTCCAGCACTAGGATAGGAGGAATCCACCTCACAGGTCCTTATTTTGCAGATTCTCAAATTCCCACCAATTCTAATAGTCCTGGAGTTGTATTTAAAACCCCTAGTGTAGTACATTAGTAGTAAACAGAAGTACTATAGCTGATGATATGTGATAGTGTTTTTTCTCCTCTACCATCAAAGATATGATGCAGAACATGTACACATGAACCCTGGAATACTAGCTAGGACTGGTGGTCTGCTTCTATAATCCCAGCGCTGTAGGAGCTGAGAGGGAGAACTGTGGAGTTAGAGTCCGACTTGAGCAATTTAGCAACTTGTCTCAAACTAGAAAAATTTAAAATAATAATAATTTTAAAAAAGGTTGGGAATATAGCTCAGTTTAAAGGCCCTACATTTAATCCCCATTACTGAGAAAACTAACTAACCAAAACAGACACAGAAGGAAAAAAAAAAAAACCTCAAACACCCAAAAAGAGAAAAAGTACAGGATTCGACTCGGTTAAAAATTAATTTCTAATGTAATAACCAAGATCTGGAAGCTGGACAGCCAACAGAAGGGTTAATATTTTGGAGCCTCGGTCAGAAAAGATTATTAATTTGTAGGAAGAATCAGCAAACACTAGTTTATCTTAAACCACAGAAGAATATTTGTGAATTTGGAAGAACCATTATGTAGTTTGGTAATTTCATGCGCCGCCTCCCTGGAGAATTTTCTGACTCAGCGATCAAAGGTGTCAGGCATCGGAAAGATGGTTTTCAGTGGTAAGGTCTGCGCCCGTTACTGAGCTGGGGTAAACGTGGAAGTGGGCTTCTTGGGTTGGGTGATGGGGTCTCTTCTGTATCTTTGAAGACAACTTTTTTTTTCTTAATGACAAATTCCTTTTCTGAAGAACAGTTTAATTCGAGGGGTGTGGGGGAGTTAAAACCACAATGAGTCAAAGAAGTAACTAATTGTGTATTTCCTATAAAAGGCAGCTATGGACTTGGTATTGACTAAAAGGCCTGTAGACCCAGGAGGGTAGGGCTCTATTTATCTTCTCTTGTGATTCTCTGTGGTCTGTCTTTAACCAGCACAAGTCTGAAACTTTTATGTACGAATCATAATGTTAGAAAGATCTCTAGATTGCCTTCTGCATAATACTGCTTTTAAGACTGGTCTCAGGAAAGTCCAAGTTCAGGATTTCAGTATGAGAAAATCTTGACCTGACCTTACTGTTTCCCTTGTTACATCTTAGTTTTAAGATTGCTTTGTTAGCATAAAAAAATTTTTTTTTTTATTCAGCAAGATCTAAAAGAGCCCCTTTCCCTATTTGATTTTTCAGTTAAAAAATGGTTCTTCCCAAGTTTCAGCTGTGCTGAGACTTGAGCCAAACATGAGAAACAAAGTTACCTAAATAAAGTCCAAAAGAATAAGATAGAGAGGCAGAATTTTAGAGCACAATTTCTTTATCATATAATTCTAGTTCCAGAGCAGTTGTATTGTCTAGTTCTAATGTACATATATGTTATTTTATTGGTACTATTTTAGCTATCTATTCTGCATGTGAAGACAAGATCGTGGATAACTGGAATCCTTTCAAGGGTACTTTACACGCGGCTTAGTCCACCTAACCTGGTATTTGAAGCACTTTTCTGAGCCTTTGGCTGGGGGGCTTTCAGAACAAGCAGGGTCCAAAGGTGGGGTGGAATGCAAGTTTGGCTCTAAGAATTGGGGAGATGCAATTTACTGGCTGCTGTGTTGGTGTCTGTCCTGCCTCTCCTGATACTGTCCCTCTAAAGTGCGAAATAGTGGGAAGAGGACAGAGACCAGCCTTGGTTGTTGCACAGCTGAGGCAGACCTGGAGTCCGTGTGGCTGAGGGGGGAGGATTTTCTTGAGCAAAACCCAGCCTTCTGGAAGAGGAAATTGGCCAGTGTTAGAAAAGGGAAGAAAAGGAGAGTGGTTGGTTTGTTTTTGCTTTTCATGAGAGGAGGAAAATTTAAAAAGAAGGTGAATTGAGAAGGTGCTGGACAATTTCAGGCCCAGGGTTGAAAGATTGTCCTTTTAAGCAAAGTAGCTGGAATTTTTTTTTTTTTTTTTGGCCTGAAAATAGCCCCCTGCAAGGGGCTGGGGGAAGGGTGACTACACACACAGCCTGAGTTTTAACTACTCAAGAGATTTTATAAGTGGAACTTTGAGGACACATGCAGGCAGAAGAACTCAGAGAGAGCCAAGGATTGGATTTGAATAAAGAGAATGTGGGGTCTCTTCCTTCCTATCATTAGTTAGTGTCCAGTGGACCTCTCTGTCCTAGATTCTGCTGGAGTACGTACTGAGAAACAAGAGCTGTATTGTAGAATATGATGGTACCTGGACCATCTTTTCCTCTCCACTAATAGTGTTCACATGTCCACTTAGCTCATAAAAGCCCAATAACTCAGAATCTGTCTGAAGTACAATACTCATATACCTATTCACCTACCTCTTCTAACATATTGATGTGGCAAAATACAGTACATCCTTCATATCCATGAGCTTCACATCCATGCATTCTAGTACCATAACTGTGCATTGAAAATATTAAAAACACACTGTATTGAGCACTTATGAACTTTTCTTGTCATTCCCTCAACAGCGCAGGGTAGCCACTATTTAGTAGCATTTCACTCTCTCCTACAACTTAAAGGAGGAGAGCTTCCTTTAGCTTATGGATCCAGAGGGTCTAGTCCATGACTTTCTGGCTCGAAGACAGCAACCACATGGTCAAAGGGTCTGGATGGGAAAGCTACTTACACTATGACAGCCAAGAAGCAGAGAGAGGGGCAGGAGCCGGGAACAAGAACAAGTGCTTCCAAGTCACAGTCTCAGCAACCCACCCTCTCCACTGTCAGTGGCCCATTTCCTTGGGGGTCCCCCATTGTAACAAAACATTACAATAAACTATCCATAATGAGTAGAGTGCACACCTAGGGGTGAATCATCTTCCGAAAGCCCCCTGCCAAATGAACACAGGAGACATGTAAAGGACGTTTCGATCTAAACCATAGCAGAATTGCAAGTAATCTAGATATGATGTAAAGTATATAAGAGGATGTGTGTGAGTGATATGCAAATGTAGTGCCAATATATAAGGCACTTGAGAATCCTTGGATTTTGCTAGTTGAAATGTCAGGTATAGTGAAGAATTTACCCAGGGGCAACTGTGATGGCCTACCTCCAACCACGGCATGCCTCCTTGCTCCTTGGGTAAAATGAACCATTAGTAACTTGTTAACTGGTCTCTGAATGAGGGAGGGACCTTACACAGCCCTCATGCATCCTGAATTTTGTAGTAGGATCACGGCCCCAGTGGAACTGAACTACAGAAACAAATCTCCCCTTTCTTCCATGAGGGTCCCTCTGTGCTCAGTGACACTAACCTGGAACTCCATGCATGAAAACAACCTCTGCAAGTTTGGGCATGGCTTCCTGTCACCACTGTGGTCTGAATCTGCAATGCCTGTGGATGGTCCTGACTTTCGAGGAAGCCTTGTACCAGATGCTGATTGCAGTTTTCTGTAGTCAAAACTATGGCTCGAGAATTTCCCTCCTAGTGATGGGGAGCACAGGAAGTATTAACATATGGGAGGAAAGAGCTGATGGTGCCAGGACTGGGACCCAAGGAAGACCACCGGATGGTGGCAGCGGAACCTATTTCAGAGGCGTCTTTCTTTACACAGGCTCTAAGTGGGAATGCTGACCTTAGAAGAAGAATCATTCACAATAAACACCATACTTTCCTGTGGCATGCAGGATGCTTAGTGCTGGGATTGCACTGTGAATCAGAGGCAGTCTGCCCTCTTCATTATTCACAAAAGTATATTTATGTACGCTTGTGTCCACTTTCTCAGTAGATACTAAGTTAGTGCCTGTCATGTGTCAGTTGGCTGCTAAGCACTGTGGATACCATACTACATCAGAAGAGAGTTTTTCCTTATGGAATTTTCAATCTAGAGAGATTTCACTCTCAACCACGAGTGTGCAGGGGACACCATCACTGTCCTGGTTTGGAGTCTTTCTTTGCACATTGAGCCTGTAGTGATGATAAGTACTGTTGTGGAAGCCATCAAAGGGCCAAGGGAATTAGATAAACCACACAAGCATGTGCCCACAGAATGATTCCTGAGCTATTGGTGAGACAGTTAGGGCTACCTGCACGGAGCATTATGCTCTGCTTGTTATGCACGTAAATTACTGGTTGTCTCATTGATCAATGGTCTATTGTGCTGACCTGTTTTTGTTTTATAGTGTTCTTTGGGTCTGTCCAGGCAGCATTAGCTGTCTTTGACCTCTGAAGCCTTAGAATCCTATGTGATCCACTTTCTGCTGTCTGCTGCGGTGCCCAGACTGAGGCTGCTAATCGTGTTTGCTGGTGACGCTGCAGGATGGTTACAAACAGCACTGGGTTTGCAAACCAAGTCTCTGGCCATAGCATTTTCAAAGCTCAGCCTGAAGTTCATAATCAAATGGAAAGACAAGCTTAGGACCAAGCTCAGGGAGGTCTTGAGACATTAGAAATTGATTTTCTTTTCTTTTACTGAAATACATCTCCATCCCTTGGTTTGTTTATTCTTATTATTTATTTATTCTTCTTATTATTTTTTTTTTGAGACAGAGTCTTGCTAAGTCACTAAATTTCCCAAGCAGGGCTCATGCCTGTGATCCTACTGCCTCAGCCTCCCAGAGGGTTGGAATAACAGGCATGCGTCACCACACACAGCACAAATTGATTTTTTATTAAAATAAGTCTTCAATGAGGTAATGATAAGCATACATCATAGCAGCATTAAAATTATCCCAATGTGAGGACCCTACTTCTACCTTAAATTTAGCATTGAATTAATTCCCCAACGAGTAAATATGGATGAAACAAAAAAACACAAGTTAATTTTTGCGTTTGGAAGTGGCACAGGGCTTCCTCCCCATCCCCCGGATGCATTCAAGTGGCACTGTACAGAGATGGACAGGTGCATTTGTACCTGACACAGCTGGTGTCACTCGACGTCAGCAGCTGCCATGCAGGTATACATATGGAAGTGAAATAAAACACCAGCAGTGACGCAAGCCCAAAAATAGGACCCAGTGAGCATTGTCTTTGTACAGGCACACTGGCAACATGGGGAAAGAACCTCAAAACAGTTTTACTCTGTTGTTTCGGTAATTCACAGTCCTGTCGTCCATCACTAGGAAACAGTATCAGGTGCTGATAGGCATCTCTTCATATGGTTGTACAGAGCAGCAGGGACCAGTGACATGGCATTGGTTAAACTAATTAGTTCAAAAGGTGGAAATATTACGTACTCATTAACAGTCATGTGGGGGGCCGGGGAGATGGCTCAGTAGGATAAGCGCTTGACTGGCAAACGCAAGGATCTGAGTTCAGTCCCCGGTTCCGCCAAAAAAAAAAAAAAAAAAAAAAAAAAAAAAAAAAAAAAAAAAAAAAAAGTCATATTTTGGAGAAACTGATGGATATAACTGAAAAGCAAGCTAAAAGTTTTTTTCTACTAAATATTTCCATTTTTTGCTTATCCATAAAAATAAAACTACAAAGAAATGCAGGGAAATAGCTGTTTTGCTGGTCTCTAAGGAGAAAGGATTGTGAGGAAGATCTTTTTACCTTTATTTACAGTATCACTTCTTTGTTGTTGTTGTTTTTGTTTGTTTGTTTGTTTGTTTTTGCGGAACCAGGGATTGAACTCAGGCCCTTGCACTTGTCAGGGAAGCGCTTATTCCACTGAGCCATCTCCCCGGCCCCTACAGTATCGTTTCTTTTAGCATTGTCCAGGATTGTTTTTGTCCACAGGGGCCTAAGGAGTCCCAGTCATTTCTGTACCCAGCACTTCATACTTAGATTGATTGTGTCCAACACAAATCTGGGTGTGTGTTTTCCCTAGTTCCCCTCCTCCCCTCCCTGTGAAACCCCGTCGTGCCTTCCCAGCATGCTCAGGATGCAGGCACCAGCCTGGAAGTCTCGCTCACCCTGTGTCCTGCTCACCTGCACACACTCACCTCTGTTGTGTTCACTACATAGCAGCCCGTTCCTGCCTCATGCAGAGTGCGTGCTCCTTCATCTTCCTTCCAGCTGCAGCGCTCTTCCCCATTCTGGGCCCTTCCTCAGTTCTACACCCCAAGCCCTAGCAAGATAAATTCAGAATAATTCCACTCATCCTTTAGGCCCCAGCTCAGGTCTCTGATTCACACCCGGCTTCTCTGGCTAATAGCCAGCATTGCGACGGTTTCCACTGTGCTCTCAGTGTCCTGCTCATCGTGGATTCCTGGTCGGTCTTCACTGCCCAACTACAAGCTTCTATGGGCTGGAACTGTGTCACTCGACCTCCGCTGCATTTCTCCAGAATAGGGTTCCGCTCACCAGATTCTGAGAGTTGTTAGATATCGAAGAGTGGGTGAGCCTCTTCTGTGAACCGGATCTTCTCTGTTCCCAGAGTGCACCATTACAGGTTGAACACACCCAATCTGAAAACCTGGGATGCTCCAAAATCTGAAAAAGAATTTCTGCGCACCTCCATGATACTACAAGTGGAAGTTCTACACTGAAAAACTCAAGTCACAGCCAAAATATAGGCGTGCTAAATACATAAAATCACCTTTCGGCTAATGCATAATATATAGGTGGAGCATAAATGAATTTTGGCTTTGTACTTGGGTCCCTTCCCCCAAGAGAACTCATCATGTTTCTATCTAAGTGTTCCAAAGTCTAGAACACTCCTGGTCCTTGAAAGGAGACTCACGTTGTAGCACAAAACGCACACAGTTCAGAGCCTTACTCCAGACCCAGATGGCAGAGGCTCAGTTTCCCCCTTTTTAACAACGGATCACAATGCCAGCCTGACACTGTCATGAGGTCGTGTGAGCTGGAGCCTCGTAGGGTGTCTGGCGCATGGCAGGTGTCAGGAAATGTTGCTGCCACCCCGAGCAGCCTCACGTACATCACACTGCTGGGCCTGGCTCACAGCTATGCTCAGTGTGGCCTTGGCTGCTGTGGCCTTGGCTGTTGTGGCCTTGTCTGTTCTGAGTCACGTGAAGAAAGGTTTCTCCGGAAGAAGCTTCTTCCCAGAAAGTGAGGTCTGCTCTGTGCTCATCTTCAGTTCCTGGAAGACAATGACTTTTCTCAACCAGCTTGGATTCCTAGGGCCCGGCACAGTGCTGGGTGCTTGATATGTGTGTGCTAAATTGAACCTGAACCAGACACACTCGCTGAAGAGCTCTCTGTTCACACAGCCACCTTCTCCTCTATGAGGGCCATACTCCCGGACTCTGCCTGACTGGAAGAACAGAATGCTGACTGCCCTGCTGGACCAGACAGTGCTTATTTGTTCTTTATAAAAAACCACTCATCTTGCAAGCACCTTTCAACCAGCCTAGTTGTTGTGTTCACTGGAGTGAAGAGAAAAATCTTTTTAAAAGACAGCACAAAAGCCAAGTTTAGCCTTTCTGTTTGGGGCCCTTTTCATGAGTGATTTCAGGATAAAGGGTCTCAGGGGGCCTGATCCATTTTTCTCTCTATAACCAGTTGCTCCACCCTGCCAGCCATTGGGCTGTCCCACACGGTTGCCTCTCCATGTTTATTGTCAGGCTCGTATTGGTGGTTACTTTATCTTTCAAACAACCAAAACCAGATTTATATGGAAAGAAGATGTGACTGTGATTTTGTCCGTCTTCTGTTGAGGTCCTGTATAGTTCAGAGCAGGCTCAGGTTCTTCGTGGTATCTTCCTATTTGTCCACAAAACATGAAAATTGGGCTTGCTGACTTCACCATTGTGTATGTACTAGTCTATCTGCATGTTTTAATATGGGCTTTCCTGGATAAGACCTCTTGTGTAACTCAGCCTGCACCATTTAGAAGTGATTGGGACGGGAGAAAAGGAGTGAATACATAGCTACGATAATTGTACTACCAATTTCTGTTAGTTCATTGAAAGGAACAGTTAGAGCTTATATTGTCTGATCAATCTTGCATGCCTATATCGGGTAATCTGAGCAACTACTTTGAAGATAATATGGAATATAATAACCATTGTTAATTTCCTATCATCTTGTTTTGAAATTCTATATAGTTTTTATTGGTTTTTTATTATCTTGGAAATTAAAAAATTCCACATGATATAATAAAATTATTTTAAAAGCTAAAACGAAGTGATCTGATGCTTTACAGCTTGCAGTCTTCATGTCCCTTAGGGGATCAGGTTAGCAAATATATCTGATAAATAGTGAGCACACAGGCTGTTCCCCAAAACTCACTCCTGAACTTGTTCTGAAAACCTTCAAATCCCATTGACTTGCCCTGGGATGTACTCACATCTGATCTGAAACCATAGCTGACAGCTAGATCTGGTAATCATTTACCGCAGTAGAGGAATAGATTGCTCAGAAAAGAAGTAGGTGCTACAGGTTGCTGCAGGCTCAGACCCACTTTTTACTTTAAGAATTGAGACAGCAACATTTCTAGGATTGAAATGACATCGTTCAAGCAGTGCCACCATTTGCCTGCCTGCTATTTTCTTTTCTGCCACCAGGAAGATATGTAAGATAATACAGAAAAATGCCCCCAGAGGTGTTAAGACAATCAGTGAAATAACTTTCAGTGCTACCTGGGCTACCTGGGCTAACTTGGATAATTATGTCTAGGATAATTTTTTTTTTTTTTTTTTTTTTTTTGTGCTGGGAATTAAACTCAGGACCATGCACTAGCCAGGCAGGTGCTGTGCCTCTGAGCTACATCCCTAGCTTGGATGCTTCATTTCTGTGGTTTTTCCAGATAGTCAAGCTTTTATTAAAAAATGCTTGGTATGGCTGCTTCTCAGTGGCCCATTCAGTGCATGAGAGCATCCTTCTTCACTCATAAAGAGCATAAAGAGAATGCCTGAGAAATGATCGCCCCCACTTGCATTCACTTAGTGTGCTGTATAATTAGATGACTATAGAATAAAGTCCGTAAGAAATAGATTTATATGACATATAATAAATGATGTGACCTTTTTGAAAGGTTTCAGCCATAATCCTTTTTACCCCTCTGTAGCATTTCTGGTGTTCAAATCAGTAGCCTGCCATAATTCCTCGCATATACCAAAACCAAAATGGTTAGGCCTGTTTGGGATGAAGTTCAGTGATACAGTGCTTGCTTCCTGTGCAGGAGGCCCTGGGTTCAACCCCAGCACCACAACAATGGGGGGGGGGGAGGGAGGGAGGGAGGGAGAGACAGGGAGACAGAGAACATATGCATGTGGGGCATTGATCAGGAATAACTGACATCATTCTGGAGGAAGGCTTCCTAAAAATATGAGCCAGTCTGTCTGGTTAGATCACCCAAACTGGTTAATAAAAGTAATATAATTATTACCTTCTGTGGTTTCATAAATGTACCTTTTTAAGTTTGCAGTTTTCTTTACCACTTGATAACGTCAGCCTTTTGGAAGAATATATTCGAGTCATATATAGTATTCACCCAAACTCATTCTGTCTCAACACCTTCATAAACATAACAGTTCTTATTTATAAGCAGCAACAACGTACATGTATGAATAACTTAATCAGAAAAAGCTTTTTGGAAGTACATTGACTCAGTTTAAAAAAAAACAAAACAAGGGGCACTTAGACACCAAAAGCCCAAACAAGAGGCTGCCCCTGGGACTGTTTCATGGATGGCATGGCTTCCAGGAGCATAGGAATTCCTGAGGCTGGCACCGCTGCCACAAATGCTACCTCCCCGTCCCTGGGGAGTTGGCCACTGTCTAAGAGGCAAAGCCTCCAATTAACTGAGCCCAGGTTGTATTCCAGGAAACGGAGAGAGCGCTGCCAGTGCTGGGATTCCCCCAAACAGGTGTGTGGATCAAGCAGATAAAAATACAGACATCCAGTGCTGTTTTGTAATTTATTGTGCGGCAGCCTTGCTTCTTGTTCCTGTATCCCATGGCAGCTTCCTTCGTGGCAGAGTTAAGTAGCTCCACACTTAGATTTCGCCAGGCTGGCACACGGAAGGTGAGGGGATTATTGTTCCTCCCCATTTTCAGTTACATAGAAGAGATGTTAGCATATTATGCAAATCTCAAAGAGCCTTCGTTTCCAGATTCTCCTAGCATGCTAGGAAGCTTGCCTACACCGCGAAATAATGGCCAGGTCCTCTCTCAAGGAAGAAATGAACCTGTCTTTTTAACATGTACCGTGTCCAATCCTTTGGAAGTGTTTATTTCCAAGTCTAAAAGAAATTTAAAACTTACTTTCCTAATTTCTGATAATGTCAATCTCGAGCTGTGAAGGACTTGAGAGATGATATATTTTAACTTGTCGCGCATGTCACGGGTCTCTCTGTGGCATCCTGGGTAGAGCAGCCCGTTCAGCAAAGGAGCATGTTGCTTGCTGCCCCTTCTTTTCCTGATCCTACATCTGAAAGGCTTTCCTTAAACTGAGCGGAAATTCGCCCCGGTGGCACTTTGTTCTTTGGTTCCAGTTTTTCCACGTAGAGTCAAATGCTTTCTCCCTATGAATTCAAGAGACAGACAGAAGTTTAGAATCAGGTGTGGATGTGATGCTCAGATTGCCGTTTACCCCACAGGGGACTATTACTCGCTCTAGCAGCATTTTTCTCCTAATGGGTGAGAACTAATTACTGAATGAGTAAGTGGTTATTCTATTAATGCAGCATAAGGTTGTGTTAGCATCTGAGTCTCTGTGTGATGCTCATATTGATTGCTTTTGCTTGGACTGTGCCCAAAATCAAAGTTCTCCTTCCTTATTCTTTTATTTGGTCTTTTCTAAATTCTTAATTTAGATATATGCCTTTATAGTTAGCACCATTAAATTTTGTTTATGGACTAGGGTAATTCTGATCTTGTGGATGTCAGCCCTTTTCAAGATTTTGTCTTTATTTCTTCATGTCATTTAGATTAGCTGAGTATTCCTTATATAGCTTTATGTAAATTATCTGGAAAGAAAAAAGATCGGATGGGACAGGATCAGTGAAAGAGCCATGTGGCATACCAGCCGAGACTGCTTTCCAGATAGGCAAAGACTGATCTTTATAATTAAGAAATATATTGTGGTTATGTAATGTTTTATGACATATAAATCTCTTTTGATGAGCCATATGCCATATATGACACATTATCTGTTTAGCAAGTATGTACAGCGATTCTACATTTCGATTTAATCTGTAAGAAAATGTCAAGATAGACTGTCACATTATTTGCTGAAGTCAGGATATACTCCTTGGCTCTTCTGAAAAATCTGTACCAAGTATCCTCTTTTGCTTTGCCAGTCAGCTCATGGTAAACCTAAAATCTTGTGGTTAGGTATGTGGAGGAGGTCTCTTTGGGTCAGTGGTTATAAACAGAAATTCATCAACCCTCCAACTCTCAGTGCTTACAATAGAAAAGATTTTTACATTTGTATAACAGAATTATTGAACTCAGCAGCCAGCTAAAACATTGAGTATCTACTAATAGAATTTTTTGGAAACAGGGTTTCACTGTGCAGTTGAGGCTGGCCTTGAACTCACTCTGTAGCCCAGTCTGGCCTTGAACTTACAGCAATCCTTGTGCCTCAGTCTCCTAAGTACTGGCGTTGCAGGCATACACCACCACGCCTGGCATGTTTTATTCTTTTATTCATGTCAGATGATGTGCATTTGTGTGCATTTTCTCCCAGTGCACACATAGGGGCTCTTACATTTTACTGCTCATTTTAAAATAGAGTGTACTAATACAATAGGGCTTTGGGGATCACTGAGAAACACTAGAATCAATCCACCAATAGAGGCACGAGGAGACAAGTTCACTTGCTTGTGTGCTTTTTCACCCCCACACACCCCCACCAAAAAAAAGTATATGCCCTTCAGCAGTTCACTGTTCTAATAAATCTCTGTATGCAAATGACCACCACTTTTGAGCCCCTCTTGAAGTTACAGAGGCCAAAGGTAAAATGTATTAATCTCATGATGTCTGTAGCCTTCACTTTATCCCTAACACATCCTTTCCAGGACATGTTTTCCTTCTATAACATTTATCACCACTTGACACAGTATATAACTCACTTGATTATTTATTGTCTTTTTTCTCCCCAAAGAGTATAAGCCACATAAGAATAGAAACTGTCCTCTGTTTTGTGCATTGGTCCACCCTGATACCTAGAACAAGACCTACATTGAAAAGTTGCTCAATAAATATTTGTTGGATCAAACAGGGAGGGCATCTCTTCCATCTCCATCACCATTCATACTGTATCCTCCATTGTATTAGAATAATGGCAGCAGCGATGTCATTCTGTCTTTACCATGTGTGTCTGTTTGGAAAGACTTGATGCATCAGATTGCACATGTCTTCTGTGCAGAGCAGAAGTATGTCACTAAACCATGGAGTTGGTGTCTTGGCTCCTCAGGGAGGGAGCAGCCTTGCATTTGTTTTGCATCAGTCTTTGCATCTTTTTTTTAGTCACGTTGCTCATGCGCTTCACAGTCCTCCAGCTTAAACTCTTGAGTAACTCTGGACCTTGGAGTTAGCTGGAATTTGAGACCCCGCTGAATGATACTGCCAATAGCATTCCTTATGCACTTGGCATCTAATTTTGGCACTTGTTTCAGCAGGCTCCATTGCATAATTTAGCCATTGGCTACTGAGAGTGACCGCACATCCGGGGCCAGGAGCAAGGATTCATAGGACAATATGGAAGCAGTTCTAGGGATCTGAGGATGGGCTAGGGTTCTTGTTTTTAAAAATATAGCTGCTTTTTCAGTACTCTTGGGATTATTTCCGGCTTTGTGCCTCACTGAATATTACGTCCTTTAAGGAGGTATCATATGAGCTATCATTTCTGACCTTTTCATACCTTGTCCCCATTTGTATCTTATTTTGAATATGCCCAAATCCCATGTTTTGCAGCATTTCTCTACCATAAAATACACATTAATTAAGTACATTTTAGCTTGTTTTTCACATTTGTCTAACTAAATACATACATAAACTGCTAATTCAGAACTGCTGGGGGCCAGGGATCTAGCTCAGCAGCATAAGCACCTGCCTGGCAAGCTCAAGATCCTGAGTTCAATCCCCAATACAAAAACAAACAAACAAACAAAAAAAAAACATAACTTCTATTAAATGTGAAATAATTACAAATAGCACATCACTGATAGAATTCCAGAATAAAAACAAAGAATTTGTAAATTTACTCCTTGCAACTCCATGGTGCACCAGCAAAGGATTTGTGATGTTTTTATAACAGTATAAAGAGGATGCTTTTCTAGGGGAGAAACTTAGTGTTTGTTTTACATGTGTGGAATTTAAATTGCAAGTATAAAGAATTTCACATCAAGAATTCAGATGGCGGGTCTGCCCCTAAGTGGAGGAGTGACACTGGGAAGTGACTTGACCAGGAGGCTGTGTGGAGTGTCCTGGACCAGGTGACGACTCAGTGCTGTGCCAGCATTGAAGTACAGTGATTTTTCACATGGATCCTTTCCCCTGTAACTTTTTGCAGCTTTCAGGGTTAATGAGAGCTGTCGGGAGATGGAAGGATGACCTCAGAGGGCTGTGGCTCATACCCAAAGATTCCAGTCCTCTCTACTGCTGTCCCTTGGCACTGCCCACTTCCCTCTTCCTACGTATTGGAAGCCCTGAATATTTTATCTGTGAAGCACCTGCATAACTAATATTGACCAGGCACTGATGGGACCAACTGGTAGAGCTGGAGGAGACCCTCAGCTGGCATCTGGGTCCCTTGGATCCATCAGGTCCCCAAGTCTGGAAGAGTAACAAGGGTAGATTCATGAGCCAATTTTAGTACTACCAAGTGTCCCACGGCGATTCCATATTTGGGGACAGCACTGCAAGGTCCAGGAATCTTGGAATCACGAGGCTGCTCTGTTTTTGGCTGAAGTAGATATGTGAAAAGAAATCCACCACTCCTAGTAACTGCTCTTGAGTAGGCAGAATCTTTCAAAACAAAGTACAGTATTTGTAGCTGAGTTGTATAGGTTGTGGTCCCCGCACACATGAGCCTTAGTGAGCTGTGCTGCAAGTGTAAACTACCCATCAGATTCCACAAATTAGCACAGAGAAAGATGTGAGTAGCTCATTAATAACTTTGTGGTGTTTCCACGTTTAAAAGGTGATGTTTTTGAAAGATTGTCTTGAAAGTATAGCAACTGTTTCTTTTTACTTTTTTCCATGGGGACTAAAACATTTTAAACTATACCAAAGGGGCAATGTGCTGTTTTCAGTTTGAAGTGTTGGTCAAAAATGAGAGGTTTCTGGGAGGAAAAAAGACTGGGATTCTTGCTTGCTTTTACAGATAAGCAGAGTGACATCAGAGAGGCTAGGTCCCTCAGTGAAGATCACACAGCAAGATCACAACCATTGCCAGAAATGACCAGAGGCATCACAGCAATTTGTTTCACCTGGATTCTGTGACGCTGCTACTTTGAACACAAGCCAAGGCTAGCATCTGTAATATTAGTAGTTTCCCAAAGTACAAGTTCCAAGTTGTAACAGTATAGTATCAAGTCCAACCAGAAATATATTGGGGCCAAGGGCATATCCAACATTAGCAAAAATGAATTTAAACAAAAATCTAGTAAATGGAAAAGAGGAATGGAAAGAGACAAAGCCTTCCAGTAAGGAAGAAACCCTTCCAGTTTTCATTCTGCAGCAAACGTCTTTTACCCCAGCCCCCTAGTGTGGAACAGTAATTGTTGCAGAAAAACACAGTAAGAAAACATTTACAAGGACCATGGCCTCATGCATCATGCCTTCCCTGCCACACAGCCGGAGCCTCTCTGACAAATACTTATTAAGAGATTAAGGCCAACTGGAATAAATTGTTTCTGGGTCCCCAGGCAGTTCATTTGGCATCATTTCCACTGGATTAGGGACCCCAGCAGTATGCGTGAAGCATGGAGCTGGGTTGGCACCACATGGGCTTATTCTACAAAGTTCTAAAATCATTTGGAAGAAATATTGACCCGAAAGGCCTTAGTGGGGCCAGTAACCACAGTACTATTTCACCAACATGAGGTATCTTGTGTTTTGCCTCCACAGTGTGTAACCAAATGCAGTGTAGCAGTGTCATAGACCACGCTGAATGGAAATGACATGCGAGGCATGGGCTTCTGGGAGGCTTGTTCAGAAGCCCATCTGGCCCTAACCCCAGCCTGGCTTTCCTCTTCGTTTTCCACTCATGAGAGGCCAGCTCTTTCAAGGCTTATGTCTTTTACATCAAATTTGTGAATCATGTGGGCATGATCTGTTAGCATCTGTCAGAAGGTGAGGTGGCTGTTCCTTTTGTCACCTCTTCCTCTGCCTCCTTACAAGCATTCAGGTAATAACTTCTTTCCCAGTGCTGGGGATAGAACCCCGTCACAGGCCAGGCACGTGCTCTGTCACTGCGCTCGCTATACCTTCAGCTCCCCCACCCCCCCACCCCCATGACCGTAATTTTGGATCGAATATGTAGTGCTTGTTTCTTATGCTTATATAAATGCCATTTCAAGTTGAGTCATGTACTTTATGGCGGTGGTTTTTCTTTT
Source organism: Octodon degus (assembly GCF_000260255.1). NCBI lineage: Eukaryota > Metazoa > Chordata > Mammalia > Rodentia > Octodontidae > Octodon > Octodon degus. The sequence continues at coordinate 2,187,980 of NW_004524588.1, forward strand.
CCCGTCTCTTTGTTTTCCTGGCCTTGATAATTATGGTGCCGTTTCGGAGACCCAGACTCCAGTCATTGAGCGAAGTCCTGAGTATCTTGACAGATGTTCTCCCTCCTCTAGATGCAGCTTACATGTCGCTTCTCTGAAGTGCCTGGGTCCAGACACCTTCCAGGTTGTGGGTTTTTTCAGAGTTTGGAATATTTGCACGTATATAGGGCTGTATCAAGGGCATAAGGGAGACAAGTCAATTTAATTATGTTTCATGTACACCTTAGGCACAGAGCTTGCAGGCAATGTCATGTTTGACTTCAACTGCAGGGCTGTGGAGATAGCTCAGCAGTCTCAGCACCTGCCTGGTAAGCACAAGGACCCAAGTTCGATCCCTGGTACTGCATGCATTGCCAGCCCCAAAACCAGATGTGGTGGCGCATGCCTGTAATCCCAGCACTGGGGAGCCTGAGACAGAAGGATCACTACAAATCCAAGCTGCATAGCAAGACCCTAAACCAAATAAATAAATGAATGAATGCACCTGCATTTTGACTGTAGCTTGTCACACGAGGTCAGCTGTGGAATTTGTACAAGCAGCCTTGTGTCAGCCTCACACGGCCTCGGATCATGGAGCATTTTCAATCGTAGGTTTTTGGAGCTGGACACTCAACTTTGTACTAACTTTTGTTTTGCCACAAAGGAGAGGAAAGAAAGATCAGAGACGGTCACAGTCACCTTATGGAGTGTGGTGGGACTCTTCCATCTTTTTCCCAGACATAAACTGGCTGCGTGACAAACAGAGCCAGGAAGGCAGAGTTCTTCTTTCTGTGCCTGGGAGAAAATAACACTGTATTGCGTTAGCAGTAGAGAACTTCATCCACCTACTCTATTTATTTTCTTTCCCCTTTTACTTCTTTCTTTTTTTTTTTTTTTTTTTTCTTCATCAAAAAGACGTGAATGCTGAGATCATCCCAGAGAAATCGAGAATAAATACCATGAGAAAAATAGTCCCTCTGGAAAGCATCTCGTTCTCCTGCTGTTTGTGAATGTGTGGAGCTCAGCAACTGGGCAGCTGGATGGGTATAAATATAGCCCACAGCACTGACGCCTGCTGAATCCTGCTTTCTTAGAAGCACACCGGGAACCCACGGAAGTCAGGGAGCGAGCAGTAAAGCCCAGCCACTCATTCGGCCTCCCCCCACCCTTTCTCTCTACTCGTCTCTCCATCCTGGACCATCGTGTGGGGGTGAGGATACAAGCAGCTCTGAGAGAGAGCTTAAAATAGCCCTTGGAACTGGACACTGCTAAGCTCAAAGGCGGGGAAGATGCTTCCTATAAAACTGCCCCCTGCTTGACCCTTGTAGACTTAGGGCTATTTTGACCACTCTGTGATCTCAAGAACATGCTCCTTCTCGGCCCAGTTGCCTGGGCATAGGCAGCTCTTCCAGTGTGAGCTCAGGCACTTGGCGCCTCCCTGCTGCCTCTGTACTCAGATATCTTATTCTGACTAGATTCATCTGTCTAGAGCTTGGGCCTTAAAAATAGTTCTTGGTCCTAGCAGTACCCGGAGGGAGAGACACCCAGTGGACAGTGACATAAGCTTCTGTCTCGGCACCCAACTCATGCCTGTGGGCTTATTGACCCTGAGTGTTTAGTCTTTAAAGTTTAGTTGAGTTTAAGGTATGCAGCTGCCCATTTCTTACACAGCAGCACAAGATAGGTGAGCTCTCTTAGATTTATGGGCATGTGCATCATTAGGAGCCTAGATTTTGCCAAGAGACAGTCATTCTAGGTGGTGGTTCCCAGAAATAAATTGTGTCTAGTTATCTTTTCATGCAAACGTCAGTGGTATTTGCTATTGATGCATACTTTGTTTTCTCTTTCCCATTTGGTGGTAAATACTTCAAAGAAAAGAACCATATCCTCTGCTTTTGTCTTAGCTGCCCATAAAACGTGATGTCATCTCACACATTGTGTTCTGTTACTACTGAACTGACCGTAGCAACCTTACTGTCTGTGGCATTTCATTAACAAGTGGTATAAATACGTTATTGACCTAATATTTCATTGTTTAAGGTCTGTATCATCAGTAGTCTAAGAGTACTCAACGTATGTGTGTTAATCTGAGCTGTTATCTGGACATTTCTATACAGTTTCTAAGATTGCTTCTTTCAAACTGAACCAGAAAGTAGAGTATATGTGAAAATATTTTTCAGTTAAAGCACAGTATATTTAAAATATTTCATTTAACCATGGATACATTAGGTCCTAAAATTGGTCCTAAAATTGAATGCTCTTGGCTTTCGCAGGTATATGGGTGGCTGGATGTGCCAGTACAGCGCCTTCCCTACAGAACACTCCACCTGCAGTCCTTGTCCTTGGAACTGGTGCCCATTAGCAGAGGAGCACTAGCTGTTCTGGCCTTGGTGTGAAGCAAGGGAGAGAGGCATTCTCTGTGGAACTGGGCCAAGAGAGCTGGGAGCTGGGAGGTGTTGTTCATGGTGAGCATTTTGAGCTCTAATTGGGAGTCACTGAAGGTTCTGCAATGCTGTAATGGTTACTAACCATTCATTTAGTCTTGGAGAGAGTCCACGTGAGACTTGTCAGATTTCACTCTGCATTGATTTTTGCCACTACCTATCCAGGCCACTCATATCCTAGAGAGCACACTGTAGTTTCTGTGGTATAAAAAGATGATTTTGTGAAATGGGAAACACACCCAGATCTACCACTTTGCACTTCCAAATCACCTGGAAGGTGACGTCACCGCTTTAAGGACCTTAGGATGAAGTGAGGAGGGCCTGTTTTATAGGATTATTCTGAGATGTAAATGAAAACACGAACGTGAAACAGTACATTAGAAGGACTCATAGGAAGGACTCGGTAAACGCTGGCCAAAGTGAAAGGAGCCTCACATTCTTATCTGTTAGCTCAGCTTCAAAGAAACTGAGCAAAATAGCATTGCAAGCTTGATCTAAATGTCCACAGCAGATCTATGCCCTCAGCCGATGATGCTCAGATTATCGTGCCCGCATTCTTTGGATTTTTCCTTTGCATCTGAGTGAGTCATCCACTATACACAGAGAAAAAGCGGACTCTTCTGCGTGCAGTTCAACCTCTGCCTTAAGCAGGAGTGTGTGGAGTGAAAGTAGAAAGGCCTCCTTGTTTGCTTTTGAAACAAGATAGATCCTTAGGCTTTTCTGCACACGCCATAAAGGAAAGGAGAAAAAAAAAAAAATGACCATCTTCTCTCATTCCTCGGCCAGTATTCATGTCTATGTGTTGTGGGCCATATTCACATCCGCACTGGTTTTTGTAGCCTCCTCACCCTTACCATTTCATCCTACCTTCATAGCCCCTAAACTGCTGGTGGTGCTGGTGTCCAGACATCTACAGCTGAGGGAGCGGACTCTGGTGGTAGACATGGCTTGTCTAGGGTGACCAAGCTAGCAAATGGCAGAGGGCTTGAGCCCAGATCTGCTGGTTCCAGTGCAGCTATGTCAGAATGGAAACAGCTGTCCAGGTGTCTGTGTGGCTAAAGGACCCGTAGTCTTAAAGGTGACACATCGTTCTCCACTGGAACCAGCATGCTCACTGTGCTTTGTCACCTGTAGAACCCATCAAGACCTCCAAGATGGCTCACTCTCAGGGTTTCTCTCTGTAGACGTCCTCCTCCTCTGTCATTTAATAATAGCACCAGGGAGCCAGACGTGATACTGCGCGCCTCTAACCCAAGCACCCTGAGGGGCGGAGGCTAGAGGACTGCAAGTTTGAACCTAGGTTGGGCAATTTAATAAGACCCTGTCTCAAAGTAAAAATAATAATAATAAAAATTAAAAAGTCTGGGATGTAGGTGAGTATGAAGGAAGGCCATGGGTTCGTTCAGTAAAAAAAAAAAAAAAAAAAAAAAACCTCCTAATAATAATAATAAAATGGGTAAGA
>NW_004524588.1:2192003-2211267 GCF_000260255.1 Octodon degus
GAGGTCATCTTCTTTTTTTTTTTTAATACATTTGGTATAGAGTCTCACTATGCTGCTTGGACTCATAGTAGTCCTCCTATTTTCAGCCTCCCCAGAGCTGGGCTTACAGGCATGCGCCACCATGCCCAGTCTCTGTGGCTCAGTGCACCCGTGGGGGAAGGGCCAGCGCAGCCTGTGGTGCTGTGGATCACACCCAGTCCCTGCTTGCCTAAGCAGCTGTTCAGTCTGCTGAGCTACCTTGCAGTCCCTGCTGGCTCTCCTTTTAAACAGGGAAAACCACCTAAGGAAACAGTCGCTAATTGTGAGGGAGTAGGTATGTAACCTACCTTATCATTTTCCTTTTTCTTGGACAATCGGCTGTACCTGTTAATTGCAGCATCATGATCTAGAAGGCAGAAGTGAGCGATGACTACCATACAACAGTACTCTGCAAAACTTACATGTGTCTTTCTCCAAATGTACTAAAACAAGAATTCACTACCAAATGATCATTATATTCCAATTTCTCCACAGCCACGTGTCCCTTAAATTATGCATCTATTTATCAAACAGGTAAATAAAAAATTCCAAGGAAATAATAATCCAGTACAAGTCTTTAAAAGTATTGTTAGCCCAAAAATAGTAAACGGTGGGCCTGGGAGATGGCTCGGTAGAATAAGCACTTCCCTGGCAAGCGCAAGGGCCCGAGTTCAATTCCTGGTTCCACCAAAAAAAAAAGTAAATGGAGCCAGTGAGATAGTCCAGCGGTCTAAAGCACCTGCTTACACAAGCTTAGGCGAAGCGTAAGAACCATGGAACCACATGCTGCGCCAGTCCCACTCCAAGGGCAGTCTGAGCCAGCCACACACACACACACAGTAAATGCTCTTTAAATAAAAATTGGAAGGGCTGGCCAAATAGCTCAGCGAAATAAAGCGCCTGTGTAGGCGCACACAGGGGCCAGGAGTTTGAGCCCCAGGCTTGCCTGCTGTGCTGGTGCTGGCCCTGCCCCCAGGGTGTGCTGAGATGGCGATTGAGACTGGGCGTGGTGGCAAGAGCCTGTAATCCCAGCACTTGGGAGGCTGTAAACAGGAGGATCACTACAAGTCAGATCTACACAGTAAAAGAACTTGCATACCCTGTACCCCTGTCCTAAATACAAAAATAAATAAATAAAAATTAGAATATGCAGAAAAACAAGGAACATAAGGGTTTTTTTGTTTGGTTTTTGTTGGGTTTTTTGAGATGGTCTCACTATGTAGCCCAGGCTGGCCTCAAATTTGTGGCAATCCTCCTGCCTCAGCCTCCCCAAGTGATGGGATTACAGCATGTGCCACCAAGCCCGGCATGGAAAGTATTATATTGGAAAATATTATATCACATTTTTAGATGCTATGAACATAGTAAACTAGACTACTGATAAAATAAGCCTTTAAATTTTTTCTTATAAACAGGATATTCAAGTAACATTGATTTAAATAGCAACTTAAGGTTTGAATTAGGTTCATTTTTTTAAATTATTACAAAGAACCAACCATGCTATCATGGAATAAATGCATCAATAAAAAATAAGTATATAAAGTATTCAGAAAGAAGGTATTCAGGGCTTACCATTACTAGCAATCTGAAACACTTCCTTTAATGTTAGAATTTCTGAAAAAGTTCAAGAATAACTTCTGTTTAACATATTTTTAAACAATTTAAAGTTTGTTAAAGCAATAAATGCCACTAAAACAATTAAAACTTTTAAGTAATATTTTATACTTCTACACTTAAAAGTGCAAAATTGCTGTGTCAGCTAGTCTGTAAAACATTTACTCTCCTTGGCAACAACTACCCACCAAAAAATTTACTTGATATAAGTAATATAACATGAAACAAACTTTAAAATCCTGTGTTATATGCAAATATTCTAGCAGTGCTTATTGATTTTTTTTTGACATGATTCTAATAATTGTAAATGCTGAATGAGAAAAACAGCATGTTTTAGGGGACCGGAGAGATGGCTCAGTAGAATAAGCACTTCGATCGCCAGTACACAGGTCAGACTTTAATCCCCGGTACCGCCAAAAAAAAAAAAAAAAAAAAAAATTTCATTTGAAATAGAGCTTTACTTCCTTTTCCAGATGCCTTTAAGTGTTGTTTTCTTCAATCGTTCTTTTTCTCCTATAAAAGAATTTAGAAATTGCTTTTTATCTGTACAGTGTTCTAGCTCTACTCTAGGACCTGGGAACACAGAGTAGTCCTTTTTTTTTTTTTTTTTTTTTTGGTAGAACTGGGGATTGAACTCAGGCCCTTGGGCTTGCCAGGGAAGCACTTATTCCACTGAGCCATCTCCCCAGCCCCCTGGGAACACAGAGGTAAAAGATTATTCGTTTGAAAAAATGTATAGTCCCAAGCCTCAGCTGTGACGCTGAGAAAGGTCACGGGGGGGGGGGGGGTTGTTTCAGTATCAGATCACAGGATGAAGGTTAGGGCTGCACCCATCGATCTGCAGACCATCGGTTGGCATGGCAGGGAGGAGGTTGTGGCAGTTGGGAGCGGCAGTGGCCCCAGCCGTAGAAACTCGCGCTCAAGGAGCAGGTCACAGAAGCCCAGCCACAGACGCTTGGATTCCTCCACACACTTGTGGTATTGAGAGGAGCTAGTGACAAAGGCACAGCAGGGCCTGTGGTGGGAAAGTGTTCATGACTGATTCCCTGAACAGCTAGCTAGCTGGTCCTTAGCTTTCTCTTGATAAAGACCAGGATTGGTAGTCTGGGTGGAGTCAGAATTACAGGGGATGGGTGGGTTAACCTAGGCCCAGTTGGAAAGGTTGAAGGCCATAGAGGCAGACAGCCAAGTACCTCATCATAGCCAAACCCCAAATAAAATAAGTAGGACAAATGTTATGTACCAGTTTCTTGTAATGAAGGAAATGAACTTTCCAAGTCTGTAAGTTGAACAAAAAAAGGGATTTTAGTTCCTAAGAGTCTTACCAGTCAGATTGTTAGGATGCTTCTGATAACTAGCTAGTTCTGTGTGGATAGGGTGGCAAAAACAAAAGAAAATTCCTATAGTTTTTATTACCATAGAAGGGTGAGATTATCTTTCCAGAAAATACTTTATCCACTATGTGTCAGACTAGGATTCCAAATGCAAACATGGGAGTTCTTACACTCCAGGGACTTGTCCATCCATCCATTGACAATGATAGTTACATAATCTACAAATTAGAATATGGGGTCATTGAGGTGCATTTTATGTACCTGGCTTTTGTAACCCAGTGATCGTGTTAGGAAGGGAGAAGGGTGTTTAAACTGCATTGTTAGGGAAAGTAAAAGTAAAAAGAGGCTGAAGAAGTCAAAGAGGTAAAGCTGCACAATTGTCTCAGAAACTGGTGGCTGAAATTAAGGGGAGTTATGGAAAATAAAAGTGGAAACAAGTCTTGAAGGGTCTGATAGGCTGAGACAAATTTTACCTCCCCATCAGAGGGGAGCCCTTGCATGATTTTGGGCAGGGAAGTGACATGGATGAATTATAAAATGAAGACAGAAAGATCAGTTTTGAAGGAAAATGAGGCTGGGAATGACTGGTGCTTGGGGTTTTCCTGTTTCACCTACTGTAACTTCCAGAAATGGAGACTGAACTGTAGAGAAGCAACACAAATAGGAAATGCTGACTTGTGAGTGATGGGAGATTCCATGCTTCTTCAGGAAAGGGTATTCAGGTGCCTGAAAGTGTGGGAGATTGAAAGGAGCCTGCTGAGAAATGTAAGTTGTGGTAGACCATGTGTGTAAAGAAGCAAAAATTTCAAAATCCTAAGCACTTTCTAGCCATAATATTTATTAAAAAACAGATTTTACTTGAGTATTTATAAATACTTTGAAGTTGGCCTCCCAGTAACCTGCATATCTTCATTTTGAGTTACAAATACAATTCAGATATTGCGTAGCTGCATGAGTGGGATTTACATTCTCCTCACACATTTCAAATCCCTCAAGTCCATTTTGCTAGTATTTGTTTTCCTTTGAGATAGGAGTTAATTCAGTCACACTTTCTTCTCCTGACAGTAACTACATTTTTTTCTGAGGTAGCTTTCCCTTCAACCGTTTCTTGTTGTTCTTACCCAAGACCTAGTATCTGCCAAAACAAATGTATGCGAGTGATAAACGCTGAGAGGAATGTCTGTTGGACCACAGGAAATTTCCTGTTCAGGAAGAGATCTTGGGAACTTCCTGTGGAGGAGTGCATTGTGGGACTTTTGGCTGCCGGCCCTTGACCACAGCTGCAATTAACTAAAGGCAATGGGGGAGGAGAGAGGAAGAAAAAGAGACAGTTACCCACAGACGTTTATTCCACGTCCTGAGGAAAGAATGGGCTGATACAGGTTCACAATTTATCAAGTGAACTAACTGGCTAGTGCCTAGCAAGATCACTGTGCCCAGGCTCCTCTGTGGCCTCCCATCTTTCATGACGTCCCATGTGCTTTCTTAGGGCTCCTAACCACACGCATTGCCATATTATTCATGCTTGTCCTCCTGACACCCAGCCCTGGTAGGTTTATATGAAGTGTCCACATTCCTGATTCCCCTACTTAGAACTTCAGACCACTGGCTTACTGGTGTCCAGGCCTCAGAGTTGGTGATCATTTTCTGCTTCAAGCTAAGTGTGGAAGAGAAAGAAGAGAGGCCTTGTCTTCATAGCATTCCCTTCTTTGACTCAGAAAGTATTAAAGGACTATTACAGAATTATAAGAAAATCTAAATAATAAATTTGGTTTATAAAAGCACAGTCAAGGGGCTAGTGAGATGGCTCAGTGGTCTAAAGCACCTACTTAGAACAAGCTTAGCAAAGCACGGGGACCGCAGTTCAATCCCCCAGTACCACATGCCAGCCGGCCCCGCCCCCTGGTGGGCTGAGCTGGCCACACACACACACACACACACACAAATAAATAAAAAATTAAAAAAAAAAGCACAGTCAAAACCAAGAAATCTCTCTCTCTCTCTCTCTCTCTCTCTCTCTCTCTCTCTCTCTCTCTAATGTATTTGGTACACAGCATGGACTCTTAGTGATCCTCCTGTTTTCAGTGTCTCCAGTGCTGGGATTACAGGTGTGTGCCACCACGCCTGGATTCCATGGCCAGCTCAGCACACCTGGGGCAAGGCAAGTGCAGCATGAGGTGCCAGGAATTGAGCCCTAGTCCCTGTGCTTGCCTAAGCATGCACTTAGTCCGCTGAGCTATCTTGAAGGCCATAGAACTGTGCATTCCTGTTGTATAGCACCACCACTCAGAAATAAGGCCCTAGTGAATGCCTCATACCCTACCCATTTAATCTCCAACCGGGCACTTCATCTAAATGCCTTTTCTTTACAGCTTTTACTCCCTGGTTCAGAAGGCCAATGCTTAAGTCTGAGCTATAAAGTCAAGAGTCCCAGCTTGGCAGCAGCTTCTATCTGTTGTGTAGCCTTTAGGATTTCTAACAGGAGCAGCGGGGAGGAGCAGCCATCTAAGGACTGAAAAATACCCAAGCCATTCTCCAGGGCCTGCAGAGCTAGCCTGCACTCTTACTGCAGCATCCCAGCTCAGCTCCCTCACCTGCCACTCTCTCCTAGCACGTGCCTTCCCTATGGATATCTGGGGCTGGTCTGAACATGAGCATGCCACTGTGCTACCGCCCTCTGTGTGTCTGCGTCACCTGTTGGCCAGTGACTCCTTGAGGACAGTACCTCTCTGCCACATTGTATGTGCTTAATAAATGCTCATGAAATTGAATCACACTGATTTTTAAAGAAAAGAATCCAAGAGGTCTTTCACATGGTGCAGGTGATATTGCATGACAGTCAGGCTGCATATTGTTCCTGTTAAAGATACGTATCTGTGTGCTGTGCAAACTGTGTGCGGGTGTTCTCTTTCTGGGTCATGTAGCTCATGTGGTGCATAGCCCATGTTTGAATTTCCATTTTCCTGGCCTTTTTTTCTCTTCACTTTTCCTTTTCTTCTCTTTTTCTGGTTCTCTTTTCTGCTGTAGAATCTTGAAATTCAAGCTTCTTTTTGCAACAGGTCTATAAACAAAAGGTAACGAACATTACTGGTCTTTTGACATATAGTGATTCCCCAAAATTATTTTGAAATTGAGATTACAATGTAGTTTTAATTTTAATTAATTTTTAAGCAGACCCCAGCGTGAACTACTTAGGGAGACCCTGTCTCCAGCCCCTGCTCCAAATAAAATATTTTCAAACACATTCGTGTAAGATGAGGCAAGGTGCTAATTTTCTTTAAAGTTTTTGAAGACTTGGTCTTTTTTATATAGTTATGCTCATAATATGTGCAGAAAGAGATTATTTTCACCTATTTTGTGGTTTTTTTTTTTTTTTTTTTTTTTTTTTTTTTTTTACGATGTCACAGGGCTGGGGGGATAACTTGACGGTCTAAGCACCTGCCTGGCAAGTACAAGGACACAGGTTCAATCCCTGGTATCATGTGCTGTGCAGGCCCTAGAACCCCAGACGTGCTGTGCTGGCCACTGAAACTGGGCATGGTGGCGCACGCCTGTAATCCCAGCACTGGGGAGGCTGAGGCAGGAGAATCACTACGAGCCCAAGCTGCGTAGCAGACCCAGTGCCAAAGAAAGACGAAAGACAGAAAGAAAAAAAGATTAAAAAAAAAAAAAAAAACTTGTCACAAAAAATAAAATAAAGTAAAATAATGTCTAAACGTATGAGAACCCACAGTAAAGGAAGTAATATAACATTAAGTTAAAAAAAAATTTTAAGCAGATAATTCAGTATTTATATACTGTATTATTCACCGTGTACAGCGTGACACTTTGATAAATATGTATATACACTGTGGGACGGCGAGATCAAACTAATGGACATTTCTCTAAACTCACTTTTGATTTTTTTTTTTTAATAGTGAAGATACTTAAAATCTACTTTTGTAAGTAGTTCTCGGTGCAGGACCGTACTGGCTCGAGTGGCTGTGCTGAGCACGGAGGGCCCTGCACTTAGAACTGCCTCTCTTCTTTCCGCTGACCAGCACCTCCCTATCCTGCCCGCTCTCACCTGGGCCCTTCACAACCGCCCTGCTCTTCCCTGCCTCGCTGAATCCAGCTCTTTTGGTTTTGTTTTGTATTTTACATCACACATACACACGAGATGGTGCCGCATTTGTCTTTGTGTGCCTTGCTTATTTCATTGAAGCATGATGTCCTCAGTGTTAAAGCATCCCGTTATCAACGGGGAGTCCAGATTTTAAAATATTCTCTTTAAGAATATGGGCCCCATTCACTGGTAAAAAAAAAAAAAATTAAAGGCAAGAATATTTGTAGCCAACATTTTCTGAGCATCCTCTACATGCTCTTCGGTTTACCCTGTCCTTTAAGTATTAAAATTGCATAATAGCTTCAAAAATAAAAGCAAAAAATAGAAGTGAAACAATAAAAAGTGAGCAGTTTTTTTTTTTAATTGTCCTCATTTGTCCCATGTGATTTTGCTTTACATTATCTTAAGGCTTTCAGCACCAGTATGTCAAATATGTGGACAGAGAAACATAAATTAACTGGAAGAGAACAAAACAGATCTCTCAGCTGACTGTGCTTATTGTAGCCCTGACCTTGGCCTTTAGAAGAAAAAGGCAAATTTTAAATTTAGAAAAAAAGCTCTCTAATTTAATTCAAGAGGCAGCTCCCTGCCTATAGCTTAGGACAGTAGAAAATAAAATATAGCTGGTTTTGGGGGGTGGGGAGTTGCATTTTAAGATAAGCCCTCACTGTGTCCCCTAGGCAGGGCTCCCCACTGCAGCCTCCTAAGGAGCTGGGATTATAGAGGTGTCTAGCAACAACCTTGTTTAATCTTGTTATAACCAAAAAATTCAACCAATCATAGTGCTCCATTTCTATGGTCTTCTGGTGAGCCAAATGCAATCTGTACTCTGTTCCGTTTGAGTTCTTTTGATGACAACCAGGACATAAAATGGTTCTCCCAGAGACATGCTGAACATTGCATAGGCAACACACTATGTGTTGGCCTGTGTGCTGTGGAAAAAATTGCTATGGTTAAGCTCAGTGAGATCTTACATTTATACACTACCTTACCTGTCCCCCTGTATTAATGAAATATAGTGATCTGTCTCATTTAATCATTGAGATCCAACAAAAGGGAACAGACTCACAGAGGTTAATGGTAAACATCAGTCAGCAAACCTGTACCTACTGTAGGGTTTCCCTCTCCAAGTTAAGTTGGGTAGAGGCTGCTAGCCAGCAGGTAGAAGCCAACATATGCCAGTGGGTAAGCAATTTCTAATAAATCCAAGCCTAAGGGACAGCGCAGTAACTTCTGTGTTGCCACCGTTTCTTGCTTCGCTGACCAGCCACCCCCATGCACTCTCCTTATCCTGTCTAGGCCGTTTCTGGGGGGTGCCGAGGAACTCTTTGTTTATACAGCAAGGGCTTCCTCACAGGAAATTTCCTCTGGGGAAACTTCCTGTGGGGCAGGCCACTGCTGGGAGCTGATAAAATGAACTGCCTAAACCTCCAAGCCTGGACCACTGAGAGGATAGAATGGTCCTTCCCCTGCTTCCTCTAAGCCTGGGCAGGGCAAGAAAGAGCACGTGTGCAGAGGCCTCAGGAGTCTCCCTTGGATGGTATGTTCTAGAAACTGAAAGCTATCGCTACTCCAAGTTCTTTATCCTCCTGGTTTAGGTTTCTAATGACAGTGGAATACATAGGCTTTGGGGGTTGCCTTGATAGGGCCAAAACAAACAAACAAACAAAAAAAACCCACCCTACTTCCTAGTTCTAGGTCTAACTCATTTTCTATTATTAAAGCACATTCCTCTAACTCTTCAATGTTACGGGCCTGTGAGTACTACAGGCATTTATTTTCAGCTGTTGTTTATGAACTGGGAATTTTAATTAATCCCTGTCACCGTCACACATGTCACAGTCATACACGTGACTATATATATGGTGCGGTTCATGTCCTAACAAATGTGAATAGTCTTCAGTGTGTATCTCAGGACAACCTTCTGGGGGGCCTGCCCCTTAGCTCAGTTCTTTAAGTGGCTGCTTCAACAAAGCAGTCAGGCTCAGGTTGCTGTGGTTCGATCCCCACAACACAAGACAGCCAGTCATGCCTTGAAGGCATTCGGAGAAAAAAAAAAAAACACTTCAGGACAACCTTCTGAGCATGGCACAAAATCCCCAAATAGGCTTTCTGACTGACCATTTGACCTCGTCCAGTCTATCAGGTGATTATTTTGTTGTTTGCCAGCACAGATAATTATTAAGCAAAGATAATTATTCCTAAGTTACCCCTTTGGGTTGAGCTCAGCTTTGCATATCTCTAATGTTAGAATTCTCTGCTTTCTTTTTGCAGCTCTTACAGCCCAGCTCATAGTTTAGAAGTTTGGTCTCCTAATTAGCCTGAATTTTCCCTAGTGACCTCTAAGTCTATTCCCACTTGCCCCTCCTTCTTGTATAATAAAAATAATTGACCCCTCATTCTCTCTCTGTTTCTATATAGGTAGACAGGTACTTGAACAATGTCTTTTAATTTGCTTAACTTTCCCTAGTCTGTTTCTCTATGAATTTTTAATAGATCCCCTCCCCCCCCTTTAGGGGTTAATATAGACGTCCTTTCTAAAATGCAGTATGTTTAATGGAAGCTTGTACTGGTCCCATCTCTCCAGCTTTTTGTCACAGTGTGGTGTTCTTTCTTGTTTGTAGAAAATGATTATTTAAGCCTCAGAATAAATCCATAAGGAGACATTTTTTATTAAATTTATTGGTACATTTAAAGTGTATGTAGTGGTCCATTTATCATGGGGAATTTGTACCTGTACGTGTTAATTCTTGGTTCTTTCGTTTCCATTCTCTTTCCCTTCCTTCAAACCCACTTCCACTCCTTATTTATGAAAATGTTGTTTCTACGGTTTCTTTCTTTTCTCATATTTTTTCTTTTCCTTCCTCCCCCACCCCCACCCCAGGTCCCCTGCCCATTTGAGCATGTTCACCATTTTGGTCCTCATTTACACTTTTGGGTTTCTCATAACAGAGAAACAACGCAGCATTTACACATGTGTGTCCAGTTCGTTTTACCAAAGAGTGGTCTCAGGATGCTTCTGTTTGCCTGGAAATGTCTCAAGATTTTCCTTCTTTATGGCTGAATAGTATGCCATTGTAGGAAAAAAAAAAAAAACAACAACCCTACATCTTTATCTATTCATGGGTTGATGGACATTTGAGCTGTTTCCAAGATTTAACCATTACAAACTGTGCTGTTATAAATGTGGGAGTGCATGTATCGCTGTGGTATACTGTTTTAAATTTGGTGGTGATGGGGGAGATGCCAAGAAGGGGAATAGCTGGATTGAATAGACCCTCTAGTTTCAGTTTTTTGAGGAATCTCCACACTGATTTCAGCAATAATGGAGAAAGGTGTCTTTTTCCTCACAATCCCTCCAGCATTTGTTATTGATTGATTTCTTAGTGATAGCCATTCTCTCTGGAGTGAGGTGGAATCTCAGTGTTGTTTTAATTTGTGTCTGTCCAGTGACCACTGATGCTGAATGAGGCCTATGTAGGCAGGGTTTTGTGGTTGTGTCCCTGACTCAGGCTACACTTTGGAGAAGCCTGAAGAAATTACGATTAACCAGGAAGACCTTGGTTAGCTGATAAGAAGCCTGCCTTTTAGATTTCTAGAAGATGAAGGTCATTGTTCATCTTTGTTTGTATCCACAGTATTTTCTAATTGGGGAAGCACGTAGTCTTGCTACATGTTTGTTGAATGAATGAATCCTATAAGTCAAAAAGGAGCAAGTTATTAGACTTTGTTTCTACAACGTGTAAAAATTACAGGGTTTTTTCAACTCAATTTTAAGAATAATCTGTGATTCAGCCTTGAACCCGCCCCCCAACCTGGTGAATTGTCAATGATGAGCAGTACTGCCTGGGATGTACTAACAAAGCTGAGGGAAAATATATTTCTAAAAAGGCCTCAGGTTAAGCTTTAAATATGAAAATGGAAAACTGTGATCTAGTTTGGTGCCTCCTGTTTAAATGTTTGGCAGTGGGATGACTGCTGGTGTGTGACATTTGGTTTTTATATTATAGGCTGAGATTAAGTGGGACATGTGATAGACATGGAAAACGCACCATAACGAAATACTATTTGTCATAAATATAAGATACCTGCCATTTTCAATGCATATTTGCTGTGAAATAAATCAGCGTTGTCTTCATGTTCACTGACTGAGCCACGATATTCACACTGCCATGTCCCAGTCTTCATCAGTTCGACTGAAGTGCTTCAGGACTGAACCTCCGCAAGCTGCCACCTAGGTTGGAAGTTCGTGTAATAGAAGGACCAGGAGCTTTGGACTCTCTGATTTCCAGTTCTGTTTTTTGCTGTTCTGTAAATTCTTTCAGCAGATGTTTATTGGGTGATTGGCATACACAGTGAATTTCTAAAATATATTCAGTGATCAAAAGGTACATACTACCCACCTTCATGTTGGTGACAGCATACGTGGGCAGATAGCTGCTTACCAAGGAACTAACACCAACCTGCTGTCCATTTCCCAGATAGGAACCAGAGAAACATGTTTTAAAATACAGATTGGGTCCTGTTACTTCCCTGCTCTAAAACGTCCACCAACCAGCTTTGGCTTACTCAGGAATATGCTGAATTTTCAGAGTGGACCACCAGGCCCAGTATGTTCTAGACCCTATAATGGTATCAGTCTCTCTACCCTTATTCTCTGTCCCTTTTGTTCTGCTCTTTCCTTTTCAGCCATACTGGTCTTCTTGCTCTACTTGGAACACTTAAACTCTGTTCCTACATCGGGGCTTTTATACGTCTGTTCTTCCTATAAAGTGATTCTCCATATTTTCCCACAACGCCTCAGTTTTTCCATTTCTCTAAGTATCACCTCCTTAGGGAAAGAAAGTGTCTCTGATAATTTTTTCCAAAATGACACCTTCTTCCACTCTCCATCCTTTCCACCCTGCACTGTTTTCCTTCTTAGCAAGTTTTACTACTTCATGTGTAGTATTTTTTTAAATGGGGTGGTGACCTTGAGGTGTCTGTTGAGAATGGGGGCTCCATTACACTCAGGTGTAATACCTGGTTGGTTGAGCTGTAAGGTAAAAGAATCTGTCTTTGGGGGGGGCACCAGAAGCCCTTTCTTTATGACATACGAGTTTGTTCAGAAAGTAACCCTGTGGTGTCCTGCTTGGAAGGAGCCCGTAAAGATGAAAAAGGCTGGAGTTTTTATCTTTCATCACTCAGCTGTTCGTGGAAATCCCAGCACTCTCTCTTGCTCTCCCCTGCCTCGTGCTTTCTAGCTTCACTCCAGTAAGATAGTGGGTGACCTGTCATCTATGAAGAAGAGCAGTCAACAGGCAGGGCAGGTGAGATATGCCATAGATCCTTTTGTTGGTGGCCTCTCCTGTTTCCTTCCTGTCTTCACAGGTACTTAGGGCCTTCATTTTTGCCATCTCTATTTTGGGCCCCAAATACCTCAGGAAAATGACCTTATTCTTGGCACCTCCCCCACTTGCCCTGGGGTTCACCTTTTTGGCTCTGCTAAGTCCAGAACTTCTGGCAACCTCGATGGTCTCCTCCCCCATTCTTGTCTTGTGGATTAGTACAGTGATTAGCCCTGTGGTATGGTTTAGTGGGTCTTTGGGCAAAAGCAGGAACAGACACAGATATGTCTCATTTGCCTGGCTATGAGTGGGGGCAAATGCTTTGAGAACAGCACTGCTGGATGCTTTGAGCGCCTAAAGTGCAGGAACCTAGCCTTGGCTCTGGTATGCAGTTAAGAGGAGACTTAAAAGCCTTATAGGAGGTAATCGAGTAGGGAGGACAGAGGATTATCTCTGGAAGCAAAACCCTGAGACTAGACAAGTGTTTGTTCTCTAAGGAGTAGAAATCCAGCCCAATTGGTATTTGGTAAACTGGCTATAGAAAACCAGAGTGACATATTATAGACTTGCAAGCACTGAAGACAGTGAGGAGAACTCAGATGATGACATGGAGAATTTTCTTTTCTTTTCTTTTTTTTAATTTAGTACAGGGTCTATAGCGTCTCGCTATGTAGATTGGAGTCATAGTGATCCTTCTGTTTTTACCCTCCCTGGTGCTGGGATTACAGGCCTGCACCACCATGCCCAGTCTCAATCACTATCTCAGTATGCCCTGGGGGTGGGGCTGGCACGGCACGCCAGGTAGCAAACCCAGCCCCTGTGCTCTGCCTAGGCAGGCACTTTAATCCGCTGAGCTCTCTGGCCGGCCCGAGAATTTGGATCTTTAAAAGTAGTCATGACTATGTTCTCTGTATTGCCCTGAGCTCACAAACTCCCTTTTCTTTTATAAGCCCAGCAGAGTAATTTTTACCTCTAAGGGTCATGAGCATTAAACCACAACATGTTCATCACCTTAAAACTGTCACATGTGTTTGCTGAATTCAATCTTCTCAGACAGTGGCAAGTCACTGAAGACCCTCAGGAAGAGAAAATCAGCCAAGATGTCAAAGAGAAGGATAAGCTTTGTAGTCAACTGAGTGAAGTATAGTCCTGCGATCCACTGCTTCAGACTAAGAACCAGTTGGAGGCATTGCACTGGGATCCCAAAGCCAAGTAACAGGGAAGTCTGAGTTGTCCTCATCTGGCCTAAGGTAGACGTGTGAGACAGTACCAAGGTTAAGGATGGGAATTTGACAGGATTCTAGCAGTACTGCAGACTGAAGACTATGCAGAGGCTGACCGTGGAGCATAGTGATTTTTTTTGTAGGGAACTATAAAGAAAAGCAAGCAGCAAGGAAAGGTGGGCAGCTCTGCACACCTTTGTCCTGGTCAACTTAAACTAATAACAAAGTCATCAATTTAGACATTCATGTAAAAATTTAAGTTAAGTTTTTATGGGGGTTGAGAGCATGTCTTAATGGTAGAGCATAGCCTCGCCATGCTTGAGGCCCTGGATTTGATTTCCATCACCAAAAAAAAAAAAAGGGGGGAAAAAAATTCTTGATACTTCCTGAAGCTTTGATGCTGAACCTTCTTGAGCTTTCAGTGATAACTGTGCACTGTGGCACATGTGCCATTGGGTTGCCACTACTGGCCTGGGGAATGTGCTCAACAGTATAGATAACATATGGTAAGATATTAAAGAAGGAATTCATGTCCTCAAGGGTCTTTAAAGCTTTAATACATTTTTATTTGAACTGTTTTAAAGAGTTGGCCAGAGTACTAAAGCCTCTGTTAGGGATAAGGTAGTTACGCTGCAGCCTTTGAACTTCCGTACATGGGTGGACGGTGTTTCTCCTGCCTGTTGTCATCAGCAGGGAGCTGCTGAGGCACCTCTGCAACCTCTGTCTTTGAGCCGAGAAATCAGCCTTATCAGTGACCTGACAGGGCCAGGCAGGCTGAATATTTCCTAAAAGAAAGCAGCAGCTTTGCAGAGTTCTCCCCACTCACGTTCCACCAAGGATGTCTGTCAGATAGAATTGTCGCTTCGGAGAATTGTCTGGAGCACCTGAAGTTCCTAGTGGCTTAAAAAAACAGGCGGGTTCTAAGGCCCACAGATTTCTGATTGCCAGGTATGTGTAACCTGCAGAGTTATCTCCGGAAAGTCGGGGTAGATCACACGAGATGGATGTGTAATTATCTTGCTTTTTGAGGCTGTCTCAGTTACTCTTCTGTCATTGCTGGGACAATACCTGACACTCAAAGTGAAGGAAGGAAAGGTTTATTTAGCTCACAGTTACTGGAGGTTTCAGTCCATACTCAGCTGGCTCCAAGGCAGAGGAGCACATGGCAGAGGGCAGCAGTTTGTGGCAGCAGCAAAGAGCAAGAGCATAAGAGAGAAGTAGCAGCAACAATGACTGCAGTGAGCAACAAGCAAGTCTGTCTCCCTTACCTTGCATTCAGGATGTCCGCCCCAGACAGTGTAGTACTCACACCCATAATCCCAGCAGCACTCACCCCCATAATCCCAGCAGCATTCACACCCATAATCTCAGCAACACTGACACCCATAATCCCAGCAGCACTCACACCCATAATCCCAGTGGATCATGAGTTAGTCACCAACTCTAGAAGTCCACCCATGACTGCATGAGACTTTGGGGGGACAACTAGACACAAACCATAACAGAGGCTCAGTAGACACTTGGAGTTGTAAATTGCAGCAGAAACAGGCATCTACCCAAATTTTGGTCTTAGAGACTTTCAAAGGGAATACATGCATGCCAGACAACAGGTGGGTTTTGAAAGCTTATCTCACCTTCACTTTTTATCTAATGCATGCAGACATGTGTAATAGCAGAGCATGTGGTCAAGTGAATGAAACCCTAGGCAGAGCCACCCCTGCTTCAAATGAAGGTGTGTGTAGCCAGGCTTCACTGGGGGAGGAGCAGCTCTGGGCAGGCGTCTTTATGTTTTCAGGGCTCATTAGGCAGTGACCAGGGGAGGCTCACAGCGATGAAGTTGATAGCTGTGCCAGGGAAACTAAAAAATGAGTTTTTCTCATTTCTGAGCCTGTCAAAAAGTGGCCAAGAAGGAAAAGAACAATCACATAATAATGTAATATGTAAAGATGAACCAAATATCCCACTTGAGGCTTCACTCACTGGCAGGCAGGAGCAGAACATATTGAAGTAGGGAGGCTTTTCCTAAACAGTTCTGTGAACACTTTCCCTTCTGCGCACAGGATGCCCGTCAGGAGGTGTCTTTCTGCCTAGCGCCATGGCATGTTTGATTGGACTGACAAATTTTTTTCCTTTTTGAAAAAAGAAATTAAGAGGTGGCATCAGATTGCCTTTTTTTCTTGTCCCAAGAATTTGTTTTAGTAAGTATTCTTAAATTTGAGAAACCAGTTATTTGACCTACATTTTTTTTTTAATTGTAGCATACCCTTCTAAAGAAATAGGAGCATAGATTTTTCTCCCTCATATCCTGTCCTCCTTCCCCTGGTGATCATTTGCAGTACACCCCCCTATAAAGCAAGGACAACAAAAAATTCACTTGAAAAAGAATACCTGTATTTTTCTTTTGGCCAGCAAAGGTAACTGTTCTCACATATTTGATAACAAGTATAACATGCATCGTTTATTCAGAAATCTCAGCTGTGACATGTACAAGCAGGATGCAGTCAGGCCCCCCAAATTGTTGTGGCCATATGAGTGACTCAGCTTTAAGGTGATTCCTTATTTTTCTCCCTAGTTCGAGCCATTCTCACCTCCATGTATCTACTGCCTGTTTTCCCCAGGGACATAATAAGGAGGAAAATATACCTGACCGGAGATAATGAAAAGAAAATAAAGCTACACCAGGAGGGTAACAGCAGGCAGTAAAGAGCTGAGAGTAAGATCAGAGAACCAGGTGCCTATGAAAACTAGAATTGTGCTTGGATGAGGGAGAATGAGTAGAGGAACGGGAGAGCAGGGATGTCGTTGATATGTGGGCTGTAGGCGAGGGTTAGACTGAGTGTATAAAGGAAAGGAAATGAAGAAGGGAGGGGAAGCATGGTCAGAGGAGAAAGAAAGTCACAAGTGAATACAGAAAAGAAAGAAAAGAGCTATAACAAGAATACAAAAGGGCTGGCAAGATAGCTCAGCGGTCTAAAGCGCTTTCTTAGGCAAATGCACAGGGACTGCGGTTCAATCCCTGGCGTCACATGCTGCACTAGCCCTACCCCCAGGGTGGGTAAGCAGGCCACAAAAAAAGAAAAGATGCAGGAGAGGAGAATAAAACTAAACAAGTAAAATAGGAATGGAGTTTCAGACTTTTTCAGCCATAGCAAAGGAAGCCTATCGCTATGTTCTGTTGTAATGAAGAGCGAATCCAAAGTAACAGCTCATTTCCAAAGAATCAGTGATTTGAACATGAAGACATTTTTATAATTACCTTTAAATGTGTATTTATGTTTTTTCATGTATAAGTTTTAATTTTTTAATAAAACCGGGATGCCACAAGGTGCATACACAGCTTGGTAGAATGAGTGCTTGATCTCTAGTTTTGTCCCTGCCCGTGTCCTCCTGTGGGCCAAGAGGGATTAATATCCACAGACATTTCCTCGTCTGTACATAAGCCAGCTCTATGCTCGCACCGCCCATTTCCCTGCTGACCCTGGAACTCTAATTTTGTCTGTTGCTTGGAAATTGGGGAGGGAATAGAATATTTTCCTTAAAAGACTCCCCTGAGTGCTCCTGAGAATGGTAGTGAATTGGAGGGCTTCAAAGCAGCACCACACGCAGCACATTGGGTTGATGCTCAGTGGAAAGTCCATGAAGAAAAGCTCTTCTTTCCTTCAGACAGAGCCCAGAAGGCCCTTTAGATGCATTTTCAAAGACTCTGTGGGAGCTGGGGCTGGTGTGCACGCAGAGGGTGCATGTGGGAGCGACCTATCAGTGACGGTGCAACTCAAAGCAACAGCTGCGTGTGTCATGATCCTGGGTTTCTGAATGTCATGGGGAGAGAAGGTGCAAGCAGGAGTAAGAGAAGCAATCCTGAAACAAAAGAACTGTGGGGGCTTGAGACTCTAGCTGGCAGGATCTCACCTAAAACTAGACTATAGGTAAGACATCACGATTAATGAGCCACACTGCTCAGATTTTCCTCTCAGCTTTGTTGGAATTTACCTGGAAAAGGAGATTAGACCCATCTTTAAGAATGACCTGGAAAGCCAACTTTTTGGCCCTAGCCTTCTAAGGTCAATTAAGACTCAGGACATATGAGAACTTTTACTGTAACGTCATGTACCTCGGTAGTGTCCCAAATTTTCTGATCAAGAAGATTATGGGGCCAAAGAGGAAAGCGATCGATGACATAGAGTGGGCCTAAGGAGAGTCACATGGGGAGAAAACACTCTCTCAGGCTTTCACAGAGAGCACATTGGCCAAGCAATGGCCGTGACTCATCCACATGGCTGCACTGATAAAGGTTCTACAATCTGAGGTACAGGATCTCAGGACAAATCCTGAGGGCATTTCATTGACCTTCTCAGACCAAAAAGCTACAACTCTTGTTGCACAGGTCCTGCTTTACCTTGGTCTTAACCATCCAGTAGAAAAGTATGAAGACGAAATATAAGAAATAAAGCCATGCTGTTAAGCTGTGGGGGACTCAGGTCAATAATTTCTGACATTGCCAGTTAAACAGAAGACCCAATGCTATTATGGGCTACTGGACTCTTTTAGAATATTTTGCTGAGTTTACACACCTATAATATTCAGTAACGGAACTTAGGAAAAATGGGGTACACCGATGAATGTCCATTCTGTATCTGTGTATTCAAAGTGGTTGGGGTAGATATATAGTTGCATTGTCTTAATGACTGGAATGATTTGTTCTAATGGTGTTTGTAAATAGGATCACAAGTCCGCATCTTGTACAGCAATTAACCACTAAGAAGAATATATGCAGTGTATTATTTGTTGAAACTGTACTTCCGATTTGATTTGAAACTGTCTCATTGCTATATGTTTATCAATAAAACTGTAGAGAAAAAAAAAAAAGAATGACCTGTACCTTCAGAAAGATTTGAAATGCTAATTTGCTTTTTCTTTGCTGCTCTTTTCATAGATTTGGTAGGAGAACTCAGGTCTAGGTGGATAGTTTAGGTTCTAGGTCCTCCAGATCAGCTATTCTGCACCCTACCCCGTGGGTGGCAGAGCCGAAGGCAGCCCTTTCTGCTCTTAAACACCAGTTTTCAGAAAGTGTTTTCAACTCTTCAGTACCTGACATTTATAAGAACAAAACCTCACCCCACTTCCACATCAGTGATGGAGCAGATGACTGATCCTTTTGATGTTTCACCCCCTTTGTGCTTTTTTTTTCTTTCTCCAACTCTGATCATAACCAGGATATTGTTTATGACATAAGCTCAACTCCCACTAGTCTTTTCTCCTTTTACCTTATAGTGCATAGATCACTGGACTCATTAGAATCTAGCTAAAAATGAGAAATGCTCTGTTTATCTAAATATAAGCTTGGTAATCAATAGGAAAAGGAAAGGCGGTTTAGCAGAGGCCAGTGATGATTCCAAGAAGCAATGTCTTAGGAATATTCTGTGGTGCCTCTGTCATTGGAGTTGTCTACTGATCTGTCTGGTATCAGAGCTTCCAGAAAAGATTTGCTATCCGCACAGTGCTTGCGGTTTATTCCTTGAGCATGAATTCTTGTAAAAATAAAACTAAAAAGCACATGGTCCAGGGAGCTGGCTCGTTGAACTCTTGGTGGTCATTTCATCAGCGCATTAACCATTTCTAGTTCCTTTCCTGGAGGCTTGTTTG
>NW_004524588.1:2212802-2252063 GCF_000260255.1 Octodon degus
AGTTCCGAAATTATTTCTGATCTGATTTCTTCTATACCTTTCTGCAGTTGATTCTTTACTGTCAACGCTATTATTTCAGAGATATCTGGCATGTGATTTCCAATTTCCTCAATGCTAGTGTCTTCTGCAGTTGTACTGGGTGGACTCAGGGCCTGAGACTGTATTTTGTTCCTTCTCTTTGTTAGTTTGTATACCACTGTCTTCTGACCTTTGGTGAAGAGCTTGGAAAGAGTTATTACCTTAGCACCACGTCCGGATCTATGAAGTTCAGATTCCTCCAGGTGGGTGTT
Source organism: Octodon degus (assembly GCF_000260255.1). Classification (NCBI taxonomy): domain Eukaryota; kingdom Metazoa; phylum Chordata; class Mammalia; order Rodentia; family Octodontidae; genus Octodon; species Octodon degus. The sequence goes on from NW_004524588.1 coordinate 2,213,093, forward strand.
GCTTAGATCTGGCTGCTGTGCTCCACTTCATTCTGCTGCAGCCGTTAGACTTGAACCCTTTGTGTCTCTCTGGCAAGATGTTATGCTCCTGAATCAGCTGGGTGGGTCTTGCCTGTAGCCTCTTTGCAGGGAGTTCTGCTGAAGGGTTGCGTGCTGGGCCTGTGCTCTGGGTCTGTTCAGGATCCCACCAGGCCCTGGGTCGTCTCACTCACTCGCCTGGCCTGCGCTCTGGGTCTGTTCAGGATCCCTCAGCCCTCGGTTGTCTCACTCACTCGCCGGGCCTGTGCTCTGGGTCTGTTCAGGATCCCGCGGCCTGGGTCGTCTCACTCACTCGCTGGCCTGCGCTCTGGGTCTATTCAGGATCTGGAGGGCCCCAGGTTGTCTCATTCACTCACCAGGCCTGGAGGCTTGTTTTAATGGGTATTGGTAGCGAGAAGGAACAAGAATGGGTAGGGCACTAGGACACAGGTTCCTGGGGAAGGAAGAGGTGTTCAGGGAGAAAAAAAGAAAGGCCATATATGCTGATTTTCAGATCAATCCCTGCATAGTGGCGTGCAGTCATACTTGTATGCAAGGAAATGAAGGCAGAAGTCATAAGTGACCTGCTCAGGTCATAGTCTAGGAAGGGACAGAGCTGGGATTAAAACAAGAGCTGCCTAATTCAAAGCCTGTGCTCTGTTAGCCTCAGGTCCCTTGAGCCAACCCTGGACGGTAAAGTTCAGAGAACTGGAATGCTGAGACAGAATGGCCTCCTTCAGAATTAGCACAAGACTGCCCTGTCTGGAAGTATCCCTTTACAGTCAGTCACCCACATGAGGATGAGGCAAGAGAAATCTGATACTAACTCATTTTAAGTTGTGGCTTTCCTCCTACCTAAAATATATGCATATTTTATATGTAATGAGGTGTGTGTATAAGGAATCTTCCTCCGCGTGTGCAGAACATTTTCTACTTGCTTGCTCATTATAAGATATTCCCCCATGTTGGAGAAGACAGACTATATTCACCTTTTTCCCAGAGTCTTGCACAAATCTTATATTATTCCCCAGAAGCTGGTGAGAATCAAAGGTGTGGTCACTTCTACCTCTGAGTCCTTATGCCAATTAGTCTGTGTGTACCCCGCTACCCTAGATCACAGCAGAGTGATGGGAATAGTTCTTTGGTGTCCACCAGATGAGTCACAGCTACTCAGTGACCCCAACCCAACTTGCCTCTCCAGCCCTGCTTGCAAATACTCTTAGTTCTTGCCAGGGATTATATCCTGCCCCTCATTCTGACACTCTTGGGAGAGCACTCAGTTATTTTGTCCCAGCATGGATTTCCCAGTTTTCCTCAAACAAGGTGCTGGTAGACCTTGAAGAGGCTCTTGCAGCAGGTGGTCTCTTGTCCCCAGGGCCCCATGATATTCTTTCACAGGGACCACACAGCCTAGCTGTCTCTATGAAGTACACATTCCTAGGACTATAACCAAAGACTTCTGTGAGCTGAAACATGGAGGGAGGGTGCAGTGCAAAGGCCTGAAGATTTAAAGGGTTTCATTTCTTGGGGCTGGGGACTGTATTGTTTGAGTGCTATGCAGAATCTGCTTCCCCACCACGGTGGGTAAAAGAAATCTGCCATAAGGCTGCATGGGGGCCCTGACTGATCTTTATCCTGCTAGCTTAGTGACTTCCTGCCACTGAACATCAGCACAAGGCTGACACTCAGAAGGCCCCAGGAAGAATGGCTGTGATGGTCTTAGACCAGGGGACTGGCCCCACGTGGTCCAGCTCTGGGCTCTGATCTTTGAGCTCTGAGCCTCAGTTCACCCAGAGCATCTTTTGCTTTGCTAAGAGGCTGTTTGGCCAGGCCTGTTCCTTCTAGAAGCAAATAACCATTTCAAACCAACCCTCCAAGGAGAGTGGATTTCATTGTTTTAGAAGAGATTCAGGAAATCAAAGTTTCCCATCCTGCCTGTTGGCGAGAATTGGCTTCTACAGAGAAAGTAACAGCTTTGAAAAAGAGAAAGACTTCCTTCCCCATGCTGCCCCACCCAAGGGCAGACTTGCCCCCTATCCCTCTGCCCTGAATTGGCATGAGCCTTCTTCACTGCCTGGTAGTTCCTCACTCTACCCCTCACTCTGACACTCTTGGGAGAGCACTCAGTTATTTTGTCCCATCATGAATTGCCCAGTTTTCTATGGCTGGTAGTGAACCGTGGGGCTGACTGTACTGCCAAGCTCTTATGTTTTCAGTAGCAGAGTTAATGTGGCCATGACTCAGGATGATGAGGCCCTGGATGCCGAGGAAGTGAACTAACCTCTTTCTGGCTCACAGTGGACTCATAGTCAACAGAATAGGTTTTATGTTCTAATGAAGCAGTGTAGAACCCTTGCCCTTGGTGGCTCTGTGGTGTGTCTTTCCTGCGCCCACTTCACTGCCTGCTGGCTGGCTTGCTCTTTGTCAAGGCTGAGAACTCTAAATCCAGCCCAAACTGCTTCAAGCAAAGGATCCCCCGGATGTGACCTTGAAAAGACTTGTGATTGGCCTGCACAGAGGTGAGTGAAAGCCTGTGCAATCTTTCACTTCACTTGAGGAGAGCATGGCTTGTTAGTGGATGGGCCCTTCGACATAGGATTAACAGCAATAATACAAAGAAATATATGCACAAAATGAAAACCAGCTTGTAATTATGTACCACCTTCCTTGCAAGGAGTACCAAGAACTCCTTGTAAATTCTACCCTATTCACGCAGAGCATGAGTTATTTCCAAGAAATGATTTAGGCTCTTTTGGAAAACGCATTGATTCTTTTAACTGTCTTGATTCCACTTTCAGTAAAACCTCTATTATCTGATTTTCTGTGAATTGTAAAGCTATGATTACCAGGCACATCATATATTTTACCAGTATAGTGACAGCTGATGTTCATAATGGTGACCCCAAAGTTCGGGAAAATCCTGAACTACCCACTCAGAAATAAAAAAAAAGATTAAATTATATTCAATTTTTGTTATATCCAAAAACTTTTGGAAGATTCCAAGTGTATTTCCACTATGATTTTTCTATGGTAATATAAATTTTAAGATATTTTATCCTTTCTTGACCTTGTAAGTGAAACTTTGTAAAAATATTTTAGTACTTTGAGTCCAAACTACACAATTGGATCTTAAACTTGAAGAGAAAACAAAACTGATGTTTTAGAGCAATTAATGAGGAGACAAGAAATAACAAATACAGGCTGGGGAGATAGCTCAACAGTCTTAAGTACCTGCCTGGCAAGCGCAAGGATCTGGGTTCAATTCCCGGTACTGCATGCCATGCCAGTCACCAAAACCGGGCGTGGTGGCACATGCCTGTAATCCTAGCACGGGGGAGGCTGAGACAGGAGGATCACTATGAGTCTGAGCTGTGTAGCAAGACCCTGTATCAAATAAATAAATAAAAGATTAAGAAATGACAAGTACAATCACCAAAATGTAGGACAGATTACCCCCAGGCACTTGCCACTATTACTGATTGAGATCTCGGTCCAACCCTCTATGTTCTCAGTGTGCCCTGTATGGACACCATCATCCAGGTGCTGGCCAGAGTTTAGCATCTATATCATGAATGGTTGAGATCAGTGTCCTCTTAGTATGTCCTGCCTCTCCCTCCCTCCCCCCAGCTCTACGAGATGTGGTTCGCAGTCATTTTCCTAGAAGAAAACATTATGCAGAGAAATAAATGTAGTATACAATGAGAAGACTATAACTAAAAAATTATAGTTCTATAACTAAGAAAGGGGTTGAGACAAAAATGCAGAGAGCGGCACATGCAAAGGCCACAGAGCGTGGTGCCTCTGGGAACTGTGTGTGTTGGTATGGCAGGAGCCAGATCAGCCAGAGGGCAGCATTGGAGGGTAGCTGGGAGCTGAGGTTGCCCTGGGGAGCTTCTGAAAATACCTAAGCAAGGGAGTAACTCAATCAGCTTTATGTTGTTCACAAAAATAATCCCTGCCTCTGCTCGGTCCTCAGCTACTACCCTTTCACTCCCTATTGGATATAGGGGAGACCTCGAGGTTCACAGAGACCATTGAGCGGGGAATCAGGAGTCCTCCTGACTGGGACTGGGGAAATAGCTTAGTAGAATAAGCACCTGCCTGGCAAGCGCAGGGTCCTGAGTTCAATCCCCGGTACGTGGCTAGGAGTGGAGGGGAGAGTCCTCCTGACTCCCTCCCTGAAGTCAGCTGCTTGTCCATCTGCATGGTGGTGAGAGCTGCATGGCAGGGCCTTACCGTGTGGTAGCCTCTGAAGGTCTACACTGCAGTTGATGATTTCACAGAATTAACGTTACTCTGCTTTTCCTTTGGTATTTCCCCATAGTGAATGGGAAAAAGCTGGAGACCAGCTGCTTTCTGTCCTTCCAGTGGGCTCACGGCCCACCTAGAATTCAGATGTCTGAAGTCCCCAATTAGTATCCTCAGACCAGGTGAAGGGGACGTTACTCTGCAGCCTCAAGAAGCATCTGGTGATAGGTTGTGACCTGGTGGGGGGAGCTGAGGAGTTAGAGTCAGGCGGGTAAGACCGAGTCCTGCGTCTGTCCCTCCCTAGAGTGAGGACCTTGGTAGGCCCTTCCGCCCCTCCGACCTGCGTTTTCTTCTCAGAAAGAGAACAATCATGTTGGCCTCCCAGAGATGCTGTGAGGATAAAAGAGATAGCGTATCCAAAGCCGCATGTTCTGGAATATCAGTGTATAGTTTTGCTTTTAATGACAGAAGTGAATGTGCTTTCAGTTCTTCCTGTGTTAGAGACATGAGGTCCTGTTTTGAGTGATGTCCCTACAACATGTCTTGTTGTAATGTAGATGCTTGAGAAATAGGAGCTAGTGGTGAGACATAGCAGAAGGCCAAAGGGCTCTAAGAGGCCAAAGAAGGAAAATTGAGTAAGAAAAGAACCAATATACCGATCAGTTGATCAGCAGTCAAAATGTCCTATGTGTGTGTGCCTCTCAAAGCTAATTTCCACTAATGATATGGATGTCTGCTCAACTAATAAGGTATTTTTCAGAAACATGACATCTGTAGGGTGTGTCGTATTTTAATACACAATTATTCCTTCTCAAAAACAATTTTGCTTTTTTCTGTGTCCACCAAGAGCATACCTAGGCTGGGCCAGCCACCTTGCCAACTCAAGTAAGTACAGGAACCCTCATCAGGATAGATGGGGGGGGGGGGGACATGTGCACTAATAACTTCAGTACCATGTTCTAGAAATCTATGTGAATCTTCAGAGTGCTTTGGAAGCACAAAGAGAAGGGAAGATGTTTGCAGAAGTTATCCCTGGAAGGAGTGACGTTAGTCTCAGCCTCAAAGGAGAAAAGAGTTTCAACAGACAGAGATGGAAGAGAAACCTATTCCAGCCAGATGGTGCATGTGCGGTAACAGGGACACATTGAGGATGCCTGGAGGAAGGTCTGAAAAAGTGCCTGGAGGGGCCAGGTTAGGGTGCTGAATCCCTCTTTTCAGGAATGTGATTTATTCTTTTGTGACTTCAGTGGGAAGCCATGAAGGTTTTGATCAAAGGAACAACAGGACTGATTCCTAAGAAAGATTTCTCAAGGATCATTGTATATTCTCATTGAGTATTGGGTGTGGTTTGGGTTTTATATCATTTGTGGACCACGGTATGGACCATGGCATCTCTGAACCTAAAATCTATGCTTCTAGAGGACAGTGAAAATATGTTTCCCCTGGATACTACTTATTATGGTTTAGAGCTTAAATGTCTCCCAAAACTTATATGCTCACAGCTTAATGGCCAGCAAGTGGTGCTTTTGGAAGAGAGTAGAAGATGGGGCCCAGTGGGAGAAGGGAGGTTACAGGGCGGGGATGTCCCTGAAGGATGTATTAGGGACACCTCCTTCCTGACCACCACAGGGTTAGCAACTTTGCTGTCCACCCACTCCCTGCCATGGGGCTCTGCCTTGCTATAGGCTCAAAGTAATGGTGCCAAGCACCTCTAGGACGGAAAACTCGGAAACCATGGGCCACAATCAATCTTGCCTCCTCTGAAGTTCATTTTTCTTGGGTATTTTGTTCCAGCAGCAGAAATCTACCACACTGCTTACCAAGCCTTAGGGTACCCTGGTCAGCTTACTCCCTCTCCCTGGGCTTAGCATCACCCCGCCCCCTCCTCCGTATGTTCATCCTAGACAGTCTCACCTCCTTCCCAAGTGCCAATCAGCTCTGCTTGTCCTCGCCTTCAGCTCACCTGCATTCATGCCCAGCATGTCTGTCCCCCCTCCCATTGTAGTGGGCCGGGTTCTGTCCCTTGTAAACAGAGGTCCTTCCTTTCCCTTCTGTTCTACCTTCTTCCTTTCTATTCTCTACATTCAGCCTTCTGACTATTTACACTTAGTACCCCTGTCATACACAGGACCTGCCTGGACTCTGCATCCCCCTCCATGACTGCTCCATCTTTGTTCCTTCACAGCCACGTTTTGGGGAGAGTTCTTTATCCATGCTCCTCACCCCCCATTAATTATTCAGCCCGTGTCCCTTAGTTCCTGCCTCCACTGCTCCTCTGCGGTGACTGCAGTCACCAGATGCTAAGCCCACTGGATTTGCCCTGATTCTCTTTATCCTGCCTTTGCCATCTTGACTACCGCCTGCCACCACTTACTCTCACCTCACCGCCCTCCCCTGACTTCTCTCCTGCCATCCATTCTTTTAAGAGGATACCTTCTTTAAATTGCTTGCTGCTGCTGCTTCTTTTTTTTTTTTTTTCTTTTTTTGCGGAACCGGGGATTGAACTCTGGTCCTTACGCTTGCCAGGCAAGCGCTTATTCTATTGAGCCATCTCCCTGGCCCCCACTTGCTTCTTAAATAGGAAAACTCACATACTGTAATGGCTTCAACAATCTTTAGGGTGATAGTGATGACCAGATTTTTTTTTTTTTAATGTATTTGTTATAGGATCTCACTATGCAGCTTGGACTCGTAGTGATCCTCCTGTTTTCAGCCTCTCCAGTGCTGGGATTACAGGTGTGCGCCACCATGCCTGGTCTCAGTGGCCAGCTCAGTGCGCCAGGGGCAGCGCCGGTGCAGCATGCGTTGCCAGGGCTTGAACCCTGGTACCTGCACTTTCCAAAGCAAATTCTTAGTCCTCTCAGGTATCTCACCAGCCTGACCAGATATGCTTTTGAAAACTCTAGCTTAGTTCTTTCCATTGACTACCAGCAGCAGGTGTACAGCTGCCTGTGAGCTCTCCTTACCTGGAGGTCCCATAGTCACCTCGTATTCAGCAGAGTATAATCTGTCTTATCCCCACCAGGCCCCTGTGGGCTGGGGTAATGGGCACCACCATCCATCTAGTTGCAGACATTAGAAGCCTGGATTTTCTCATTGCTTCCTCCACATTGGATTAATTTGCAGGTTCCATCAATTCTACCCTTGTAATATCTTGAGCCCATCCCCCCTCCATTCCTTCTGCTTCAGTTCAAACTAACAATATCTGTCATCTCCATTTCTGCAGCAGCCTTCTGATCCCTCTACTCGTACCAGTCTTGCCCTGATCTGATTCATTCCTCCTCTGCAGCTGGAATGATCCTTTGAAACAATATCTGATTATGTTACTCCCTTGTTTAAAATCCTTCAATGACTCCATGTAGCCTGAGGATAAAGTATAACTCAGTAGAGTAGACAAGGCCCTTCCGAATAATAGCTAACATTTAGAAGTGTTTAATCTATGCCAGGTACTGCTCTGAAGCCTTTATTGTATCCCAGCATATGTAATGCTTACAACTTCATGACAAAGGTCCTAGTTTACAGAGAAACTGAGGCACACACAGGTATGTACCCTTCCCAGAGTCAGTCACATAGCTAGTAAGTTCTAGAACTAGGACTCAACACCACAACATGTACTTCAGGACCATGCTCCTAACTACTTTGTGGACTGTCTTCTCTGTGTCATGTGGCTTCTCATTCACTCAGAAAGACTTGAATTTTATTGCACTTCGCTAGGCGCTTGAGACATTGGAGATACAGTAGAAGTCAAAGCAAAGGTCTCTTTATATTCTAGTGAGGAATAATAAGATAATGGGATAGCTATTTGATTAGTGAGAAATACTAAGAGGAAACACACAGAGAGAGAGAGAGAGAGAGAGAGAGAGAGAGAGAGAGAGAGAGAGAGAGAGAGAGATACACAGATGAGGAGTCCAAGAATAGAGATTTGCATTTTTAGATGGAGCATCCAGGGAGGACTTGAAGGAAGGAAGGTTATCCATGAGGACAATGCTGCAGTTGAGGAAAAGCTGGAATGCACCTGGTATGTCTGAGGAAGAGGGTAGAGGTCAGATTGGCTGGAGCAGGATGAGGGAAAGAAAGGGTGGTAGCAGGTGAGTTCAGACGGGAGTCAGGTCATGCTGGGCTCAGATTTTAATAGCTTGAACCTTGAGTGATAATGGGGAACTGCTGGGGGATTTTAAGCAGAGTAGGGACATGTTTTACTGGTCCCTCTGGTAGGTATGTTGAGCATAGGTTATAGGGGACAATGGCAGAAGGTGGGGGAGCAGTTAGGGGCCAGAAGAGAGCTAGTGGTGGCTGGGACTAACATGGTGGCTGCAGAGATGGCAAAAGCAGTCAGATCAGGAGGGATTGGAAGGCAGGGGCAACTGCTTTTGCTAGTAGATGTGAAAGAAAGAAGAGACAAGGATGACTGCAAGGTGTGGGGCCCTGGCAGTGGAAAGTGGGGAGCTGCTGCTCTCTGAGCTGGGCAGGACCAAGGGCTACAGATAGAGACCAATTGTGCCCAAGGTCAGTGTGGGGCAGATTGGGGCTAAAGTGCCTGTCGAGCCTCAAAGCAGAGATGTTCTGTCACCTCCAATCCCCATGTAAGCACACACGTACGTCTCAGGTCCTAATCCTGCACACGGATTTCATTTCCCAAACTGCTTGTGTGCTTTCACTCATACCTCAGTTTGGAAAGTCTCCCCTGGTGGTACACTGATGCACTGGCTGGTAAATTTGACTCTTCACAATTCCTTGCCTCCTTCGCATGCTGCAATCTCTCCCCTTGGTTCCCTCAACTCAACGTGAGATGCAATGAAATGTGAGTGCCCACCGCTCTAGATGGACAGGCACGAGCGTGCGTGAACCGAGAGGTAGACAGATGAGCCCTCGGCGCAGTTAGCCCACGCTGCGCTGCGTATTGATGGCAGTGATGGGAATTCCCCTGGAATGCTGCCAGGTGGGATGATCTTCCAAAGTGAAATAAAAGCAATAGTAGATGTCAGGAAGTTCGCTGCTAATCCTACCCTGTGCATTAGAACACTCCAGCATGAGTCCCCTTTCCCGCACACTGTCCCCACCTTCCAACCCCAGTCCTGGCTCCCTTGCTAATCTCTAGCATCAGTAAGCGTGTTCTTTCTACTGTGCACATCCAGGTCTGTAGGGGAAATTTTGATTATAAAACCGGAAGAGTGTTTAACCTAATGACGTGCTGCAAGCTTGCTTTCCACGGGCCTCTAGGTCTGCCAAAACGATCAGGCTTCATTATTTAGGAAGCTGCCTCAGCCAGGCATTACTAATTTGGGCATTACTAATTCGGATGCCTATTCAGGCAAATGAGCAATGAATGTAAAGTGCTTTTGTCAGTGAATTGCAAGTAAAGAGGAGAGGGGGGAGGGAGTCAGGCGAGAGTGATAGAATGTTTGATTTTGCTTCATTTCCAGAAAGGACAGCCTTTGCTTCCTGGAAGCTGCGCTTGGCACCCGGCGTGGGGAATGGGAAAGATTTATGCCCCTTTGCCAAAGCTCAATAATTCCACTTGAGTATTTCAGTCGATACATTTCTTGCAAAGTTTCCAAGGGCCATATTAAAAAAGCCATTTTTAAAAAATTATCAGCCCATGCCAGCGTCCTCTGATGAAATTGGCATGGCAGGGATGAGCCAGGTCTTCCAAACAAATCCTCAGGAGACAGGAGGCGTTGAAAGAGGAAAGCACGCCTGCAGCCAACAGCAACCCTCACGTGCAGGTCTCCGTTGTCACAGAGCTCTCTGGCTTCCTGGGCTCTTTGTGAGAAGAGTGGCTGATTCGTGACTCCAAGGAGTTGTATGGAGAAGTCAATGGTGAAGACATTGCTATTTGCTGCTAATCTTGGAAAGGCTTACCTGAGGAGGGCCTCAGCATAACCTAAGATGGCTGAGGTATCTAGCTAAAGGGCTGAGTGATTTAAAATTTTGTGAATTAAAAAAAAAAGTCCACAGTTGTCCACGGAAAGACAGTAAAATGTGTGCTTTTGTTGTTTAGCTTCCACTAGAGATTTCTTCCATTGGGAAGTTTGTCCGCACTGAGATTATTCCTCAGTTCTTTAATGGTGGTGTTTCCCCTCCTTCAGCTTCAGTGTCTTCTGAGCTTCATATATGTCTGTGGTCATCCAAGTGGCTCCCTCTGGGTGATGTCCCTGGGCTTCCTGGATGTTGTGGGCCCCGCACTGGGGCCCATGGCTCGTTTGAGGGACCAGGAACCCCTCTAATCAGTTGTCACATTTCTTTCATTTATTGCCATGAGACCAAGCAGCAGTTCACCAAGAAACACAAAGAGATGGGTGTTCTTTTGTAATGAGACATCAGAGGGATGCTGTCCTCTCAAATAGAAAGTACCAGGGACAGATCTGGGGAAGATGGCATAGACCATCACACCTCAGCATCCTTCCCAGAAGGTCCACAGAAGAGCAGAGCAAAACCGAAACCCACAGATGATGCTAATAACAAAACTAATAACAGGATAGCGGGGGGCAAGGGGTGGGGTTTGACACAACATAGACTAGGAAAGCTCCCAAAATAGGAGGGAGGGAGGAAGAGAGAGAGAGAGAGAGAGAGAGAGAGAGAGAGAGAGAGAGAGAGAGAGAGGTGGCACAGGCCATGTCGAGGGGGAGCAGAGTAACCAGTTTGAGCAGGATAGAAACAGCTAAGTTGAGGAGAAGGACAGAAGAGGGAGGGAGAGAAAGAGATTTATCGATGTATGTACGCAGGATGGTTTGGACAACTGTACTGTGCATTTGTGCTGGTCTATGGAAAGAAGCAGATAATACTTAATTTGTTTTGTCTCCTTTTTTTGTTTGTACCTTTCCTCTTCATTTCTTATACATTTCTTTTTTTCTTCCAATTTTGCATGCATATATCTGGTAATATAAATAACTGGTGGGAAGACAACACTATGTACTACAACAAATACTGTGAAATTCATATTACTTTGTTAAGTGAAATTTTGTTATCACTTTTTCTTTCTGTTTTGATTCTAACTTGTAGTCCCTTTAAAAAATAAAATAAATAGCCCAGACTTAACAAAAAGCTCCCCAAAGGAAAACAGACCAAGTGACTTGAGAAAGCCAACCTTCATATGTTTTTGAACGCCACATAAGAACACAGAAGAGAGAGCTGGGTAACGCTGGAAGCGTGCCATTTCCTAAAAATGCAGAACAACAAATTGCATATGAGAAATGTACAGTAGGGAAGCAGCGAGGCCAAATCCCACACAGTTTTTATAAGATAGAAGAAAATAAGGAGCAGAACAGCATCCCTAAAGAAAAAAGCAAGTTGAAATGACATGACTTTGCAACAGTGCAAAACTGTTACCTACTTCCCTGTGAGCTAAAACACATTAGAAAAACGATATAAAATGTGGAGGAGGGGGATTTCAAATAGAATTAGAAGAACTTGGAGATGAGTTGATAGAACTCAGGAAAGAATTAAAAATAAAAGAAAATCATTTCAGAAATGGAAAAGTAAACTAGTGAGAATACAAGCTAAGTCTATACTAAGAAAAACAGAAGGTGGAAACCAAAATTTTTTAAATAAGAAGAAATTAAACAATTCAAGAGGAAGTGACAAATGAGTATTGGAGAAAGGCAGAAATTTCAACATGTGGATAAAAGGATCCTGTGAAGCAGAAAACCAAAGCAAGCTTGTGTCTGCGTCACTGCAGTCTGCTGCTGTTTGCACGCGGCCATCTCCTCTGTCTCTCCTCAGTGTTCCCTTATAAGGTCACTTGCTGTTGGATTTAGGACCCACCTGCAGGATCCAGGATGACCTCATCTCCAGCTCCTCAGCTTCATTAAGTTATATCTGCAAAGACCTTTTCTCAAATAAGGCCGCATGCACCAGTTCTGGAGATGAGGGTGTGGACAGATCTTTTCTTGGTTGGGGCCATCACTCAGTCAACAGGCTAGTTAGGTGTCAGAAATAGGATCCGTGTTTAAATTTGGATTTCATTCGGTAATGAATTGGTTAAAGGTGATTTTTAACATTTCTGTCAAGTGAGGGACTCTTGCAAGGACAGAGAGTGGTCAGAATGCTTTCCAGACAGGCCACTTGGAGGTCTCTCCAGAGCCTCTGAAAGCGGCTGTGCACTCGGAGAGTGAGCATTGCTTGCACCACCAGTGATACGCTGGGGATTCTTGTCAGTTTTTTGATCCTGTCATGTCAAAGTTACACAAAAGACTCTTTCAGAACTCAGAATTCTGCCGTTGGTATCATACGTGGACCACTGTCTACTGCAGAATGAAAAGAACTTCCGTAGTCCTAAGCCCTCACTGGCTGAGGCTCTGGCCTGAGTTCTGGTCTCCTCCCCATGGTGCCTGCTGCCATTCTGTCTCCTGGCTGCTCGGGTCCCCCACTGCTGGGCTTCCTTGCCTAGACCCTTATGAGTCCCTTGGCTCATTCCTCTGACTCCTAGCTGCCTAGCAAGCAAGCATGAATGGATTTCATGGCCTTCATGTTTCTCTTCTTCACCAGCCTCCCCTCCCACCAAGGTGTTCATACCTCATCCCAGGATAGAATAATATAAGTTTCATACTGAGTGAGGGGCCATGAGAGAAAGATGCTCTGTCTTCCCCATGGGGGGGCCTCCTGGTGTCCTTTTGACCACCGAGCCAGCTGTGGGAAGAAGGTGTTGGTTTGTTGTATTGTCAGTTTTCCTCACTTCAAATGATGTTTCTTCAGCCATGGGATCCATAACCTTTACCCCTCTGAGAACATAACAAGTGAGGGAAAAGATTGTATCTGTTTCTGTGGCTTCATCTACAAAAGTCAAGTCGCTTCCCTGTGAATGAAGAAGGAACAAGGGATAACACAGGAAAGGCTTCCTGCCACACACTCGGGTGCAAGCACAGGGGTGCACACCAGTGCAGTGGGATTATTTTGAAATAGAAGCTGCTTGTCCAAGTTTGGTTTTTCTTCATTTCATAAGGCATCAGCATCGCTGTGAGGGTGACTTCATCCTTCTGTGTTGTCACAGTCCTTCTGCCCCTCTGATGCTGCATCAGCAGTCTGGGAGAGATTGAGTTCCACACTGAGAGGGAACCAGCGGAGCCTCCGCGAACTCCTGGAGTCTGCCCCAGGAGTCAAGGGAGAGGAGGAGGAAGAACGAATTGTCTCTAGAAGAAGACATGTGCAAGGACAGCGTTGTTGTGGAAGTGTGTGGGGCTGCTTTGTACCGCTGGTTAAATCTGTCTTTGGGTCCCCATATGTGTTTTCTGAGGTGTGTAGGAAGAGTGTGGCAAAAGTTAAGTACTTGTGTTGCGCTGCGTGCTCTGGGTCCCTGTTCACCTCTCTGGATTTGCGGTGATAGCGCCTGTCTCCATCCTGAGAAAAGGCAGCCCACCTTCTTAAATTTCCTCAGAATAAAGGGACAAAACAGGCACAGCAGAGCCACACAAAAGGCAGCCTCTCCCATCCCAGTGTTTGGGCTGAGCAGTCCCTGGCCAGAATGAGAATGAGTTCACTCTCGGTTCAGTTCCTGAGGGAATGTTCTGTCCACAGCGGCCGGCTGGGATAGACACAAGAGATCATCTGTGTGTGGTTTAAAAGGGTGAGAAGGGAAAGAAAGGAAGCATGTTCCCTTGAAGGGGGCACTTTCCCTGGCTCATCCCGTTCTGAGCATCCTCAAGTCCACTCGCATCTTCAGGTTCTCTCCTCATCTGTTTCCACCGAGGGGTGAAAGATCTCTGCACCAGCATCCCACAAACAACTCTGATTTGCTCACTACATTCCGTATGAGGAACTTTCCAGCTCTTAATATTTATCTTTGTGTATTTCTTTTTTTTCTTTCTAAAATTGGGCTTCTTATGAGCATAAATGTCCATAAATTAGATTTTAAAGAGGCTCCTTCTGCCCTACTCTATAGGAAGTTCTTACCCATTCGCATCTTTTCCTCAGAAGCTCCTCTTTGAATGGCGTCTCTTCTGTGTAGTGCTGCAGCCTCACTGGATGTAGATTGAGATAATTTGTAGGAATGAACCTTCCCTAGTATGAACAAAAACTTCCAACATGTGAGCAATGATCTCTAACATATCTGAGAAAGGAATGCTCCCTGCCTAAGGTCAGGTGGCCCCCGGACCAACTCTTGTCACTCCATCTTGTCCCCACTTCAGAGTAGGAGAGGGTACCCTTCCTGCTGTTTCTGTTCTGTTGTCTTCCCCCAGACAGAGATTGGTGTGTTTCTCAAACCTAAGTTAACTTTGCTTTGCATCAGACTCGTTTGCACGCATGACACTGACATGTGTCCTGTGGATCAACTTGGGGTAATGCTCCAGGGTCCCATGGATCAACTTGGGATGTTTGTCAGTGTTGAAATTCTAGGCAGATATTTCTCTATGTTTCAGGAGAGAGTTAATGACTTCCTGAGCTCACACAGGAATCCTTTCCCTCCAAAGCTGAGAAAGTGTTGTTCTAGTCTGCCTCCTCTTTCCGTGAACACTATGCCTGCCTGACATCTCTCTTGTCCCTGTGACATCAGTAGTCAATGTTGAGTGTGCTAGGAATTGTTTTTTGCATTAGCTTTGATTTTTAAAATATAGTCATACTTCTCATCTGCAGAGGATAGGTTCCAGATCTCTCCCTCTCCCCTCCCCTCTCTGCCCCTTGCCCTCCCCTCCCTCTCTCCTTCCCTTCTCCCTCTCTCTCTCCTTCTCCTTTCCTCTTTCTTCTTGGTGCTAGGAATTGAAGTCTGGACCTTGTGCTTACCAGGCAGGCCCTGTGGCCCTGAGCTATGTCCCAGGCCCCTCCTGTATACTCTAAATCATCTCCAGCTTACTTACAATACCTAAAAAGATGTAAATATTATGTAAATAGTAACTAGTCTACATTGTTTACTGGATAAAGAAAAACATGTGAAGGTTCAGTACAAATGTAATTATTAAAAGCACACTTTTAATCCACAGTTGTGCAGTGTGGAAGCCATGGATATATAGGGATGACTGTATTGTATAGAATTATTATCATTATTATCATTAGTATCGATCCTAAGCACTGGGGTATTTTAAGGTGCTGGAGTCTCCCATCTGAGGCCGATGTCTCGCTTGTGTCACCTTTGTCTAGGACCTAGCAGGCTCCTTCTCAGCCCCCTGTCTCCTAGCTGCTCACTCCTGTAGGCCCTTTGTCCACAGGAGCCCATCCGTCAGCCCGCACTCTCTGTGCCAGTTCTCTGCTTCACGGCGCTGCTGGCTCTGCGTCTCTGCCAGAGCATTACAAGGGACCAAGAACTCTCGCTCCAACTCCAGCACGCCACTGAGCAGCAGAAACGTGACAGGGGGCCGGCGAGATAGATCAGTAGAATAAGCGCTTCGCTGGCAAGCACAAGGGCCTGAATTCGATCCCCTGGTTCCGCCAAAAAAAAGAAAGAAAGAAACATGTGATATAGTATAGCTAGTTCTCTAGCCTGCACCCTAGCCAACTCCCACCATGCACTGGGCACTTCCTACATACCAGGGCAGTGCTCATCCTTTTCGAGATAATTGCATTTCACATTTAAATTTGCCCCAGAAGCTAAGCAGTGTTCTTGGCCCTGTGTGACAATTTAGGAAGTAGAGGTTCCAAGATGTAACTTTCAGATGGCTCCTGAGCTGGTAGATGACAGGGCTGGTGTTTTAACTCAGGCTACTGACTCCAAAACCTGAGCTCTTACCTAAAATGTCACATACCTCTTGACCATGTTGGGCTCGCTGGCCAACAGCAGAAATGACAAGGAATCTCGTGAAGTCTTGTTCACTGTGGTGAGGGGTAAGCCACGGGCCAGCCAGGCTGGCAGTGAGTTTCTTGAGAGAAGCTCCTGTGTGACTATAACTAGGTGAAAGTTGGGGAAGTCTACAAAACAAAGTTTATAAGAAAAAATGGTTTGGAGAATTTGAATGTGACTTGAAACCTCAGCATGACCATAAAGCATCTCTGCCTTTGGAGTTCTGGAGTGAGGATAACCTTCCAGCCTCTACTTGGAAACTGAGTGTGAGCTCTAGGATGACCTTAAGACTGGAAAGAGTGTTTGGGGACTTCCAATGCCCTGGCGACAGAATTTGTGTGCAGAAAGCAGTCTTGAGCAGGTAGTATCTCTGAGGTCAAAGGCAAGTCCCCAGGACTAAGACCTGGAGCATATCAGAAGGCGTCATGTGGAAGAAGTGCCTAGAGCCCTGAGGATCTTTGAGTTTCTTGGAAGGTAGGGCACGTGGGGAGGAATTGCGGCCTGCCACCTCTGCACAGACATCAGAACTGCCCACTGTCAGGGCACTATGCACAATTCTGGGTCTGAAACTAAACCAGGCCTATCATGAGAAGTCCAGTTTATTGCTGACTGTTCCTAATCCTTTGCACACTTACACAGCATTTGAGAGTGCAAGGGCTTTTGTATCTGTTATTTCCTTTGACTAGAGGGAATTCTCTGACACAGATAAACTGAGCTAGCGTTCTGGTACTACCGATGCTCAGTGTGACTCAGAAAAGCCTGTTCAACCTGTGTGAACTTCAGTGTGTTACGCAAATGTGGTTTTGCTGGCTTTAGCCCCTTCGCAGAGTAGTGGCGGAAGTGACCTGGATGTGGGAGAACTTGGTACTGTTTGGAACTGCACAGAGCTGAAGTATCCTGGGTATACAGGCCAGAGCAGGAGCAGATGATGAGGATGCTGGGAAGCAGGAGTGGCAGTCAAAGGCTCAGCGCCAGCTCAAGGGTGGGTCACCTAGCACTAGGGGCATGTGGCGATAGTCTGGACCATTCTGGGCCAGGCACCACATGCACATGACTGAGAAATCCCCTTCAGCTACATGGCACACACATTTGAAGCAATAAAGAGCAACAGTTTTATCCTCAGAAAGTAGATGTGACAATGAGAGTACTGCTAATTTGGACTAAAGTCTGAAAAATAGGGAGGAATAGGTTGGCAACGTAGACATGGTAGGAACTTTTGGTGAGAATGCAGGTATCATCTTCATATGAGGGAAGGGAAATGAAAGAAGCTATGAGATGTGTTTTGTTGACTTAAAGAAGGCAAAATTTAGAAGGCTGGGGGAAAGGTACCTGTGGCCCCACGAGCTGAAAAGCTGTGACGTAACCGAGGAAAGTCAGTGCGGTCTTCAGTATGAATTTTTGGACTTGACAACTGCATGTGACCCTGAACAAGAAGGGGAAAGACAACTAAAGCATCTAATCACAGTGAAGTACTATTTGTTATGAAGAAGGTCACATTTGAGTCATTGGTAGGAAAGTGGTTATAGCTTGAAATCATAATGTCAAATAAAGTCAGACGCATAAGCTTAAATGGGCCATGTGTTCTCTTATATGAGAAACCCAAAGTAGAAATCAAATGGCAAAATAAAAGATAGATAATAGGAAACAAGGATGTCTTTTGTAAATGAGAAAGGGACCAAGAGATGAAAGAAAGGGGAAAAGAGGGCTGGCTGAATAGCTTAGCAGATTAAAGGCCTGCAAGCACAGGGGCTGGAGGTTCGATCCCTGGGGCCTGTTGTGCCTGCCCTACCCCTGGGGTGCACTGAAACAGCAATTGAGACTGGGCATGGTGGTGCACGCCTATAATCCCAGCACTTGGGAGGCTGTAAACAAGCCAATCACTGAGTCTGATCTAATAGTGAGACCCTGAACACTCTGTAGACCCTTCCCTAAAATACAAAAGAGAAAGAGGGAGGGAGGGAGGGAGGGAGGGAGAGATAGAGGTAGGGAGAAGGAGGGATGGAGGGAGGGAGGGAGGGAGAGGAAAGAAAAGAAAAGAAAGAATGGGGAAAGCAGGAAAGAAAAGAGAATGGAAGAATAATTAAGCTGTATTTAAGTACACATACCAACTCCCGATGGTGAATGTAATCACTACTCCAAGCATGTACTAATAAAAGTAAAAACAAAAAATAAAAGTATAGAAAGCATCTGAGGAGGCTGTATTGGGGGTATCTCTGATGTAGTTAATTTTTAAACAGGTTTTTTAAAAATATAAAAGTAATGCATGTTTAATGTAGAGAAATTGGGAAATAAAAAATGAAAAACACAATGAAATTACCTATAATTCTACTGTTGAGTGACAGCTACTGTATTTTATACTTCATAATATTTTCTGTGCATTTTGGGGATTATTTATGAATGCAGTGTTTTGATTTTCAATATTAATTTGTACTCTACATATAGTCTGTTATTGGTTACATAATTTTGTCATAAATGTTAGTAGTTAGTTTACTTAACCTCTATTCCTTTATTTATATTCCCATTTTGTCACTATTCAAAATAACACTGCTATGAACATCTTTATGCATGAGAGATTTTTCTGTATGCTAAGTGATTTCTTTAAGGTAGATTGTCAGAAGCTAACATTTACTGGGCTCTTAAAATATCACCAACTCACTTGCCAGAAAGAACTTGCCAGCTTAGCTTCCCACTGCTTTATACCAGTCTAATGAGCTCAAATTTTTACAAAGATGTATATAAGGGTGAAAAAAATAACTTACTGAAAAGAAAAATGTAAAGGAGAATTTCTTAGATCTAGAATGTTGAACCAAGTATGCTAGAAACTATGCAGGATGCCCCAGAGAACAAAGAGTGCTGGGAGCACTACCCTAAGAATAAACCTGGTATCAGCTTCCTAATTTGGGTTGGATGAACTAACACCCAGCTGCAAAGCCAAAACATGACTTGACTGTTCAACTTTTTTTTTTTTTTTCCCCCAGAACCGGGAATTGAACTCAGGCCCTTGTGCTTGCCAGGGCAGCGCTTATTCCATTGAGCTATCTCCCCGGCCCCAACTTTTCTTTTTTTCCTACTCTTCTGTCAAAGTAAATGATAGACTAAAACATACAGTGTGTATGTTGACCAAACAGTTGAAGCCCATGATGGGTTCGTTGAGTGCAAAAGCAAATGTAAATTATCCAAAATAACTTTAAGGGTCTTGAACCAAATAAATATCATCCTTGGAAGAGAACTTAACGTGGGTGAAAGATAAGCTGCCCCTCACAGTGACCCTTAAGGGAGTGGGGAAGGGGAGTGGTACTATTAGAAAGAAGGTGAACTGTTGTTTGCCTAATATTAAGACTAGAATGTGGGGAAAGTGTGTGTATTAACTAAAACAGTTAACTTGGAAAAAGTAAAAATAAAATAGCTAACTTGAACTTCCTGATGAAATTCAGGATAGATTTTCATAGCTGTGCATGAAGAGCACTTAGGAGAGTTACCAGCAGAGCCAGACACATGCTTCTGTTCTTCCTCCTCGTCCTCCTCAGTAAGTTTGGTGGGAGTTTTAGTTACTATATTTCCAGACAACAGGCAAGTGTTCTGTTGAGTTCATGATGGTGTTTTTATGGATAGTTTGGAAAATGTAGTTCAGATACCAGCAGAATATTTAGACAGATCAACCATTGATCCACTCTACTCCAAAGGGGCTAGTCCTTTGATCTGTATCCATCTGAAAGGGTCTGGTGGGTCACAGGAGGGCTCCATCTCAGCCCTCACCTGATTAGCGTTCTGTCAGTCCCCTGTTGAAGTAGCAGGTACTTAGCAAAGCTGCAGATGACATGAAGCTACAGGGTATAGAGGGCCCAGGAAAGAGATCTAAAGCTGGAGAAACTGCAGCAAGTTGGAATGATGAAATTTCATATTGCTTAACTTACATTCTGACAGTTGGATCTCAAGAACCATGTGAATATGTGCAGGGTAAGATGACATTGTGAAGATAGTCATGGTGATCGTGCTAGTAAAAATATAGATGATATTTATTAAATATTTTATTAATATAATTTATCAAATGATTGCTCTATACCAGATACTGGGGTGGTATCTTTTAGATAATCTTTTGCATTTATAATTACTTCATACTAGTTTTATGTCATCTAAAAATTGGATAAGCATGTCATCTGCAGTTTAATGCTACTTTGCAGCTTGAAAGTTTCCCCTGTTCTTCACTTAAGACAAGTGAGACAGAGAGGTTGAGGAACTTGCGCAAGGACACACAGCTAGGAAGTAGAAGTTACATGCTGTTGTAGCTAAATGCCTACATGCTTAACTCTTGAGAGACATTTTTCTTTTTTGTTTAAATTAATTCATGAATTTAATTTTATGTCCTGCCAAAATGCCTAATGAGTCTAGGCCAAGAGGTGGGTGGTTAATACTGTAGACTTTGGTTCTGATCAACTGGTTTCAAACGCTTCCTTTTCCAGGCCCCATGTCTTAGCCAAGTCACTTCTCTTTCAAAGGAAGATTTTTCTCCTTTGAAAATTAGGGTAGTGATGTTCCCACAGGATTCTTGTAGAAATTAAATGAGTTACATAACTCGTGTGCACAAAGAAAGCACTCGTGTTTGCTGTTCTCAGGCTACTTAAGAAGTAACATGGTGGATATTACAGGTGGGGACTGTGAGCTGGGCATGGTGGCACGTGCCTGTAATCCTACTACTATGGGAGGCTGAGGCAGAAGAATTGCAAGTTTGAGCCAAGCCTGGACAACTTAGCAAGGACCTTGACTTAAAATGGAAACAGTCTGGGGATGTAGCTCAGTGCAGAGGACCTTTGTTCAACCCCCAGTATGAGAAGGAGAGAGAGAGACCAAATAATAACAGTGAAGCCGCCAGTCACCGGCACCACCATTTCCAATGATGTGTGCTATAGGTTTTTCGTCTGTAGGACAAGATTCTTAGTCATGGTGTTATGATTTGTGTCTAGGTGTCCCCCCAAAGCCTCATGCAGTCATGGAGCAGCTTCTAGAAGTTATGATTAATTCATGATTCAATGCTGGGATTATGGGTGTGAGCACCATACCCGTCCCGGCCCTGGGGAGCATAGCCTGGATACCATATGGGCGAGGGGAGAGGGGCTTCAAGCTGCCTCAGCTGCTGCTCCTCCCTTTACCCTTTGCTGTTTTCCACCACCATGAATGGCTGCCCTCTGCTATGTGCTGCTCTGCCTTGGAGCTAGCTGAGTATGGACTGAAACCTCCACTAACTGTGAACTAAATAAACCTTTCTTTCCTTAATTTTGGGTATTTGGTCCCAGCCATGAGAGAAAAGTAACCAAGATACATGGTGAAAGCACACAATGATTGTGGACTGATTTGATCCATAGAACTATATTGTTCAGAAAAACAAAGTGCTGGTCCTATTCCTGCACTGGGTCTAGGGAAGGTGCCAGAGAACATCTCCAGAGGAGGTGGGCAGGTGAGCAAGGATCGGATGCTGTGGTGCAAAAGTTCTGTTTGGGCAGTGAACGCTGCTTAGTCTGGAGGGAGATGACTAAGCAAGGGAGTGCAGTAACTACTACGACTGTGACCAGGGTTCCAACGTTGTCATGTGTCATCTGATCACATTGTGGCACAACCTGGAATACTGAGAAGAGTCAAGACATTTGGGGCATGTCCCTTATAGTTCAGCCTTAACTTTTTTTGTTTTAGTCAGTGAAGTGGGGTCAGGACTAGACACAGTCACCTTCATGGTATCTCTCATCGCTCACACTTTAAGATTCTGTTCTCTAAGCCCTATGAAACTCTAGAGCAGTTTCAGTTAGACAGAAAATTGGGGGTAAAGGGTGCTTTTGGTGAACAGCTACAAGGCCCCAGGTGCTTGAACTTGGGAGCTAGGGATTTAGCTGAGTGGTGTAGAGTACTTGCCGAACATTTATAATGTCCTATGTTCAACCACCCAGTGACATCAAATAAAAGGAGAGATTGCGAGCTGGATCCAAATGTTGCTCAAACCACATCTACTGACTCTGAGCCCTCTGTTTCCTCCTCTGTTAAACTGAAATGAGAACCCAGCTAACTTGGGGAGACATTTGTGGGAATTACACAAGGTAATGTATGGGGAAGCAACAGATCAACTCCAGAGATGCAGACTGCTTTATTTAGCATTGCCATAGATGACTTACAGTTTTCCAGAGAATTAGAATATAATAAAATAGTCTTAAGCACTAATCTATGTTCCATGACTCAGAAGATCCTTCAGGAAGTTACAAAATCTCAAGGTCTAGGGTCATGATCATGAACAAAGAGTAATTTTGTAGGAAAAAGAAAAGCTCTTCCCCATGTGTATTCTTTGGCTTATAAGATCCAAATTAAATAGGAGCATATTGACTGTATTGAGCCCACAGGGAATAGTGATCGCAGACTCTAAGCTCCTCGTTTTACAAATGAAGCCAGTGAGCCAATGAGAAGCCCAGCAGCCTCACCAGAATCACGTGTTAATTAGTGGCTGATCTGGGAATAAAATTCACACTGTGACTCCCAGAGCGCTTTTCATCACAAATTTAAACATAATTCAGAAAGTCTGAAATGAAGGTCACAATGTCCTGATGTGTATGGCTGCCCTTTTGAAAATGGAATTGGAAAAATTAAGAATGTTTAAGAGCCCAGGCAAATGTATCATTGAAAGGTATCAGGACTTGACTCCCAGGCCGGCCAGATAGCTCAGTGGACTAAAGTGCTTGCTTAGGCAGAGCGCACCTGTTCAATCCCCAGTGTGCCATGCTGGCCCCGCCCTGGGGTGCGCTGAGATGGCAATTGAGACTAGGCAGGGTGGCACATGCCGTAATTCCAGCATTTACAAGGCTGAAAACACGAGGATCACTACGAGTCCAAACTACTTGTAGTTGGGAGACCCTATAGACCCTGTCCTCAATACAGAAAAAAAAGAAAAATACTTGACTCCCCTTGTAAGAAAAAGTGCAGTGGGCTTCCTAGTAATTTTCTTAATCATAGTAGTTCACATCCGTCATACAAAGTTCTTCCCTAATGCCTCACATTACTTGGCATTAACAATTTTGATCTAAATGACCCTCACAGGTTTGTTATATGCACAAGTAGTGCTATCTTAGGTATCAAATATTTCTTTCTTTCTTCCTCTCTCTCTGTCTCTGTCTGTCTCTCTCTCTCCTTTTCTTAATGATCACTAGCATTATCTCCTTTAACTTCGGTGAGTTAAAATTGCAAGGGACAACTGTAAAACAAGCTGTATATCACACCCTCATCCTGCCTGTACAACTTCTGTCCCATTAGTGGCTGTGAATCACGTGACCCATCAAAACCAAGCACTGGTGAGCACCATGGTCAAGCAGCTGTGAAGTGACGCTTTGCTCCTGGTAGAGTAAAAGCAGAGTCCCACCTACACCTCCCTGCTCTCCTCGCCCATAAGTTTATTTCTCCAGGGATCTGCCTTGCTAACTTGAGAAAGGCTGTAAGGATCTGTATTGGATGTAAGAATCAGTTCACTCAGGTTTTTATGGTATCCTGAATAGATGTTGAAAACCAGTCCCAATTCTGAGTCTGGTTGAGGGGTGTTTGGATAAGCAGAGTGAAGGCTAAGAACACAGATTCTAGAAGCATATACCTCGATTATGATCTCAGCCCTCATCGTGTTCTAGGGCCATGCGCCCTTGGGAAAATTCCATCAGTGTTTCTGAGCCTCAGTTTCCTAATCTGAACCCCAGTCTCAAATGCATGAACATGCAATTAAATGAACTGATATTTATAAAGTGCTCAGAACTATGCAACGTGCATAGCAGTGCTTCTTAAACGACTGTTAAGTAAATTCAATGGTCCCGGTTAGACCAGAGTCCCCTCTAGGGGTATAGGCTCTGTTCTACTTAGAGTTAGATGCTTTAGCATGCAGGCCTTAGAGGGTCCCAGGTTTGAGAGAAAAAAAAAATGTTTTTCTTCAATTAGAATTGCAGAGCACATTCTATACCACAGCCTCTTTGTTCTATTGAACTAAAAAGGAAGCAGCAGCGGGACTGACTCCCAGCACAGAAGTGCATCTGACCTCTTTCCAGCTCGCTGAGCTGTCCACCTCTCTCGATGCTAATGCAAGGGCAGTGGCCGATCAATTCATTGAGTGGCCCAGAGCAGGTAGCTTGCTCCATCTTGATGGCATCTGTACAACTGCTGGGATTGCCCCACATTCCCTGGAACTCGCTGGTGGGTCCCTCTTGTACACAAGCGTGGAGCCTGCGGCCTCGGGTTCTGGAAAGGGGGTTTCCGCCAGGGCCCTGGTTGCTTCTAGGGCCAAGCTGTGGGGGAGATTAATGGGAAGTGAGAAGAGAAACTGTTGTTCTTAACGGCAGCGCTGTTTGGAGTATGTGACTCTTCTTGTATTTAGGGAAAAGATTACTCATGAGTATTTTCTTCCGTAGAATATAAAGAACCTCAAATTACTACTTGTGCCCCCACCTCCTTCTCACCGCCTCCCTCTGCTTCCCCGCGTCCCCTGCAGAAACTTCAGCATTTTACTTTCGCTTCCCCTTCTCAGCAGGATTCAGTTCTGTATTCACTTTGGTGCCTGTACTTCCACACAAGCTGCCCCGTGCTTTTCCCTGTTTCTGTAATGAGCACCCTCTGTCCCATGGTCCTGCCACTGCTAGGTGCTTTCCTGGGCCAAACTTGCCTAGCATCTCCTGTTGTCCCTTAAGGGCCACTGCAGTCCTGCTCCTCCCATGAGGAGGAAGAAGAGGACAGACATCTGCAATAACGAATCACTGTACTCGCCTGCTCTCTGACACCACAGTCAGGAGGAAGTAAGCTTTCAGGTTTTGGCTGCTAGCTGGGCAAGGTGGTGCACAGCTAGTAGCACTAAAGAGGCTGAGGCAGGAGGATCGCCATGAGTTAGTTCCAGGCCAGCCTCAGCTACATAGGGAGTCCAGGCCAGCCTGAACTACATAGCGAGACCCTGTCTCTGGGGGGGAAAAAAAGTGAAATGAGATTGGCTGCTATACCCATTAAAACTTTAAAAAAAAAAAAAATTAAGGGCTATCTATCCCAATGGCTGATAGTTCTTTATTGGTCCCTTTCAAGATGGACTAGTTTTGAGAAGACGTCCAGAGTTGGAAGAAGCCAGTTTACCCATCTTCAGAACTGTGTTGTAGAGAGGCTGTGCTAGGAAGACAGGCAGCAAGCGTGCCCAGAGCCCTGGACAGTCTCCGGGGGACCGGAGCCACGTGGCCCCCACTGTAGCACGTCAAGCACATCGATACTTTGTCCTTCCTAGTGTTATGTGAGAGGTAATTCCTTCCAGGAATGAAGCTGAGAACATGTTTATAACACATTCCAGGGTCTCCCTAGGTTTAAAGAATTTAAGTTGAAAGACAGGAGCTCTTCCTGACATACACTGATTCCACTGTGCTCTGTTGGAACTGTTGCTTCTTACCACTTGATATTCAAGACTGGAACTCTTTTGAGCATCAACCTTCTTCCTTGTGGTTCTTAAATTACTGCTGTTGGGACTTGTTTCATTTCTGGAAAATTATTGAAATCTCCAAAGAGCTTTTGTTCACATAGGTTGTATCTTATCTAATTTTACCATTTTATAAATTCAAACTGAGAATTTCAGAGTATTCCTTAACTTAATGAAAAATAATAAGCCATTTGTGAGTGTGGCTTGTAATTAAATGAGTAAACCCCAATGAGCTATATTTCATCCCCAGTCTTTTGGTATTTTTGACACAAGATCAAAACTGTGCATGCCCTCCAAAATAATGGCGCAAAGAATAGCAATGTTGTCCATGTTTACAAGTCTCTTTAACACCTAGCTTAGTGAAGGTGACTAGATTCTCTTGAACTATTTCTGCTTTCAGCTTCTTGCAACATCATTTATCATGGGCCGGAGAGATAGCTTAGCGGACTAAGCACCTGCTTAGGCAAGTGCATGGACTGGAGTTCTATTCCCAGTACCTCATGCTGCACTGGCCCCATACCCAGGCACACTGAGTCTGGAGAGTCTGGGCTTGGTGGCACACCCCTATGATCCCAGCGCTCGGCAGGCTAAAAACAGGAGGGTCACTATGAGTCCGAGCTGCGTAGTGAGGCCCTGTACCAAATACATTAAAAAAAAAAAAAAAAAAAAATCACTTCCCATGCTCAAAGTATAAGAGCAAGAAAGGCAAATAGTCTCTTAATGTTGTTATAAAAAAAATTTTACATAGACATCCCACAGAGATCTTGGGAACCCTTGAGGCTCCTGGGACCGTGTCTTGAGAACTACTTTTCTAATTCCTTGAAGGCTATATCAAAGATTTCCCATGGTAGCAAAGCACAATAAAAATGTAGGCTTGTAGTTGTGATGTCACTCTGGCTGACAGGATCAGGTTGGTAGGCTGTTGACCTGGTCACCCCTTCAGCCTCCTTTCTAGGCCTCCTCCAGCCCGCGTTGGTCCTAGTCCATCCCAGCACCCCCTCACTGGGATCGCTTAACATCAGCAGGAGGCCTCTCATCCTTACCTTGCCCTCTTATTCCCAGAGGCCAGCTGATGCTTTCCCAGAGGCTGAGTGAATCGCTCTTCCTGGAAGAAGCTTCAGGGAACATTTCATTATTTGGCAGCTCTGGAAGGTCATGGCCAGCTCTGGAACATTCTCACTTCAGAAAGACTCAGGCTACATCAGGTCCACGCTGATTCTAAGGTCCCAACCAAAGCGCATAGATTTGTCAGGATTCTGGGCCCCGTGTGTGTCCCAGGCTTGCCCCTAGGGCACAGCTCTAAGACCCATTATCCTTAGACACATTTTAAAAGGTATGTTTTTCTCCTTTCTTTTCCCTCTAACTAAAAAATTAATCTGATAGCATGTTTCAGCAGTTATGAAGCTAGAGTTGTAACCTGGGATTTAGAATTGAATGTAAGGGCTGTTAAGATGCAGCAACCTGATTTTGTTAACCATTTGGAGATCTCCCCCTTGTTCCAGCTGACTGATGAGACCTTTTTTCTCTTCCTTTCACCTCGCTGTCTCCCTAACAGGCTTGCAGCCAATTTACTGGAGCAGGGATGACGTAGCCCAGTGGCTCAAGTGGGCTGAAAATGAGTTTTCTTTAAGGCCAATTGACAGTAACACGTTTGAAATGAACGGCAAAGCGCTCCTGCTGCTGACCAAAGAGGACTTTCGCTATCGATCTCCTCATTCAGGTGAGCACCTGCACCCCGCTGCTGTGGGTTCCACGTGGACAGTCTGCCCATGGCCAGTCTTGGACACCACTCATCCTGCACCAGGAATCTGCACAACCACCGGGGACAGGGACAGTTTACCAGCAGGAAGATCTCACTGACCTAAGCAGCTGAAGGGGGAAGGAAGAGCTTTCTCCAAATGTGGGTGGAGTGTTACGGTTGGGAGAGGTTGGCCATTTTTTACCTTCTAACCCTGGAACTTGAGTGATGTTGTGCTGCCACCAGAGAAACAGAGAAACACCATTCCTGCCCTTTTTAGCTACCTGAGAGTTAGTGTAGGTCGGGAACTGATCAGTTAAACAAACTGACCATAGGTGGGTGTGGTGGTACACACCTGTATCCCAGCACCCCGAAGGCTGTGACCGGAGGCTGGCCACGGGTACAAAGCCAGTGTGGGCTGCAGAGTGGGTTCAAGGGTAGCCTAAACTACATAGCGAGACCCCAGCTCAAAAAATAAAAGGGAGAGAAAGAGCAAAGACGTGGATATCGCTGAGTAAAAGAACACAGAAAGGAACCCAGGGAATGTGGGAATCCCAGTAGCCGAATTGAGTTTAGAAACACTGTACACCCAAAGGGCTTCTAGTAATTTCCTTTGAAAATACTGACTGCTTTGAAGTCATGTATATTGTAGCTTTAGAGGTCCTGAAAAATAGAAGGAGTTTCCTCAGGCCCACCTAAGATTTATCAAAATATGGGCTCCTAAGAGCCCACTGGATAAGCATTTGCACCTGCTGCAGTGGTGCTGCTGCCATCGATAAGCCTTCAGAAAGACTTCTGGGTTTCACTTCTCTGCCTTCTGGCTGTGAAGTAGAAAGGTATCTGGTGACTGCATGTCAGAGAGGAACTTTGGTCTCTGCTTTATGCCTCTTGAGGGATTAGTTACCAGAACACCAAAAGGTCCTCGTCCTGTGGAGTCTCATTGTAGACCCTGACGTTGAGCATCTTGGCAGAGTCCCCTTTTCTCCTTGGCAAAGTGCAGACACCCTGCCTAAGACATTGGCATGGTCCCTAAGTGCACAAACCCTCATTTACCCTGGAAGCCTGCCAGCAGCTAATAAACTAACCCTCCTGGGGAAACAACCCCACTACAGGGGTGAGGAGAGCCTGTGGAGTGGTATCCCCCTGCTTTGTCCAAGCACAGCAGATGGTGCATAGAAAGAAATGCTAACACAGAAATGTCCCTCAAAAGTATAGATAGATGTTACTGAAACTTTGAAAGTTTATATAGCTCTAAAAGCAATTAATTTTGAAGTTTGTATCAAGGATACAATATATCAGAAACATTTTGGCTCAAGTCATCTCAAAATCAGAAAACTATAAACAAGTGTATGAGTAAATGAAACTTTCCTAAATAGTTCCTTTGAATTGATTGCAAAATACTTCCCTTTTCTGTTCTAGTGGAAACCTAAGCAGTGTTACATTCAGAGGCCACGTTACAAGGCTAGAGGCAAAAACCCCTAACTCTTTCCGTGCTCCAGTGAAACCAGCTGTGCAAAGCAAAGCCAACGAAGGAAAACCCAGTGATGTGTTTTGACTTGATTTGACTTAGCCCCCGGGCGAGCTTTGCTCTGAGTCTGTGAATTTCCCTGCATCATCTCTCAGGTGCTGCACGCCATTGTTGGTTGACTTTGCTCCCCAGGGACCTCTCAGATCTGACGTAATGAGGTTCTCTCTGCTCAAAGCTAGGTGAAGCCAACCGCTTTCTCAGCCCTTTTTTCCAATGGGCCATGTGGCAATGGCCCTTCTCCTGGGAAATCACTGTCTAATTAGAAAGATTGGACTGCTTGGACCCTTCAGGTCCAAAAGAGCCGGACAAGGGAGAGCCAGTGTGGCGAAGGTCTTGTGAGAGGAGGAATAGAGTTGGGCTGGAACATGAAGGATGACCCGAAATGAGTTACAGCAGGTACTCAAGCAGTGATTTGTGAAAGAGGGAGGAGGCCTGGGCCGGCCTTCCTGTTCAGATGTGAGGTGCTGCAGACCATGGTTGGGGCAGGCAGTAGAGATTCATGCTGAGTATTTATTCAGTGACTAAGGCAGGGGTACAGCAGCCTGGGTTTTATAGGTAGGAGAGGCCCTTTCTAGCAGGATCGTCAAATGGCACTCAGTGGTATGGTAATGGAGCCTGACTGAGAAGTCAGAAGAAGCTATAGGGTGGTTTGCTGAAGAGGAGTTCGAGATAGGGCTGTGAGCTCTCTGTGAACCACTGTCTGCTGACCCTCCCAGCACTTCCTCGTTCCCCTCCTTTGTTCATTCCCGCCTTGCATTTCTAGTCCTGCCAACTTTCTTCTGGAAAGCTTCACTTCCAGCCCTGCTCCCCTGCTTCTCCCCGCCTTCTCTGGTCTCCTCCTCCCTCCTTCTGGGTTCAGTGCTAGTCCTCTCTCCTTTTACCCCAGAGCCATCTCTGCTTCCGCCATGGCTGTGATACACAAGTACAGCACACATAGTCATATTCTATGTGTTCTTCTTCTCCTAGAGTAGAGAATTCAGGGCAAGCAGCAGCGGTATCCTGTTAAGCTGCCCTGTCCTGTACCTAGCACAGGACTTCATAACTAATTGACACTTGATAAATATTGGCCAGATTGTCCAGAAAGCCCTGGGCAGAGCTTCAAGGTGATACTGTCAGTACAGGCCGCAAGAAAACTCATGACAGTGCAGAGGAATGTTGTCTAAGAGTCCAGAGGTCAGAACCAATGGGTGGCAGAGAACTGCTACCCTGTGACACAGCCGTGTGGCAGGTGGTGAGGTGTGCCGTTGCCACTGGTGCTTTCCTTAGGGAGGAGGAAGGTTTCCATGGAAAATCATTTTTTTTTTCTCAGATGAAATATTTGCCTGTGCTTCCTCTGATGTGGGTTTTCTGCTTCAGCAGTTTGATATAACATGTCAGGAGGCCTGGGCTCCACACCTGGCCTGACACAAATCACATCACTTTCTTTTATTTTATTTTTTTATCCATAAAGTGGGCTGTTCACCTTGTGGAGCTGAGTTCCCCGCAGCTCTTCATAGCTTGATCCAGATTCAACCCTGAAGCATCCTTAAGCTTCTAGCGAACATTACAACCTGCCACCCTGCAGACAGTGAACAAATACCAGTCCCCTTCAGCCTAATCATCTTATAGAACTTGACCCCCCCCACACACACACACACCTTGGATCTTTTTTCTGCCTAGGGAGAATCAAGAGTAGCTTCTCACAGCTCATGGCACTGCTAGAAGAAAGGAAAGAGAAGTATCTGCTTACCCCATCCTCGCGAAGACATGTCTTGCTCCCAGCCTCATTTCCTGCCTGGTTTCTCCCAAAGCTCTGCTCTCCTAACACAGTTCATCTCCAGTGTAGCGAGGAGAGAACTAGACTTGATGCGTTGTACTTACCTGAAATATTAATGCACCTTACGTTCACATACAGTGGTCTCTCTCAATGCCATGTGCTGTGTTCATTGGCCAATTTAATCAATTAAATTTATCCACCCCTAGGACAAGAGTCTTCTTTGTGCATCACTACAATAAAGCAGGGAACACTTGAAATGTGCTTCAAATAATGATATGATCTCTAAACAAAAGCGTTCAAGGTTGCAGATAAATGGAGTACTTTCTCTGAAGTCATCTCCCAATAATACAAGATGCAACTTTAAAGTATTTGCTAAGCTGAATAATAAATGTAAAAAGATCCACATTTCATACAAAACCTCACCTGGGTAGAATAATTTTACCTAATCCTTGAGCTACTAGTTGCCACATTAAATGGCTCTGGGTGATTTAAATTTGGAGATATTTGATTACAAGGTTACTGGGAGACTCTTAAGAAAATACATTAATGAGAGGAAATAGATTAATATTTATTCTTAGAGTTATAACAGCATTTGGATGGAAATAAATTTATATACCCACTTTATATGAACAAAAACCTCAAGTTATTATCAATTTGTTCATGCTGTGCTCTCTGTGCTTTAAGGGAAGATAGAAATATATTTTTAAATTCAGTTTTTTAAAAAGGCATCAGGGAGTTCCTAAATGCATTGAAAATTGTAGGTATACTCACATTTGCCCTCTTTTAGTGTACTGTAGTGATTTTGCAAATGATACTTTCCCTTTCCAACCCATCAGAGCCCTTATCTTTGGAAACATGCTTCACTTGTATTCTTTAAATATAGTAGAATTCCATTTTCAAGTCAAAGACTGAAAAGATGAATCTGTCTATCTATGGTTCCTTGGACCGATTTGCCTGAATTTCTGCTAAGCTTGGTAGGTGGTTTGCTAGATGGAGTGGCTGTCCACTGGCCTCATGAGAATGAAGTCAGAGAATCTGAGGATCCAGGTCACAGAAGGGGACCCAGGAATGTGGGAACTGACCCTCTCTAAGGACACCGCCAGTCTACTGTCTCTGTCCTTCATCTTTGGACAAATAAAACATGAAAGTTAGAAGCCACCACACATCAGAGAGATGCTTAGGGAAGTCATTTGGTGGAAAGTCATGTACATCGTTAGCACTTCCCTGGACGCCTTTGTGAGGCGGTGGTGACTGACCCCATCCTTCCTTATGCCCACATGACAGACAAGTGCTGAGCCCTACTTGTAATAAAGCACGGAATCATTTCACGTTTCTATTTTCTCAAGAGCTTATTACTTAACCTTATTCAGCTACAGATAACTATCTTATTGTTTGCTAACTAATTTATGCTTCTCTTAAGCATAATGTTCATGTTTTCCCACATTGACCCTTTTTCTCAGGATCTCTAAGCCATAAATATGGAGGTACATTTCAAATATTTGTTCCTAAGTCTAGTGTATCTTTATGCTCCAAGGATATACTCCATTAAATAAATGTTTGTAATTTAATCATGCTATAGAAATGGACTGAATGGGATGCCTAGAAACTAAGACCAAGCTGAGTCACATCTCCAGCGTCTCGGGACAGGAACAGGCATGCCTGAGCCTGCAGTCACGTGGCTGCCTTCACTGTTGCTGGCAGGAAGGATGCAGCAGAGAGAATTTTCTGACAAATTTAAAATGTCCCTCCAATCCAAGCCATGCTTTTGTTTCTTCTTAAGAATTGTTTAGAAGCAAGTTAAAAGCTCTCAATAAGAGTGAAAGGCAGAACTATTTGCAAGTTTGAAAATGTGTCACTTCAGAAAATCTACATGAGTTTATGTATGCAACAAGTAATCATCTGAAACAGTGCAAATTTTAATAAGGTGAAAGTTCTTGATTAAACCTCCTAAACCTGAGAAATGAGAAGTTGTGGAAGCCCTGGGGAAGGCTCTCAGTAGCACTGCAGATGTCTCTAGCTGTTGCCCCCACCATTCTGAAATAAGCAGCATTTAACAAGAACTTTAAAACTAACCATCACTCTGGGAAACTTGAGGCAGGAGGACTGCAAGTTCAGCCCAGCATGGACAACTTAGTGACTTGGTAAGAGACTTTCAAAATAAAAAAACGGCTGGGATGTAACTCAGTGTGAATACCCTATGTTCAATCCCCAGTACTTCAAAACAAAGCAAAAGAAACCCAATCATATCTATTCACTAATAATTCCTTTCCTTTAAAAAAATTCCAAGAATAATGTGGAATAATGCTCTTAGCAATTCTATTTATAATAGTAAAAACTAGAAATTCCCTAATCGCTCCCAAACTACAAGAAGGGAAATAAAGGAGAATATAGTGGAGTTTTATAACCATTCAGTCATTTATTACTTTTTCAGTGGCTTGTGTAGGGCTTTGCTGGTCATGTTCAGGGTTTTAAGCAGATAATAATGATCATAAGGTATAAAGGTAAGAAATAAAAATGGGGCCAAATGTTTGGCCGGAGTCCAGGAGCAGAGGGAGAGAAGAGTCAAGGGTTTCCGGTCTGAGCAACTAACTGAGCTTTTACTGTCTTAGGAACCCTCTGGGTTTGTAATGACTTCCGTGTCAGACACATTGAAGGCGTGGCATCTTTTAGACATCCCAGAGGAAGTATCCAGGAGGTGAGAAGCTGTGGTCCCGCGGTGCAGAAGCCCTGCCCAGTGCAGATTTAGGGGAGACAAGCTGAGTACCCCAAAAGGAAAGCCAGAAAGAGTGCTAGGGGATGTTAATATCAAAAGATTGGACGAGGAGAAAGGAGAGAAGTGGGAAGAAAGGGAAAATAGGAACCTGTGTGGCCACAGTGTATCCAAGTAGGAGAAAGGTCAGGTTTCCTGGTGCTGGCTGCTGCAGAGCAGTCAAGGGTCAGTCATGCCCTTCCTCTATATGACAACAGGGAAGTGAGCTCAGCAAGAGCAGGTTGCGGAAGAAGGAAGAATCGGAGAGGAACCGAGCACAGGAAGTGAGGAAGTTTGAGTGTCAGGGTAAGAGAAAGACAAGAGCAGCACAGGGACGGAAAGAAGACGGAAGTGTATGCCTGTCTCAGAGACCGAGGTCGGGAGGGAGAAGCGGGAGGCTGAGAATGACCTGAGGCTTGAAGAAGAGGTTGACTCTATGACTACGAATGGAAGACTGGAGAGAGACGACCGTGAACTAGAAATGCCTCTAAGCGGTGACTCTCATCCAGTAGAAACAGAAATATTCCACACATAGGAACATGACCTTACGAAACATGCATGTGCTGTAACTATAAACGGGGATTTTTGGCAAACTTTTGAGACGTGTCTGTTAATCATTGTCATCCCAAGGGGATAGAGCGTGTCCACTGAGCATGTGTCATGGTAGATGCAGGGCTGGTCTTTGTACGTCTCATCTCACTGGAGCCCAGCTGAGCCTGGGGCATTATTCTCATTTGACACAAAAGGACCCTGAACTGAGCCTTTAACCCGTGGAGAGGAGAACTAGTTTGCCTCCAGGATTCAGACTTGGGGCTGTCCTGCTCCACAGCCCAAATCTTTCCCTCTAAAAGTAAAGTAACGTAAAAGATCTTAACTCGCTCCTCCCCGGTGTGTTCTTGGCTTCAGACACTGGGTAGGACCAATATAGCAACTTTGAATAGCATTATTCACTTTCTGTGCTGTTCATTTGAGACACATTTCAATAAAACAAGAAAATTCAGGGTTTTCAGAGTAGGTACTCGACTTTATATCAAAGGTGCATGTGTGTTGTTTCTGAGTGCGATACGTGCATGTACCCAGGAGCATATAAAACTTCTAAGACTTCTCCCAGCACCTTTGCAAGTGAAGGCCCTGAAGCCCACCAGCTGCACAGCAAATCCGTCTCTGCACATCGTACGTGTGCACCATGTGTGTACTTGTGTGCATGCAGGTGGATGGAAGAGCCAACCAAAGCCGTTGTCCCTTGACCAACAGACCTGGGTTCCATTGCTCAGTGCAGTGGAAGCACAAGGTAATACTACTGACTTCTTTTCTGGAAGATGGGGAAGATTTATCAAGCACTAAATGGGCTGAAACATTTTTACATACCTTTTGAATTTAAGCCAGTGGTCATTTGCTAAGTTTGATACATAACTATGCATTGGCTCATGCTCTTTGCTTTCAGTAGGCAAATACATGTAATTTATTTTTAAATATCTTCTGTATTCCAGAATGGACCATATTACACTGGTGCTTTGTTAATACTGCTTTTGAAATGTGACTTCTGTGTCTGTGAGAATTTGAAGAATATATTGATAGGACAGGCTTGGTTGTGGAAAAGCTATGTGACAATGGACAGGAGGGGAGTGGGAGGAGCTGTCTTCATTTCTTTAAACATTTTTTATAGACAAGACACATCTTTTGTGTATTCCAAAAGCAAAACTAACAACTGAGGTACAGGGATTGCAGGAGAGCTGGGTTCCAAGTCCATACCAGTGTCTACCAACTAGAGTCATTCTAAGCTGATTTGCTCATGCAGTGGCTGACCATCCATCACAGGATGTACTCAGCCAAAGCCACTCCTTGATCTGGGCATGGTGGCGTACCCCTGTAACCCTAGCACTTGGGAGACTGAGGCAGGAGGATCACTGCAAGTTCAAGGCCACCCTGGACTACATAGTGAGTTAAGGCCACCCTGAAGTACAAAGAAAGAGACTATTTCAAATGAGGGGGGAAAAGCTACCCTTTGGCAAAGAAAGAGGGGCTGGGAGACTCCTAGCAAGCAAAAGATTGACTTGATATAAGAAACATCTAGACTATTCCCTAGGTCCAAATTTCCAAGTGATTACAGGCACATGCTATTACCAGCAATCATAGATGTAGCATCCCCTGGCCCAGCTCCTGGCTGCTGAGCAAATACCTCTGCGAATGGCTGATGTAGCTGTGGCCCTACTCTGGGGTCTCTTTTCCTGGCCAAGCACCTGGGACTTGGGCCTCACCCCTGCCCATCCGCTGTCTCTCACAGATGGCACTTAGAGCTGCTGTCTCCTTGAGCAGCCCAGAAATGCATGTGGCAGGCACATCAGCATCAGCGGTGGCCTAGCCCACCCCGGGAGCAGGAGGAGCTACGAATATCCACAGAGCCTAGGAATGGGACAGTGCCTGAGATCACCTTCTTTCCCCTTCCTAGCAGGGGACATAACACTGACGACAACCCAAACATTCTCCTGCTATCTGTGTGGGTTCTTCTGTGGGCTTACACATCTGTCCTAAGCCGTCGCAAGGGTAACAAGAATGTACTCTGAGTGGTAAAGGGAAGAGGTGACAGCACTTACTTCTATGACCTGAGCCTTGATGTTTCCTGACACAATGCTGAGCTTATTCTTATTTCCTGGATCACCTCATTGAAACTATGCAGGAATCCTGCAGATGGCCGGCTGGGGAGATAGCTCAGGGGTCTGAGCACCTACCTGCCTGGCAAGCGCAAGGACCCCAGTTCAATCCCTGATACCTCATGCCATGCCTGCCCAGCCATGCTGGCCTGAAACTGGGTGCAGTGGTGCATGCCTATAATCCAGTGCTGAGCTGTGTAGTAAGACCCTGTATCCAACAAATAAATAAGTCATCCTGCAGATGGGACACCATTTACACGGGCTCTTTCCAGATGAGGAAGCCCAGGCCTAGGGCAGCCGAGAAGAGTGCCTTGTGGCTCCTTGCCTGTGTGCATGCAAAGGAGCACAGGAGACAGTGGCTTCATCCCCTCTGGCCTTTGTTTCAGTCCCCACCAGGGACCTTCTCCAGCCCCCATACAGGAGCAGCATCTACTCTAGCCCTGTTCCAGGTCCTGCATAAGATGCCCCGATGCCCCTCCCTGGACCCTCGCTGCACTGGAGGGAGTGGCTGGGAGCTGTGTTCTGCAGAGAAGCCTGGGGTGACTGCTATGCAGGCAGGCTGGGTGTCTGCAGTCTGCATCCCACCCACACCCCTGCCACCCTCAGACACCAAACCTGCATTTCCTGGCCTCCACTTCCAAAGTGGATAGGCTAATTATGGACCCTTGATTTTAGTGATAGTAATCATCAAGAACATATTTTTAAATGTTCTCACTTTCTATTCTGCGTATTACTGAAATAAAACATTGAACAAACCCCAGGGTCACATAGGCTGTGTAAATTAGGAAAAGCTCAGGAAGACGTTACTCTGAACCACCACCACCACCACCACCACCACCACCACCACCACCACCACCCCCCAAAAAAAAACTTGATTAGGGACTTATTTTTGTATTGCAATCAAAATACGAGTCATTAAAATAGGACTGTATTTTAGGCTCTGCATCCCTATCTATGAGAACCATCACCATGACTACTAGATTTGGAGTCCGTGAATGCCAGAACCCTTCCCGGTGTGAAAACACGTATCGTGGGCCAGGTTCTGCCACATCCGAGGCATTTCCATAAGTGGTCAGAAGACCTCTGCATCTCCTTCTCACCATCCCTTTTTAATGAAATAAATCAGCACCTGGCATCTACTCTTTGAAATCTTGTGCTTATTTAATAATAGTAAGTAGTTGGCAGTAATTTACACCAGTGACATGTACAATTCAAAGGGAAGGGAAGGAACAAAGAGCGGGCTCACAGGGTTCCCTGGGACTTACTTTGGACAAGCTGACCAATAGCCACAGAACTGTATTTGGTACAAACAGTTGAGAATTGGAGGTTTGGAGAAAGCAAGAAATTAATATGGAGCATTTTTTCAGGTTCACTCTAAGTTTGGAGGAAAAAAATCATGCAGCAATATCTGCAGCCCTAAATATGCAGCTAAATAAAGTTGTTAATTAAAGTATCTGTTAAAAATGGGTAAAATTAGAGACAAAGACTCATTGTTGGCTACAGTTGTTGACTGCACATCCCTGCGTGGGAAAGGACATAGGGGGACAGTCAGCAGCCTGTGGTATTTTAAAGATTAATCACCCGCCCATACAGGGTTTTGAAGCACCCATGTGATTGGCCATTGCATCTAGGCTAGAGGGGTAGAACCAGACCATGATGGATTTGGGACGAGGGGCCACCCCATGGACACTTAAGAGTGTACCAGAAAAGAAGGGTTCAAGCCCACCCCACAATCTGCCAGTAGCTCCTATCTCAAGATGATTTTCTAGAGCATGCAAGACCTTAGAGCAATGAGTATTAGTATTTTTAAAAGAGAGAAGCATCCTAGAATGTACCTTAGAGTGTTGTGACTACTTAGCACCTCCAACCAGATTTGTGACTTTTTTTTTTCTTTTTTCTATTCCTGCCTGGAGTTGGGGTGGGCTTGAAAGGTATGTTTTCCTTCATAGGGAAGATTTCTGTCAATTGTCATTGGAACATTAAAGACTTTTCCTTTAAAGCTTTCTTGGAATAATCTGCAATGCAAGAAGAGATGGATGTAAAAAGAATATCTTGACAAAAATTATAGGAATAAGTTGGAACAATGTAGGTTTCCCCTAAAGTCTGGGATGTCCAGTTAGTGAGCTGTCACTTGTCAACCACAAAAGTAAGTAGTTAGTGGTATGGGGACATCTTTAAAATGTGATGTAGAAGGGGAAAGAGTGGACACTAAACTGTGAACTCAATTCTAGCTATTTAACTATAGATAGTATGGCAAGGCTTTTCTCAGAGTGATAGGGTTATAGGTAGATTCTCTTTGTAGTTTGGGGCACTTTTAAAAAAATTTTTCTTGTGTATTACTGTCATAATAAAAAAAAGTCAGATTTAAACAATCACATGGCTCTGACGTTTGGAGTTTCATGTGCTGTGCCCTGTCCCTGTCCATGAGGACAACATGCAGTTTTGTTCAGCACTGTAACCCTGCCGTGGTGCCAGGCGCAGGTTCCAGCGCCATCCACCCTGTTGAGTGGTGACCCATCTCTACTTCCTTTTTTTTTTTTTCTTCTCAGGTGATGTGCTCTATGAACTCCTTCAGCATATTCTGAAGCAGAGGAAACCTCGGATCCTTTTCTCACCATTCTTCCACCCTGGCAACTCTATTCACACACAGCCAGAGGTCCTCCTGCATCAGAACCATGAAGAAGGTACTGGATGAGGCTTCTCTTTCTATGCCTGAGACTTAGACAAACCCAAGGCTTTTAATTGTTAACTTGACCAGCTCTTCTTATTCATGTGAATTCATTGCCAGTCAATAGGCATTTATTGAGTGCCTACAGTAGAGGAAATACCTAGATGAATAGGATGCATATGCTTCCTTTCTGAAGCATGAAGCCATAGTAAAGCAATGAGATAGACATGCACGTAAGTATACAAGCTTAATTGTATTAGCTGGCACCAGACGTATGGTAGGGGAGGTTGTAACCAGGTACTTCAGAAGGCTGTATAAGGGAGAAATCTCTGAAAGATTCCTTGACAGCTATCCACCCAGGTTCTGACCAGCAGTGGTAAAGTAGAGAACAATCCAGACACAGAAAATGACTTCTGAGTGGGCTCAGCCCTTGCATTACAGATATATGTGGGAT
>NW_004524588.1:2252163-2254065 GCF_000260255.1 Octodon degus
TTTAAATACAGGGCCTATAAGGTCTCACTATACAGATCAGACTCATAGTGAGCCTCCTGTTTTTAGCCTCCCAAGCATTCGGATTACAGGTGCACGCCACCACGCCCATTCTCAGTCACCATCTCACACCCCCCACCCCTGCCACACTACCTAAGCAGGCACTTTAGTCCGCTGAGCTATCTGACCAGCCAGATCACATGGGATTTAGAACTTAACTCCTGCCCCCAACCTTTTCATTGGAATTGATAACTTTCAACGTGTATATTCCAAATAGAAGAAAACAGACCCCGTGGGCCATCACCCTGCTTCAGCAATGATGTGTGTCTTGCCACTGAGAGCCATGGAGGTTAGATTGGAACCAGAGTGTGGGGAACTCATTTCTCAGCTGCAGAAGAAAGTGAGCGCGGTCCTTGAAGATTTTTGAGCAGGATGTAATAAAAGCAGGGTGGAGGGGGCTCATCTTACCCTGTGGATGTGGTGCTGGGTCAAGGCTTTCTCCACCTGCACCCTAGAAGAGCTGCAGAGGGTGTGCATGGGCAGAGCTCCTCCACACCCCCTGTGGCTGCTCCTCTTGTGGTTCGCCAGAGTCATGGAAGCAAATCCAGAATGCAAGTGTGGCCCCGTGAACGTGGTTCAGAAGATTGGGCACAGAGATGGCCATGAACACGTCCTGGGAGCATGATGCCACTGAACAACTAAGTTCACAACTATGGCAGTGTTCAGTGCTGACTGTGCGGACCATGGTGTCCACATCCCCCTGCCAAGTTGGGAGGTAACGGAGGTGTGACAGGAGCAGTACTTCGTCATGTGTACTTTCTCTAAGACCAGATTCTAGGGGCTCAGGTGCCCTGACTCCTGCGGATCTGCCTTAAATTGATCCAATGTCCCCAAAAGTAGGGACTTTTTTTGTTATTAGCCAATTAAAAAACAAGAAATTTTGTGTTTTCCTTAAGATGTCACAGAGGAGTACCTGACTCCAGGTGACCCATGTCACCTGGTCAACTTCCTTTCTTGGTAGGAATAATGAGTGAGCATTACTGGCTGCCCCACCTCTGGCCAGCTCTCCTCCTTCCCTCCCCTCGCTTTCCGTTCACAGAATTTAGCATCTGCTGTCCTCCTCCAACTCAGTTTGTATATTCCTCTGCTCTTCCTGGTGTATTCATTTTTGATTTGATTACTAGTCAGCAGCCACCCAGAGAAGCAGAGGTGGGTTTACTGAAGCCTGACATGGAAACAAGAATTATATTCCCTGACCTGCCTACAAAAAAAAAAAAAAAAAAAAAAAAAAATTCCATTTAGGATTTCTAGCCCCATCTTATCCCCAAGCTTGATGGGACATAGATGCTCTTACCTTATCCCAGTCCCTTTCTCCTTTCTCCTGGGCCTGATTTGACTAAGTAGGTGCCTTTAATCTTGTTTGCACCTTGGTAAACTGGAGCTCCTCCATAGAAAAAGCTGACTTACTCCGAGAACTACCCTCAGGCCAAGTAAATCCTGGTGTGCTGCTGCATATGCTGGAATGTGCAGTGCTCTTGGGTCTTAGGATGTCGCATGAGAATGGAGCTAATGAGGCCAATTTCAGGGGCTTCCTTGCTCTACAGACCAGGTGCTGTTCTTTGGGCCCAGCTCTTAAAAGTACGTAGTGTGTGCTCCATTCCTTAAAGCTGGCAGCCAGGAAGCAAGAGCTGAGAGCATCTGCCCTGCCCTGCCCTGTCGTCTGCTCGGCCAGAGTGTGCTGTCAGAGGATGGGTAGAAACAGTGGGGAAGCGTAGGGGCTCCTCACACTGCCCCAGACTTTCAGATCTGGGGTGCCTTTGATAAGAGAAAACAAGGGGAGAGGTGACTGGGTCTGTACAGGTTCCCGACCTCCAGCCTCTTTTCCTTCTCTTCCCAAAAGAAAAA
>NW_004524588.1:2254165-2262627 GCF_000260255.1 Octodon degus
GGATTGTCTTGAGAATCAGTGCTGTTCTGTTTGATTGTGAAGGTAATAGGTGATGGATGTGGACGTATGTTACCACACAGAAAGATCTGGTTCTTTCAAAGCGCCTGTATAGAGAAATTATACCTATCAGGTGTTACTTTCTCAATTTATTTTACATAAGTAAGGGTACATGTAAAAATGTGTTGGCCCGAGATTGCTTAGGATCCAACATGTTTCAGATTTGGGGATATTTGCATGTACATAGTTAGACCTTGGGGAGAGGGCATGTCTCAACATGAAACTCACTCATGTTTTATATATACTTTACGCTTTCAGACAACAGATCATCTTACATGGGATTTTTAAAGTTGTGATTTGTGACAGTTTACTAAAGTATGTGCTTTTTGACGGCACCCTGTCACGAGAAGTTGGGTGTGGAATTGTCCACTTGTGGGTCAGGTTTGGCACTCAGATTTCAGACCTGGGGTCACTTCAGATCTCCAGTGTTGGTTTGGGGATGCGTACCGTATACATGGATGGCAGAACAGGGCCCTCCAGAGGAGGCGCCTCTCGGCTCCTGAGCAGCCTGGCACAGTGATGCAAAGAGTGGCAGAGAAACACAAGGCTTTATTCAGCCCCCAGGACTTCACTTCACCAGCCGCCAACTTCAGCAGTTCAGATGTTCATAATTTCACAATGGGAATTTATATTGCAGAACAAATGCATCTTGTTTCATGTAGCGGCAGTCCCCCCCGCATCTCCTCCGCGTGTGCATGACACTGAGATGTGACCTTCCTGACTCGCTGTCACATGGCAGTATCAGGAGGTAGGAAGCTGGTGTTAGCACAGGGCTTCCCCTCCGTGCCCTAGAGAGCAGAGTGACCACACTGATCCTGACCCTTCATTTTGTAAACACTTTTATCTCTCCAGTAGACTCAGTTCCAAAGTTCTGTCAGGCCTTGAGCAAAACAGTCATCAGATTACCACCTACCTGCAGGAAAACCAGTATTTCCACTCTCTTCCCTTATTACCTATGAGAAGAAAGAGCAATATTATATAATTAAGTTAACCTGACAGTGTTTCACCCATGCTGAGCCACTCAGGACAATGACACCAGGCTCTTACAAATAAGTAGGACGACAGGTATAAACCACAACTATCCCCAACTGACTGGGATAAGGTGTAGGAGTACTGGGAAAAATCTTAAAGGATATGATCTGGAAGTCAGGAAACCAGGTTCAAATCCTCCATTCTATCAGAGGATATTTGTGAGGGCAGACTTTCTTATTTCTCTGGTTCTCTGTTTCCTCACTTATAAGATGGGGTTTAAAGTGAATGGGGTCTAAGATGCCATATGACTCTAAGGTCCTACCATTATGCCCAAGCGATACAAAAATGAATAAGATGCATTCTTCGTGCTCAGCAGCTTGGGCAGCTAAAATACAGAAAATCCTAACAAGAGCTGCCTGGCACTACCCACAAACAGTAGAAAATCTCTTTTTGTTCTTTTGTCTCATTTTATCAAGAATTTGTGATACTTTTGCCCATCCTGGTAGCCAAATGATGAGCATCTTTTATTACTAAAGAAAAGCTCAGTTTAAGTAATTTCCTTTTCTTTAACTATTATAACTCACTTTATCTGCATAATGTGAATGAGATGGTAGGTAGGTACATTGTAATATAGAAAGGGACAAAATAAATGATGTTTGTACTTCTTACTCAAAAACCAGGAAGCAAAGCATTTTTAGAAATTTGGGGCCAGCAAATGATTGTAAAATACATTTTTATATGTACAGTTCAGTGAGAACTTCTTTTGATACCTTAGTTTCCAGTCAGATGCTTTTAGATTTCATGAAAGTAAAAGATTTTAGCTCCTTTCCAAAGAAAGGCATTGTGCATATCCACAAAATACTGTGCATATCCTCTTGTCCTTGGGCCTTTAGCTCTGGAATTACTTGAAGAGTAGTTCCCTGAAAGCTCACTGGGCCATAAAAATAAGAGCTTCTGGTCTTGGCTGAAGTCTCCAAGTGGAACCAGTTGTGCAAAGCTGTGCAGACACGGTGTGTAGGCAGGAGGGACAAGATGTGTTTCTCCAACACTCTTGTTGCATCACCCTGTTGGGGGCTCTCCTGTCATTGCAGCTCTTCAGTTCCACCCTTTCCAATGCCCCAACTGAAAGCATTTTCATTATTTTAATTGGAGAATATTCATATACTCAGGGCTGCGATCCTTTCTGTGACAGTGGACAGTGCAGTTTGAAGATGGCAGTCTCACTCTAGTGGCAGCTTTTTGTCACAAGGTGAACATGGACATCTCATGCCATTATGAGAAATTTCAAGCTTTGAAATTCTGTGCACCTCAGTTTTCCTTAAAACTAGCCCATAAGAAGAGCCCTGACAATGGACAGCCCTCATTTCTTTGTGGGAGGCAGTAGAATAACGTATTTTGCAATGGCCCAAAGAAGTTTCATTTCTATGATGGCTTTCTTGAAGGAAATATTACTCCACCACCAAACCCAAGTGCCCAAACATTGCTTTGGGGGAAGAAAATCTTAATAATTAAAGAAGAGGTATGTGAATCCATTTTATAATCACAACATAATAGCTAACATTTATTGGGTGCTTGTTGTATGCCAAGACCTTCTAAGCTCTTAAACTTTTAAATCATTTAATCTTCATAGTTACCTCATAAAAAGGTAATATTATTATTGTCATTTTATAGACAAGGAAGTAGAAACCAAGAGAAATAAAGTAGTAACTCCCAGACCAAGGAGCAAAGCTTAGGTTCCAGTGTAGGGTGGATGGACTCCCAGCCTGTGTTTATTCCCACTGTAGCAAAAATGAACTGACCAAAATAATATCTTTATCAATATTGATTGTGCAAACACTCTAAAAACAAGGAGAAAGATTGAAAACGAGTTGTGGAGATTAGTTGTGGACTTGTAAAATGCCAAGGCCAGTTTCAGACCACTTGACTGGGGGGCAGAGTGGCAGATCTCAGCCCTCCTGCTTAGAGTACTGCCAAGTGGAAACAAGCAAGATCTCAGGCAGCCTTTGAGACCCCAACTATGATGTCTTTTGTGATTTAATAAAAATTCAGGGTAAATGGAATGAACGTGTGGGTGTTTGGCTCCCTCAGGATGAACGAAAAGCCTGAGGAAGCTCTCCTAGCTGTGAGACAGGTAGCTTCTGAGTCAGCATGGAAGTGTAGGCTGTCATCCTGTTTGGGGACAGAACTAAGGTACAAGCCAGTGCTGGAAAGACTGCCCTCTTCACACCTGCTGCAGAGGTACCAGGTAGTGGGCGTTTCTGTCTGCTCCGGACGTATCCTGTTACTGGTTGCTGTAAAAATCACCCTGATTCTCTATTCTAGTCTTGCTAGAATAGTGCTCCAAGCTTGGGTCTGATGTCTTATACATTTAACCGTGTAGTTTATGATGGCGGCAAAAGCGTAATGGTATCCTTTGAATCCAACCTCCTGGGCTCAAATCCCAGCTCCTCAGTTTATCAGCTGAGTGTCTTTAGGCATGTGACTTAACTTTCTTATGTCTCCATTTGCAAAAAAGAAAGATAGTGGTACCTATTTCTTAGAATTGATGTAAGAAAGAAAGCACTTACTATGATAAATAGCCTTGAAATAGCACCTGTCAGGTAGCAAACAGTCAATCAATGACATTCATTGGCCTGATGCAGTATTTTTTACTATTACTTGGTTGAAGTGTCTTCCTCCCTTTCTTGGTAAATTTATAAATGTGGTGATAAAATGCACGTAATGTAACACTATCTTATTTTTAAGTGTACTGCTTAGTATTTAACTGCATTCACACTGTTGCGCCAGCTTTTTAATTACAATTCTGTTTTCTTAGTCATTTTGCTTATTGCAACTGCATGCACCTTGTGTGTGCATAAGATTTGTGCATTGCAGGTAAAGGACAGGTATCCTGTTGCTTGTCCTAGGATACC
Source organism: Octodon degus (assembly GCF_000260255.1). NCBI lineage: Eukaryota > Metazoa > Chordata > Mammalia > Rodentia > Octodontidae > Octodon > Octodon degus. The sequence goes on from NW_004524588.1 coordinate 2,258,107, forward strand.
TCCAAGGATCCACTGGAAACCACTCATAACATACTTTCTTCAGAGAAATACATTAAAATGCCAGTTTTATTTTCAGAACACAGCCTGTTTTGAAGCCAACAGTGCTTGCCTTACCTCGAGGTTACCTGGCACATGCAGGGTGGTTCCTCTGTGACATTTGTAGAACCTTTCTGTTTAAGGAAGGAAGGGATTTGCCCCCTTTCCGTTCCCAGTCTTGAATCTGGCAGCAGGTAATGGGAGATCCCACTAGAGAAAGAGCAGGCCTGAAGCTTTGCTTCCTGTTCCCTCCTTATTGATAAGGAGATAGAGGCTAAGAGCCTTTTCTTCCTGGTGAACTGCCTGTATTTCAGGGCTCAGGGCAACATGACCTGTTGTCCTCTGGCCTTTGTCCTCAGTGCATGGGGCAAAGTGGAGGTACTGAACTGTACAGAAGATCTCTTGGCATCTCCTGGGAGCTTTCAGTCTTCTTCAGGGGAGACCCACTCACCCTCCCTGCCTCTTCCAGTCTACTTTTAGCTCTAGGGCTACCATGCTGTCTTATGCCAAAAGTCTACGCATAAGAGAGCCTTATATGTACGAATAACTCTCCCAAGAGAGACAGGAAGCCTCCCAGAAACTTCCTTTACCCCTAGGGAAATGCTCTCAGTGCCTTTGAGATAAGACGACTGTGACCAGTTTGATTTCATCTTCAGAGAAGGACTCTTGGTTTAAGGCTCTATCTTAACTGTTTCCCCAGTTCTAAAGCTCTTCAGCCTTATCTTTGTGTCACCTTGACCACAGTCCCTAGGCTGACAGCTTTACCCCCACTGATCTATCTGGCTCATGTGAAATCTGATCACTTGATTTCTCAATTCCCTGCGTTACTGAGACCGCTATGCTGCCTTGTGCAGAGCAGAGCAGTTTACAGCCAAGAGCTGGGAGCCAGGTCCCTCTGGGTCTTCAGATTCCTATCCATGCTCTGTGTTCACCCTCAAGGAGGGGCAGCTGCCCCACCCCTGTAAGGAGGGTTAAGCCTGCAAGTTACCCATTTTATTAATTATAAAATTCTGGGAGCTTCCATGGGATTTTTGTTTTAATGACCTCAAACATAGGTGAATACTACACTCTAAAGTATGGGTCCATCATCTTCTCAGGCCCTATAAGGGAATCCAGTGGCCTAATAACTTGTTGGGATGTACAGACTGAAATGTCCAGGCAAAGTATCAGTAGCAAGTCCCCAGACTGGGCAGAATTTGATCCTTGAGGACGAGGCATCAGGACTGGGTGGAAGGGCAATAGGAGACCCCAACAAAGTACCACAAACCAGGCAGCCGTTGAAACAACAGAAGTGTACTGTCTCTGTGTTCTGGAGGCCCAAGGCCAAGATGGGGCCAGCTTGGGCTCCTTCTGAGGGCTATGGAGGAAGATCTGTCCCAGACTCCTCTCCTCGCTGCTGGGGCATGGCTGGCAGTCCTTGGCATTCTCGACTTGGAGGGGTCTACTGTCCTCATCACATAGCATTCTCCCTGTGTGTGTCTTTCTGTCCAAAGTCCTTTTCTACGTGGACACCAGTCATACTGGATGTTAAAGTAACCTCATTGTAACTATTCCTCAAGGACCCTCTTTCCAAGTACTACCACATTCTGAGATACTAGGGATTAGGACTTCCACCAGCGAGTATGGGAGGAGGGGGCACTTGAGTGTGCATATAGGATACATTTCTGTCTCAGGAGCCTTCGACTACAACCTAGAGCCTTCAGCTTTTGCTTAGCTCTTTACAGCATTCAAAGTTCCCTTTCACATTTTACTAAATGGTGCTGGGATGTGGTCCCTTTTGAAACAGTATGCATAGCAGTGGCTAAAACTGCTGAGAGTTAGCTTCTGGGCTGCATCTCCCTGAGTCCTTCTCGGGGCCTGGGGGAAGCACAGAGGTCCAGGTGCGAACCTGGGCTAGAGAAAGGAACGTGAGACCAGCCTTCACCCAGGCCTGGAAATTTCCCAGGCAAAGCCCATGTCTTTCATTCTGAAAGGCCTATATTTTTTGTTTTAGGTTTACTGCCTATCTGTTATTGACAACATGAGTAAGTGAGAGCAAATTTTCATGAATTTTGAGTAGAGAAACTTTTCTAAAGAGTAAAAGGAAAGAGAATGAGAAATCAGACTTTTTTTTTTTTTTTTTTTAAATCTAATGAACACGTTTAAAGACCTGATTTATTTTGTCCTCTTTGCTGGTAAGAGGAGGAGGATTATTTGTGCCTGAAGGAGATCCACAGAGAGAAACTTTGGGATCCAAAAACTCTTTCAACCAGAAAGACATTTCTCGACCAGTCCCTGGGCTTTCTTCCTCCCATCCTTCCATGCCCACACTGACTAATTGTGTGTGTCTTTCCCTCCCTCTTCCTTGTGTGTTTCCCTCCCATATCAAGACCTTCAGAAAGGAGGGCAATGTGGACGATTTCCCAGTTTCCCAGCTGGGCAGCTTACCAAGAACAAACCCAGACATCAAGGCCAGACCAAAAAAATCTTCATGTTTTAGACAGAAGACTCCTACATCTAGGGTATTTAATGCACCCACTGTCCACACGGTGCATTTCCTGCGTCCGGAGCTTCTCTGCCTGCCGGCTCTGGTCTCGTAAGTTTCCATACCCTGCTGCCAACTTATAATAACAGCAGCAGCGGGCAGCGGGGTAGGACGTCACAGCCCACTTCACTTCATACGTGGGAGCTTGCTTTGCAGACTGAAACAAAGCCTGGAAGGTGTCATCACAGACCTTTCAGCCTTGACAGTGGTTATACCCAGACCACCAGGAGCCTGGAATTAAATACCCTCAGATCCAGTTCTCCACCATTAATGTTATCAACTTCATCAAGTACTTCCTCTTTGAATGGTGTCTGCAGAGAGGTAAATAAATCAAGCTCCTCCAAGTCCTGTTCCTGCCCGGATCCTGAGTTAGAAGAACAATCTGAGTTGAATTATCTAGAGCACTGTCTCGCTCCTTCATTGTTCCCAAAGATCTGGGCAGGAACAGAGAATGAAATCTCTCCAGGACATTACATCAGTTCCTGTTTTACCCTTGGCATGAGAGTTCCTGCCCATGAGTGCACACCCACACTCTGTGCCTTGAAGCCAGGGCTTCAAAGAAAGGCCACAGGTAACCCGATTACTGACCAGTGGACATTGTGAAATTTATAAGGTGGGAAATGAATTCAGAAAATGGGATTTTTTTTTTCAATACGTGGTCTTATCATCCTTAAGTATTTTTAAAGCATAATAAGCTTTTAAGTAAAGAAAGACATTCTGCAAATGGTGTTTAGAACAGAATATATGAAAGTTCAAAATGAATCTGACTTGAGTAGTTACTTCCAGTGATCATATTCGGTGAAAAATGAAAAGTGAAACATGGAAAAAAGATAAATTCATTTTTATGGGCAGCAGAATTGAGATCCATATTAGCTATTAAAAAAAAAAGAACTTGCCTCGTCCCCAGAAGACTGCAGATCATTTCTATCCTAAGATTATTAAATCTTAGCCATTACATTTAGCTCCCTAACTCCATTGGCCTAGCCAGTACCCTGAATGCATTTGTGTGCATTTGTGTCAGAATGAGAAAGTTGGTGCTTGTCATTCCTACCTGTACCTTTTCAAGGTTGATTAAGTACTTAAAAAATAAAGTCTTTGCAATGGTAAGTATCAAGCCTATACCACAGTAGAGAGAATCGTATAATGAAACCGCATGTATCCACCCTGTTTGGTAATCGACTCGCAGCCAACCTTGTTTTCTCTGTCCTTGACCTACTCTCTCCTTTATGGTCCCAGATTATTTTAAAGCAAATCCCAGATGTCTCTGTTACTTTATTCTTATTGCTGGGACAAAACACCTGACACCTAAAATTAAGGAAGGAAAGTTTATTGAGCTCACAGTTAATGGAGGTTTCAGTCCATACTTAGCTGGCTGCCAGGCAGACTGGTACATGGCAGAGGGCAGCAGTTCATGGCAGCAGAAAAGAGCGCAACAGCAAGGGCCAAAAGAGGGGCAGTGGCAAAAACAGCTACAGAGAGTCAATCCTTCTCCCTCTTGTTGCATTCAAGCTGTGCGCCTCAGGCCAGGTGTAGCACTCACATGCATAATCCCAGCGCTGGAACATGAATTAATCACAATCTCTGGCAGTCCACCCTGAAACTGCCTGAGGCTTTGAAGGGACACCTAGACACAAACCATAACACCAGATACATCATTTTATCTGTAAGTATATTGGTTAGTACAGGTCTAGAAAGGTGTAGGCTCTATAAAATACAGTACCAGCACATTACCTGAAAACCAGTAATTCACATTTTTCCAACTGTGCTGTGTGTTTTTTACAGTTTGAATCAGAATCCAAACAATAGTTTAAACACTGCAAAAGACTGATCGATCTCTTAAGAGTCTTTCAACCCATACTTTCTCGTCCATATCCTTCTTGTGCATGTTTGAGGACTGTGTCTGTCTCTCTCTGTCTCTGTCTCTGTCTCTCTGGCTCTGTCTGTCTGTCTGTCTCTCTCTC
>NW_004524588.1:2262727-2289766 GCF_000260255.1 Octodon degus
GGCTGGTGGGGTTTGTATTCTTGTAGGGCTGTGAGGAGGAGTGAATGCGACATCATTGCAGCGAGCTTCACGTGTCACCTGGCACTGAACAAGCATTCTATAAGACTGCATCACGCATATTGTAATAAACATTTGTTCTAAAATAAGATAGTATTTTTTGCTAGTATCTATATCATTAAAAGAGTAGCTCAAATAATAACATTAATTTTAAAATAGATGATCCTTTGCCACTATGGGATATAACTATGGGGGGAAAAAGCAAGTTTATAGTGGTCTCAAAGAATAACTCTCTCTCTCTCTCTCTCTCTCTCTCTCTCTCTCATGCTTTTTGTAGCACTTGGGATGTTGAAAATAGGAGGATCACTACAAGTCCTACAAGTCTAATCTGTGTAGTGACACCCTGTAGATCCTGTACTAAATTACATTTTTTTAAAAAAGAAAGCTTTTCCTGTACATGGAATGGGTTGAATATCCTTTATGCTTGGGTCCACAAGTGCTTTGGCATTTGGATTCTTTTCAAATTTTAGAATACTTACAATACATGATGAGATAGTTGTGTTGATGGGGCCCAAATTTAAACATAAAACTCATGTATGTTTCTTATATACCTTATTCATGTGGTACAGAGGCAATTTTATAAAATGTTTTAAATAATTTTGTTGATGGGACAAAACTTCATGGTGAAGAATTTTCTGTATAGGATTATGTAGACATTCAAGAAGTTTCGTATTTTGGATTAAGGGAGCTTAACCTATTCCTCCCGCTTACCACCTTCATGACCACCACCACCACTCCCAGCTACTTTTAAGGTTTTCTCTTTAATTCTGCTTTCCAGAAGTTTAACTATAGCGTGCCTGAGTGTGGCATTTGTGTTATACTCTACTTGGGGTTCTCTACACTTCTTGAAGCTTATTGTAAAGCTTTTCTATTTCTTCTCATGTATAGAAAAGCAGTTTCTTTACAAGAAAATAAGCTTATTGTTGATGATGATGATGATATTGATGGTGGTGGTAATCATATTGTTGTTACTCTATTTGAGTACAATTTGACCATTAAAAACCACCCTGCAGAGACTGGATGTGGTAGCGCATGCCTGTAATCCCAGCACTTGGGAGGCTGTAAACAGGCAGATCACTACAAGTACAATCTAGTAGTGAGACCCTGAACACCCTGTAGACCCTTCCCTAAAAATACAAAAAAAAAAAAAAACCTACCCTCCATTTTTTCTGGGCTCTCCTTCTTAGACTCCAGTTATATGTGTATTAGACCACTTGATGTTATAGTTTGCTTGTTTTTAATTTTTATCAATTTAAATTTACTAACCTTTCTCTCACCTCCAATATGCTGTTAAATTGATCCAATCTAATTTCCCATTTCTAATACTGTATATTTCGCTTCCAGCATCTTCGTTTTTGTTTAACAGTTTCCATTTTGATAGTTTTTGACGTCATTGATTTTGGCCATCATTTCTTTGAAATCCATGAATTTATTTAGAATAGCTACATTACTGCCCTTCTTTGCTAGGGCTAACATCTAAATGATTCTAAGGCGTTTCTCTTAAATGCTCTTCTAATGAATGTAGACTACATTTTCTACTTCTTCTCATGTGTAGAAAACTTCTATGAAATACTGAACATACAGATAACACATTATAGAGAATTTGAAGTGTTACATTGTTCTAGAGTGTTGAATTTTGTAATACCAAGCAGTTAATTTATTAGCAGTCACTTTTATTTATTTTTTAATCATTTATTTATTTATTTATTTATTTATCTGGTACAGGGTCTCACTTCACAGCTGGGATTCCTAGTGATCCTCCTATCTCAGCCTCCCCAGTGCTGGGGTTACAGGCGTGCACCACAGTGCCTGGTTTCGGTAGCTGGCACAGTGTGCCCAGGGTTCCAGGGCCAGCATGGCATGCGGTACTGGGGATGGAACCCACTTGCCAGGCAGGCACTTAGACCACCAAGCTATCTCTCCAATCCTAGCAGTCACTTTTAACTTGTGTAGTCTTGGTCTTACATTTCATTAGGGCAAACCTATTTCAGTTTTGCCCCAAGGTGTGACCATGATGGGACAGTAGAAATCCTACAGTATGTACAAACCCTTCTAACTTGATGAGACTCAAGTTATGAATGTTTGTCTCTACTGCAGCAGCCAGTAGCTGAGATTTCTGCTAGTGTCTTTCAGCTATACTACTATTGCTTTTGAGTGAATTCCTTAGAGTTTCCCCTCTACGTGGTGCTCAAGAGGCAGACAAGAATCTGAGCGAGTACTGACCAGCATTCTAGTCCCTTTTGATGCTCCCTCCTGTATGAGTTTGTTTCCACAGTTTCCTGCCATTCTGTCATCTCTATCCTGTGACAGCTCAAGCACTGATCTGTTCATCGTGTAACTGCACTCTGCCATGTAGACCAGAGAGCACTCTTGGCAGAAACCTGCATAAATATGTATCTCTCTATACAGCTCCCTCCTGTCAATAAAATCCCCTTCAGTTTTTGTGTTCTTTTTGCCATTCCCTAGTATCTTCAAGTAGTTTTTTAAAATATATTTTATCCACATTCTATACTTTCTAGCTGTAGGAAAGTTAGTCTAGTACAAGCCACTCAGCCATTATTACAATTGGTCTCTCTGCTCTCCTTTATAGGTAAGTAATGGCAGATCATAAATACTTCATCACCCTTTTCATATCTACTGTAGAACCTGGATGCTAATTTGGGCAAAATATTGAGATACTCTTCATTCTGTTACATACTTGCATAGCACTCCATTGCTTAGAGACATAATTGTAATTTACTTTAAACGTTTCTGGTTGGGGGCTGGGGAGATAGCTCAGTGGTCTAAGTGCCTGCCTGGCAAGCACAGGGACCTGGGTTTGACCCCCAGTAGCACATGCTGTGCCAGCCCCGGAACCCTGGGCAGGCTGTGCTGGCCATCAAAACTGGGTGTGTTGGTGCACACCTATAATCCCATCTCTGGGAAGGCTGAGACGGGAGGATCACTACCAGTTCAAACTGTGTAGCGTGACCCTGTACCAAATAAATAAATAAGTCTCTGGTTGGTAGCTATAACTGTGATTAAGCACTTTGAACTTATGGCAGCAAATTACATATTAGTCACAAAATAAGACCATCTTTACCATCTTGATCTTTTAATATCATGAACAATATTTCCTTTATTACTATATGTCCTAGGTAAGATCTAGGGGAACTTAAAAGAGAAAAATCTCTATTTTCTTATTAATTCAGTATACAATTTGAAGAGACTACCACCTTTGTCTCTGTTTACCAACCTTGTCACTTTCCCTTTTCTCCTTTGTGAGTTCTTTCTATAGGTACTGGCTTAGTGGTCAAAGGTGACATCACTGACTTATTTGACGTAGAACCTTCTGGTGAGGCAGCTCGCAAATCAGAGATGACCAAAGGCCTCATCAAGATGGATGTAAAACCCTCTAGAAAGTGCCATTTGCTGGGCAGAGCCCTGTCCTCTGAGCCTTAGTGGGGATGTAGGCGCTTACCTCTGTGCTGTTCCATCTGTGTGCCAATCCCCCAAGCCACACTTATTGCCACACGGTGCACACTTTGGCCTTTGGCCTCAGGAGCTTGTAAATTTCACTGAGGTGGGGTGCATGTGCTACTAACACATCTCTCTGTCCCTCTTTTCTCTGCCTGTGTCTGAAATGTATAGGGTCTGTTCACTCAGCAATGGGGTGCTCCTAAAAGTCTTTCATTGAAAAAAAAAAAAAAAAAAAAACCATAAAACAAGAACAAGGGGCCAGAGAAGCACTTCCCTGAAAAGCGCACGGGCCTGAGTTCAATCCCTGGTTCTGAAAAAAAAAAAAAAAGTCTTTCATATACAAGACTGTCACTCTGCACAGTTCTTCCACTGTTTATGCTGAAACTTAGTTTTGATACGACTTTTTGCCCTAGTTTCTATTTGACAAATTGATATTGCAGTGTGCATACAAATTCCAGAACCTGCCTATAGTCTGGTTCTGATCTCTCAGTTAGGTGTGTGACCTCGGGGACATTGGCTTGGTTTTATCGTCTATAAAATAGGAGCAGTAGTGGTCAGTTCTGCTTAGGAGTAAGTTTTAAGCAAAGTCTAGTATTTAAATATCGTCACTGTTAGTTGTGATCATTATTAGCAATAACAACTCCTGGACATGGATTCTTGCATCCAACTTTTCATAAAATTCTCTAAGTCAGTAAGAGCATCTACAGAAAAGTCCCTGAGGAGCCCTCGCCTCTCTAAAGCCCACATGGAAGAGCCAGGTGAGAAGATGAAGGATGGAGGCTGGGCTTGTGTTCATCAGCTTCCGGGTGGCGGATCCAGGGTTTGTTGGCATTCCGAGCTTGAGGAGCAGTAGGGCAGCGGTTGCACGTGTGGGCACTTGCCTTTTGTGTCAGCAAACAAAAGAAGACGCTGCATCCCGGGGAGAAGGGAGCTTTGTGAACAGGGACAGCTGCCAGTAAAGCCACCGTGAGGTCGCTCGCCTGCCAGTTCGCTGGGTCTGTAATTTTCTTTTTCTCTGCCCCGCAGATAACTGTGTCCAGAGGACCCCCAGGCCATCCATGGAGACTGTGCACCACAACCCTCCCACCATTGAACTCTTGCACCGCCCTAGGTCACCCATCACAACAAATCACCGGCCTTCTCCCGACCCGGAGCAGCAGCCCCTCCGGTCCCCCCTGGACAATATGATCCGCCGCCTCTCCCCTGCTGAGAGGGCCCAAGGCCCGAGGCTCCACCAAGAGAACAACCACCAGGAGTCCTACCCTTTGTCAGTGTCTCCCATGGAGAATAATCACTGCCCGCCATCCTCCGAGCCCCACCCGAAGCCCTCCAGCCCCCGGCAGGAGAGCACCCGAGTGATCCAGCTGATGCCCAGCCCCATCATGCACCCTTTGATCCTGAACCCCCGGCACTCCGTGGATTTCAAACAGTCCAGGCTCTCCGAGGATGGGCTGCACAGGGAAGGGAAGCCCATCAACCTCTCCCACCGGGAAGACCTGGCTTACATGAACCACATCATGGTCTCAGTGTCACCGCCTGAAGAGCACGCCATGCCAATTGGGAGAATAGCAGGTGAGTGAGCTCGCTGCCTGAGCGTCGGGGGGCCTGACACAGCCTCCTCTCCTCAGTGCCTTGCCGCAGACCTCACAGCGCTGCCATTTCGGTGCCCGCCTTGGCTCTGAGAGGCCAAGTGGAGCTTCGGCCCGGATGAGGCAAAGTTCCTAATGGGCCAGGTAATGAGCCACGGGGAGGGAGTAGTTAATGAGCCTCAGAAATGTTAAGAAACAAATGTTGTAGGTCCAGCTTACAAGGAGAGTCACATCAGAATAAGGGCTAATCGAAAGCATTTAACATCAAAGGTTTATGAGCATGCTACTAGCCCTGTCCTAAAGTGTCCAGCAGCTAACAAATAACTAGACACAGCATAAAGAATCTTTGTCTCAGATTCATGCCCGTAATTCATCCTGTGGGAAGCGTTCACCTTGAGAGGGGGCAGGAAAGGAAAATAGGATTATGGGTTGGAGGCAGGTGTTCCTGGTCTTTTGGACAGAGGAAACCACTCCCAAATTCTTTTTATGATGACAAGTTCAAATCTGCTTACGTAGGACAAGAAACCAGTGGAAACCAGTGAAGAAAAACCTACTCATTCTGTTTTGGTTAGTCTACCCATAATTGACACAAAATCATTCTCCAAAGGCCTCATGCCTGGTCTGGCAAGGTGGACTCTTTCCTTCGAGTCTCTTTTCTTTCTCGAGGCATTTGTTGAGCACCTACTGTGCACAGGTGGATGTGTAAAGTGTGCAGTAGGCAGACCTAACACACGCCGCCTTTTTCATCCAGAATTGAGGATTCAGTGAGACACCAATGTGCAAAACGCTGAGGTACACGGCAGAAAGCAGTCAGTCCCATGTCACATTCATGTCCTGTGTAAGTATCCGCTGTATGCCGCAAAGCGAGGCAAAGGAAGATGAGTTCTGACCGGAGAAGCCGGAGTCTCACAGCTCTAGCTCAGTTCCACAGGGTTTCTGCTCTCCATAGCGGAGAGGAGGCCGGAGGCAGAGCAGACATGCATAGACACAGAGAGAAGTGCCGCTTCCTCGGAAGCCCACTGAGATACAGCAGTGCCCCTAACAGCAGGTGCTTCTGGAGGCCTCCTCCGCCTCTATCTGCCTTGTCCTTTGTGTAAATCATTCTTTTCTCTGGCCCTAAATGCACCTCCACAGTCGCCTCAGTTTTGTTGTTGTGAATAAGTTATAGCCGGCATGTTGAACCAAGGACATAAATGGAATCCGGGGATGCAGCTTGGGTGGCATGTGGCCTTGGCCTGTGTGAAGCCCTACATTAAAAAAGAGATCAAAGAGAAAAGGAAGGAGGGAGGGAAGGGTAAATAAATATGTTTAAACTTACATGTTTTTAAAAACCTAGGAAAATGGAATAGAGTTTGTATTCACTTCAAAAAATGATGCCTCGGGTTTGGGGGGTAGAGACTGGGGTGGGTTACACCGTCAGATGAAGTTAGCCATGAGCCCACTGTGATTAATGGCCAGGAGATGGCTGGTTAGATGGGGGTTCGCCTGGTTCCTTTCCTCTTACCTATACACTAGGGCTTTTGGTTTTGCTTTTTTCTTTTGAGACAAGGCATCACTAAGTTGCCCCCTCTAGCTTTAAACTTGGGATCTTCCTGACTCAGACTCCCGATAGCTGGTATGGTAGTATGTGCCACCATTCATTGGGAGTTCTGAAATAATTAAAAACTGCAGCAGTAGAGAGATAGGGGACAAAGAGTTTAGGCCGAACATGTTCATTTCCTCAGGTAATTGGAGAGAGAGGATAGAGCCAGAGCAGTGCTGTCAATGATACAAATGATCTTACAGCTTCCGGGCAAGACCCTGCTTGTCTGCATTGTCTGCACAACAGGACTTGACATTTTGCGGATCCTTTATAGTTGTTAATAGTTCTCAGGACAGCTGTTTGCAGTAGAGCAAACACTACTGTGTTCCTTTCGTGCGCAAGGGTTATCTGTACAGGGGAGAGCACCGAGGAACCTGAGCCCCAATGTCAGACAAGGGCTGGGGGACTCGCCGCTCTCAGCTGCTGTCCCTAGTGCTGCCCCCATAGGTGTGGCTTTCTTGTCAAGGTCCCTGATGTCCACATCCCCCACACCATCGTGACCACATACACAGTCTTTGGGAATCTAAGACAAGCCTGCAGAGCAAGACAGGTGGCTATTTCCCCCTCATATAGTAAGTTTGTAAGTTTCAAGACACAGTCTCTTGAAATTATACCACCATTGTTTAAGAGTCTTATTCCTGAACATCCGTCTTGTCTGTTGATGGACCTTGCCGCATCTGTTGAGGAGCCCTGTGGAAGCTTGTGCTGACCAAATGCTAGACCTTGTGTCTATGGAACGCACAGAAGCAGGAGTCTCTGCTTTTCTGTATGGCATTGGGAAGTCAGAGTGTTCATGGAACATAACCCTTGGGTCCAGATCTTTTGGGGAATGAGTTAACTCCTTCAGTAGGACAGAGTGCTCTAAAATGAATTGTTAACACTATCTTGTTTTATTCAAAAGCTTCAAATGTCCAACTATATGCATTAACTAATTTAACCAAAGCCAGATTAATTAATTGAACTGAAAGCTATTGTTTCTCTCAGGGCAATCTTTTCAATTTCTTCTAGTTCCACAAGTCTGCAGTCTCACACCAGTCCTGATTCTGTAACTTTCTGAAAAGACCTCATCAGTTCTAGGCTCCTTTGTTCTTCTAGGAGATACCCTGCCTCTCTGTCTCACTGTCTTGTCTTTCTGAACTACTTGGGTCCTTGAGAAATGGATTGCATTTGTTAGAGGTCAGATTCATTGGGGAGTTCTGTGTATAACATCAGGTCTTTTCATTGCTGAGCAGCCATAAGAAGCCATTAATCTCTGTAAAGCAGCTGTGGATGAGAAAACTCAGTTTCTTAAAGCTTTTGAAATGAACACAACACAGTAGGAAGGTGCTGCCCAGCATCACGCCGCCGCGCACCATAGCTGGAGGATGTAGATGGAAGTGTTCTTCATCAGTGTAGATCAGGAAACAAAGCCCATTCTTGCCATTCAGATGCAGTGCGCTCAGAGACACTTAGGTGTCAGCCATTTGGACCCCAGTGTTTACAGCACTGGACTGCAGCCTTGCAGGAGCGGGAGCTCACCAAGATGTAAGATGCAGTCTTTATCATAAAAGAGCGGAGCTCAGCTAGCTATAAAATTGAAGCACGTGTGTGTGTCTCTGGAAAGCTCCTAAGAAGCCCTGGTGGGGCTCAGGGAAGGCTGCATTGAGGGCTGGCTCTTAGCTGGGCTTAGAGGCACACTTAGAATGTGGACAGGTGACAGTGGGAGTGAAAGAAGTCATTCCAGAGGAAGAAAACGTGCAGGCACAAGCACAAAATAAAAGCCAATGTATTTTCTCCACTTCAAGTAAAAATATAAACCTAAGAATCCAGAGCTATGTGGGTCATTTAAAAATCCATCCTTTTTCATGATTTCATTTTACCTTTTAATATATAAATCTGCAGCACATTATACAATTAAAAGGTCACATGCAAAGCTCTGATAGTCTACTTGGGTGGTTACCATGTAGAAAACTAAAATTACAAAGGAAATTCAGTAGGTGGTTGATAGTTTAAATGCAGGTCACAAATTGGATCTATTTAATGATGTAGCTTATTTTAACTTTTAAAGAATAAGAAGGACTGTGATGAGAGTTTAACAGGTTGGAATGGCTGGCATTTATAGGAAAGGTTAACAGGGCAGAGTGAAATGAGTCCCCTTCAATTCTGTAGCCAATAATATTTGTAACAGTGAGCAGGTAGCTTTTTTTCTCTGTGTATTTTCTACTTAGTATCTGCAGGAAAGGACTGCTGGTGATTAAGGGGTAACACGAAGCATCTGTCGGTCTTCTAAGACATTCCCCTGCCTACAACTTTCCCTGGCCTCTGTCTCCCCAGTGTTTCAGAAGATAGAGTTGCCTGGAGCACCTGAAGGTTGATAAGGTTCAACCTTTGTGATGGTGGGTGTCATGGTTTCAGGATGCACGTGGTCCCCCATGGTTTCAGTCACCCATGTTAAACCCAGGTCCAAAATACTGAATGAAAACATTCCAGAAATTTGTAAGTTGTAAGCCTTTATTACAGTGTATCATGATCATTCTATTTTACTATTGTTGTTAATCTCTTACTGTGTCTAATTTATAAACATTATTGTAAATATGAATACAGAGGAGAAAGCATGGCTCAGAAGCTTAGGCATCTACTGGATGTCTTAGTATGTAATCCTACATGGACAGGGGAAACTACTTGCAGTGAAGTCCCCCCCCTTGAGGACCAGATGATTTTAAAACTAGAAGCATCTTTTACAGATGAAGGAACCACCTGAGACTGCGCCACATCAATAGCACAGCCTCCTAGAGCTTCTGCCCAGGGAAGAAACACTTCCTGAACACCGTTTGCATCCACCCTAGGGCCCTGGAGTGGAGATTGGCAACCGTGGCCAGATTCAGCCCGCACCTGTTTTGCTAAGCCAGGCTCTATTGACAACCACGCCTACTTATTTAGTGTTGTCTGTGTCAGCTCTTGTATTGCAACACAAGCAGAGTTGAGTAGTTCCAGAGATTGACCACAAAGCCTAAAATATTTACTAGTTGGCCTGTTAAAGAGAAAGTGTACCGCCCCCTGCTCTGCAGCATGGTGGCCCGGGGAGTCAGTGTCCCAGTCATCCCAGGCGTGATGATGTAGTAGGGTGTGAGTGTAGCAAACACTGTCCTTGCTCTCAGGGAACCACCTGCACTGTCGACAGTGAGGCAAGTCTAGGGCGTGAAAGGAGCAGTAACAAATGATTTAAGAGAGTAGATGGGTTCTGGACAGCAGGCTGCCTTTGCAGAATGGTCCAGGAGAACCGCAATCACATCAGCCACAAGAATAAAAGACGACCAAGTAAATTGTTTCTTTGCACATTCGAATTACACAGCCATCTATTCAAAGCTTCCCATGGGTCTGCTCTGTGCTCGTCCTGCACTGTTCTAGGTAACAGAGAGGTATCACACGTGTCTCCCCAAATGCCACATTGTGTGTGTGCTCACCAAGCACTATCCACTCGCTTTATGCCACCAAACAAACCAAGCTCCAACTTCTTTTTAACTATAGCTAGCTAAATTTAAAAGGCAAATTTTAAGTTATTTTGGTTTCTCTTATAGTTCTTCAGTTCCCTTAAACGCTTAGCTACCTGCTTGCCCTGCTCCTTGGCCCTAATCTGAAAATCCACTAAGGAAGAAAGCATCACTGAGGAGCTGAAAATTGTTAGAATCCTTTCTTAGCCCTTCATTTGCTGCAGGAAAGCAGATACTTCAGGGGTCTGTACAGATTCAGATGTTCAAAGCTGGTGACCCACCCAAACACACAATATTTCCTTTCTTGTGTCCACCTGACAATTTTTGCTGAAGTCTCCTGATCTTGGCAGCTTGAATTTCTTCATGGTTGGTGAGAATGTCACTGGATTCCCTCTCAGCTTACAGTGCCCTCACTCTAACCCTCTTAGAATATATTTCATGGAAATATTTCAGATCCTTAAGGGAAGCTTTTAGGCTTTAAAAATATACATGTTTATTATCTACAAGGTTACATCTTTCACAGAAACAAAAATTCTAATCAGGGAGACCCAAGGCTCCTGCTAAGCTTGTTTTGTCACCTGACTCAGAGTGTACTTTCCTGGTTTGGCTTTATTCACTGGATGAGCTGTGTGCACATAGAAACTCAATCCAGGAAGCCTCTCATCTTACCTCAGGTGAAGCAAAAGGATGGAACAGGGAAAGCAGGGGGAGCTCGTCCTCGGGGGCCTCAAGGGCCGGAGGAAGCCCCGCCCCCCGAGCCGTGGGACCTCTTGCGCCCATCTCTTCGGGGCACTTGGATACTTTTCTTTCATAAATAAGCCTCAAGAGCGGCCTCAGAGATAGAAGAACATCGTAAAAGAGGTCTATTGAGATTAGTATGGTAGCGAGAAGGGCAGGTCTCATCATTGGATCCTGGTAGTAAGACGTGGAGGCAAAAGCACGCACACGTGCGCCCTGCTGTGAAAGGTCTGTGTTTGGAGGAAAGAAGAGAGGGTTTTAGGATGTGTCCATTAGCCAGAAGGATTCCAGATTTTTTTAAATTATTTATTTATTATTTATTTATTTATTTGGTACAAGGTCTCGCTACGCAGCTTGGCCTCATAGAGATCCTCCTGTCTCACCCTCCCCAGCGCTGGGATTACAGACATGCGCCAGCATGCCTGGTTTCGGTGGCCAGCACATCATGTGGTACCAGGGATTGAACCAAGTCCTTGCTCTTGCCAGGCAGGCGCTTAGACCACTGAGCTATCTTCCTAGCCAGATTGCAAATTTTGTGTCCTAGCTGAAAGATCCCTTTCCTCCTGCGCCACACAGGGAGATCACCCTCTTGAGACCCCTGTGCCCAGCCTCTTAACCTAGGGTCCAGTTGAGAGCCCCACAGGGTTCCTGGGAGGAGAGAGCACTGGAATCCAATGCTTGTCTCCAGTGCCGATGGGCTCAGTATCCCTAGGACTTGCTTTCTTCATCTGTAATTTTGCCCATCCTGGGCATTTTCTGTTAATGAAATGTCATGAATAATACCACAAGCATGTTCATTACTAAGGGTCAGCCTTTCTCCTCCACCTCATCATGGAGAAGCCAAGCCACAGCTCAGAGGGGCAGCGCAGCAGCCCGTGGGTCAGGCATGGGGCACTGTCGCCCAGGGCGCGTGCGGTGGGTCATGTCTGTGTCAGGCATCCCAGCGCTGGATGTACAGTGTGCTCCTGCAAAGCCAGCTGGACTTTCTTGCTTACAGGCTTCTTCTGTGCTCCTCCCTCCAGAGGGAGGCTCTGCCTGCTGTGGTTACCCGAGGAGATAAGATTGTCACTAGGGTCTGATAGCCCTGGGAGGGGACAGGTCTTCAATCCAGCTAGAATGTTCAGCTTGGCTCTGACCTCTCAATCTGGATGAGTCACTATGCTTTATTTTCAGTGTGCACAGCTAAGAAATCAAAGAACCTTAAAGAAAAGGAAGTTTCAGGACAATGTTTTTAAAGGACAGAACAAGCAACAGCACCATGGCTGGGCAGAACGGAATAGGAGGAGACTGGAAATTCCAGTTGGCCTACTGGTACAAATGGCTGTTACACTGTGTCCCCAGCTCTCTGCAGTCCCTGGATGTGAACTCCCAGGCTACGCCCACCCTGAGCAGAGCTGAGACTGGTACCTGGTCCTCGCCATGTATAGACTGTAAGCTGGGACAGAAGTCTTGAGACCAGTGCCCCTGGCCTGCTGCTACACACCTTGTGTCCCCAGAGCTGGGACAGCTGAGCTTGTCCGCAGCGTGGTCCCCCTCCCCCAGGAAGCCATGAGGCCTTTCTCTCCTGTCTCACGCCCCACACCTCCCCGTGGCATGCCACTGTGTACAGGTGGTTTCTCTGAACCCTTTAGAAACACACCTCTGTGTATTAATACAGAATTTGCTGTTTGATGTTTATCTACTTTCTGCTTTGAGGCAATGGCTGAGCCAAAATGGAAAAGGGAGGGGAAAAAAATGACTAAGTGACATTTGCCCCCTGCATCTTGTAAACCCATGCTCCTGGAAGCAGCTTCTCCACCTCGGCACTCTTGCCATGTGAGCCGAACACTTAATTCTGAGTTGTAGGGCTAGATCTATGCCTCATAAGCCATTTAGCTCCAGGCCTGGCCTCTTCCACTAGATGCCTGACAGTCTGTAGCCAGTTATGACAGAAACATCACTGTAAGTTGCTGCCTGCTCCCTTAAGAGCCAGCTCAGACCCCCGATTAGAGCCACTGCTGGAAAACACAGTCATAACTTTTTATATTGTGTGTTACCTATTTTGTTGTTGCTGAAATTGAAATAAGTTTATCAATTTCTGGATTTTTTTAATTAAATAGGGGTCCTCAGCCCCTCCCTGCTGAATAATTATATCTACAGTATGATGGTTTATAGACCTACATTTAACATTTCTTTTGGGCTTTAAAACAACATAAAATTACTTCTTCCCTGAAGGTTAAATTAGCCACCGTGATTATACATTCCCTTTGTTCAGAAACTTGACTTGCCTACTCAAAACATTTAAGGATCAGTTTTGCCTAGCGTTATTTTTTTCTTTAGAAATCATGTTGATTATGTGTGAATCGCCCATCTTTCTACAGTCTCCTCAATGAGTTTATACAATGAGTCTAGGGTAGGAGACAGATGTGGGAGTAAAAATATTTCTCCTTAACCACAGGAAGGAGTTTTTACAGTGCCTTTTAGCAGCGGATGCCCAGGGCACCTCACCCAGCAGGAAGCAGAGGGAACTCTCTTGTTAAGTGGGAAAGTGGCATTTTATTCTAACTAAATCCTTTTGTAAAATTCCCCTCCTAGAAGAGATGATCCAAGTGATGGGCAATTTCTTTAAAATACTCATATGCCTTGCTGTAGGAGAAGGCCCTTTAGGAGAAACATGTTTAAAATTAACAAATGCCTTGGGATACAAAAATTTTTATACATTTATGTTCATTGGTGGTGGGATGGGCTTTTGATTATAGAATTAGGGATGTTTTATTGCGTAGTAGTAAGTATTTTCATTGGTGATCAGAACACATCGTATTGTGCAAACATGGGTTTTGACAAAGCTGAAAGATTCTAGATAGACTCGTTACAGCCGCCAGAAGATCTAGGGAATGAAGGAGGATGTACCATTTATTTTATAGAAGTCTTGAAAACTATTCATGGATTGAATTTCAGTTGTTAAAGGGGGGGATGGTAATACAGTCAAGCAGTTATTTTTGTCAACTTTTCTCACTAAAAGCAATCAACAGTGATAGGAGTCACATACTCTGAGCTTTAAACAACTTTATGTCACACTCTACCTCTTTGTGTCACACCCTGTTGCTTTCTCCATTAATGACTGAGTAATTGAATGTGTCTTGACTGCCAGCATCTTTTTTTATTACTCAGGTAACATTGAGTTTACTGAATTAAATGTCATTTAAAATGATAAGTTGGAAGCTAGTTTGGGGTTATTTTCACATTTTTGAAAGAAAAAAGTTCACAAGATACCAGTGTTCTTTAAGTTTATAGATAAAGTGTAATTTCTGTTGAGCTCTGCCCTTCATTTTCAATCCAAAGATACCCTTTGAGGTCCCAGGTCTGTACCTCTAGGGAGGCAACATGGTTCCTTGTGCCGAGGGAGCCTTTACTTAGAAAAATGGTGTGGTTGGCATTTCAACTGCTTTTTGAGCAATAGAATGTACTATGACAGTAAAAACAGATTTTAAAAAAAAAAAAGGAGTGTGAAACCTTTGCATTTAGGGATAGCTGCTTTCAGCTCATAGTCGGCCTCAAGATGGTTTATATTAAATAAAGTTTATTATGGGCACGTGAGAGAACCTCACTCCCATTTCAAAGGAATCCAAAGGTGTCCTTCTCCTCTTTGCAGTGGATTCGATAGTAACCTTACAGAGCGACAAAGGAAGGGTTGTATGTAACCCACTTTTATTCTTCCTGATTTACTGCATGACTACATTTGGTTTTGTCAGATCTTTCCAGCTGAGAGAGATGAAAAACTGGAGTGTATTTACTACTTGATGAACCAAAACTGGGCAGTTCAAACCATAGCTTAGTTTTTTTTTTTTTTTTTTTTCTACAGTAAAATATTTCTAAAAATTAACATAAATGGTTAGTTACAATTCATAGCTTAGTTCTTATCTTCGTCCACTCCAACTGCTGTAACAAAGTACCATAGACTGGGTAAATTATAAACAGCAGAAATTCATTTCTCAGAGTTCTGTAGATTGTCTCTCTGCTGAGGACCCACTTTCTAGTTCACAGACTGCACCTTCCTGCTGTCTCTTCACGTGATGGCTGGGTGAGGGATCTCTTGGGACTCCTATAAAAGGGCATTTGTCCCACTCTTGCAGGTAGAGCCTCCAAGAGCCAAAGGCTGGGGCTGTTGGGGTAGGAGGCATAACATTCACATTTCTTCATGCTTTCTGGTGCTTAGGTTGGTATTCTCCTCTTTCCCTCCACTACAGCCTGCCCTCTGGCAATAAGGAACAAGGCTTCTGGAAAGGAAGGAAGTACTGGGCCAGTTTCTAAAGAAATTCAGACTCCAGGGCTAGAATGTCGCTGTTTCAAGGATATCACTTGTATTTTTTCCAAAACGCAATAAATCCCCCACCATACTAAATTTTAGACACAGATACACCCACCCACCCACCCCCCAAAAAAAAAACACCAAAAAATGTTAAAGATTTAGAGTCATTGTAAGCTTATAGTTCCTTGTAGGATTAGTTCTCTGCCATTCCTTCTGCCAGAGAAAATGCTGGAAAAGGTACACTAAGAAAAGTTCAATTTGGGCCGGGAAGATGGTTCAGTGGAATAAGCACTTCCCTGGCAAGCACAAGGGCCTGAGTTCAATCCCCAGTTCCACAAAAAAAAAAAAAAAAAAAAAAAAAGTTCAACTTTGCTCTAAAAAGTACTAAGATTTTACAAATATATTCCCATTGACCAGTTTATCTGAGAGTAGAAATCCCAGTAGGGACTATGGTGTGACACAGACTGAGGAATCACATAGAGCCCAGAATCCATCGTGTGTCACAGCTACGCCCTGAAGTGACTGCGTTACCCAATCCTACCCCGGCTCCCTGGTGTATTAAATAAAAATAGCAACAGCCTCTGCCTCCTGGGGGCATAATAAGTGTAACCATGCGTACAGACTATGTAGATAGTGTCTGCAAGCAGAACCCAATAAATGCCGTTAATATTTTTATGACTTTCTTTCCATTCGCATTAGCACCAATACAATAATCCTATAAAGTTAAAGTGTTGTAATTCTCACTTCATAAATGAAGAAATAGACTCTCGGGGAGATTAAGAAACTTGCCCAAAGTTGTCTGACAGAATTCTCCTTGTGAATAGACTCCAAAGAACGGTGTACTTTCCCTGGGATGGGAACATGCTGGCTATAAAACATACCAAGTCTCAGCTGGACATGCCCTACCCAGGGGTGCCAAGCCCAGACCTTACACACTGAAAGAGACAGTGCATTGTAGTACAGAAGCCTAGAGTCCCAGTCCAGGGACTTTGGGCAGGTTCTCATTACCTCTCTGAGGACTGCAATAATACACATAAACTGTCAATCCCAGACTTGGCATTTGGTCAGGGATCTTGCATTGACAACCATTTTGGCCAGCACCTACCCCCCAAACAGGCACTCCAGTTGCTAAGCTTGCCTAAGCAGGCGCTTTAGTCCACTGAGCCAGGTCCCTGGCCCACAATGTATTTTTCACTTGCCTCTTATGTATGTCTCTCTCCACTTGCCCACCTAGCAAGGATCTTTTGGAAGGCAGACTCCATAAAATCCACACAGCAGTAGAACAAGAGGAAGGTGTACATCCAGTGTTAGTCAGTCATTGGTTAATTGTGACAGGATCTCACTGAGTCATCCCGGTTGGTCTTGAACTCATTGTGTGCCAGGGTGGCCTCACTCCCGAGTTCTGGGTTTACAGATGTGTACCACCACACCCGGCTGTGTGGTTCTCCTTTAATATACCAATCCACAGCCAAAACCTGGGTTTAGTACAATACCAGGACCATACCTAATCACTGAATAAATATTTACTGCCTGAGTATGTAATCAAACATCATTTCTGCAAATGGAGTAAGTGATTTTTTGGACCTGGTTCCCTTCTACTGGGATTCCATTATACTAAAACAATTTTAAAACCTTCCAAAGTATGATATAATGAGAATATCAGTATTTTTTGGAAAGCCACCCTGGCCACAGTTCCCACAGTCAGCATCACCAAGCCATGTAGCTTTTCTTCAGTGATGGTGTTTTGCTCGTTCTCCATCTTCAGCCTTCCCCATCCTCTTATCTCCATCCATTTGGTGTCTCCCCAGTATTGTTAGTTCACCACTCTGTTTGGGACTTTGAGACATCTTTTTCATCCTTTATCTTCCCAGTGTGCTGCAGGTCACTGCCAAAGCCAAGACAGGCACAGGTAGAACTTTGCCCCCTGTCTTTCAGATGGACTCTGTTCTAATGTTGGTCATGACTATGGACAAGCGTTTTCTGAGTCACTGTGTTCTCATCTGTAGAGGGAAGCAGCCATCCTGGACATTGGCTAAGCCCACTCAGGTCAAAGGTCACACTCCCACGTGACTGCACGAGCTCTCCACACACCTTCGTTTCCTTCAGGAAGCAAGAGCAGTTAGTGGATGCGTCTCAAGCCTTGGGCTCAGGGTCTCAACTAGAAATATTTTCACCATTGTGTTTCCTCTCTTTTCCCCTGTAGACTGTAGACTTCTTTGGGACTACGTCTATCAGTTGCTTTCTGACAGCCGGTACGAAAACTTCATCCGATGGGAGGACAAGGAATCCAAAATTTTCCGGATAGTGGATCCCAATGGACTGGCTCGGCTGTGGGGAAACCATAAGGTAAAAGGGCACCGGATTCTTGCTCTGTAAACCAGTGCCCAGTTGGAGTCTCTGTCCCTGCAGCAAAGGCTCAGCGCTCTGCTTCACAAGTCTGCCCATAGTTATGCAGTTGACTCCTCACTGGGCAAATAGTTAAAATATGCCACTTTCCACGAGCCACTTCTGCCAGGGGCCATGACCCTGGCACATCCCAGTCTGACAAGCTGCATTGGAAGTGCCACTCCCCTCCACCTGGGGCTGCCACCCCACTGCCGTTAGGAACTGGGTTACAGGGACGTACTGTGAGCTCGATGACTCACAGGGGACCTTTGGGAAGTTGTCACTTCTGTCCTGCTCAGTTTGGAAACTCCCATGTTTACCAAAACTCATTTCTACAAGGAAAATACTTGTGTCCTGACTAGAAAACATCCCCTTCACAAGCACACAGTATGAGAATTTTGGTTGCCCCTGCCCCCCTCCAGGTTTCCAGACTAGGAGGAGGAACTAGAGTTTAAAACATGAAGTCCTCCATGGTAAGGAAGTCTGTTGAAAGGTGTACATATAGAAGTGGAGGGCATGATCCAGGTCAGATGACAGAGGAGCAGCACAACTGGGGCCTCCCTGGGAGAGAGCACAGGGCCCAGCCCAGCTCTGTTAGGGCCTCCAGCCTCCTGAGGCAGCTGCCCGTGCCCTGGCCTGGGTGCGGAGGACTTGATGCCGGCCATGACCAAATATGGCAAGGCCGCTCTGACAGGCACGTCAGTGTGAGTCACTGAGAACTCTCCGCAACCCTCACATCAAGCCCAAGCCCAGGCTCGGCACCACTGTATTCCTGCTGCCTCAAGAGGCATCTGAACGATTAAAAACTAAAATGACAGAGCAGAAACAAGTCTGAGAGACGTCACTGGAACCAAAAATGAACTTCTGTATGGCTCAGGAGGTGAAGGGTGATCTACAGATGGAGGGGAGCCCGCAGGAAATGGCCCAGGCATGGCAGTCAGTCTTGGGAAACAAGGGCCATTGCTGGGGGATGATGTTTATTAGCTGGAGTCCCAAGGCTTCTTACAAAGGAGGTCCACGAATTCGGGCAGAATCCCCAGCCCTGACGTACATGAGAGCAAAAGGGGAGGACGAAGGGCTGCAGATGAGCACGAGATGCTCCACACCAGGAAGGCCACGTGGGCATCTGAAGAGCTTTGATTTTTAATAGCTGTCCCAGTGCCTTGTCTAAGGTTCATTTCATTGTGTCTTTGTGCTTTTTTTTTTCCTCTCTCTCTCTTCCTCCTTCAAACAAACAGAACAGAACAAACATGACCTATGAGAAAATGTCCAGAGCCCTGCGCCACTACTACAAACTAAACATTATCAGGAAGGAGCCCGGACAAAGGCTTTTGTTCAGGTAGCACTTACTTTTTCTCCTTTCTTTCATTTGGGAGGATATTTTCTTTAAATAAGGGGGAGGAGGGATACTACCATGATCTCTACCTGCCTGTCTGATAACATTATGGCAAATATTACAAATGCTGGTTTGTTAAGGCTTAAGAAAAAAATTATTCTGTAGTAAATTACATCTGTCCTGTAGTAAAATTAAAAACTAATTAAACACAGTCTAACTCACTTATAAAACAATGTAATGAGCAGATAGAATCTGGCATTGAAGTCCAAATTCTAAGGGCTCAGTCAGAATAGCCGTTTGCAGTGGCAAAGCAAGGAACTAAACCTGGACTTCCAGGTCACCAGCCCTTTGGGCTACTTTCTCAAGCAGCTTTTGTCAAACTGTACATAATGACCCGCGTGGACTCAGGAAACAAATATAATGGGGTTGGACACAACTTTTTTTTTTTTTTTAAATAGAGAATAGAGTTGAAAATATCAGAATATATTACATAATAAGAGGGACAGATGATTCATGAAGATTTTGTTTCAGAGGTGGGTGGGGAAGTGTCTGTGTGCGTGTACACATGCGCGTGTGATGTGTTACGCAGATGTGTTTCTTGTCATTCATCATAGTCAGAAAAGTGTCAGCTACTATATCAGATATTCTTCTTTCCAGATTTTTTCACAGTGAATGAACTCAAACTATTTAACCTGTTACATAGATTGTGATTCTAAGAACTAGACAAGAAGACGTCTAAAGAGCATTTAGGAAAGGCAGAAATGGACCCTAACAGGATTAGTAATTGCTGTGCTAAGACCAAGTACAGGTTGGGAAAAGGTGACAGGAGCAAGCACGACTGCAGGTTGTGGGACAGAAAAGAGTGATAAGTGGGACAGAAAAGAGTGATAAATGGGTCTGGAGATGGGGCCCTGGAATTGTGTATATAGTTAATAAGAGGCACCGTGCAGAAAATGACACGCATGAGCTGAGCAGCTCACTGGGATGGTGGTGTTTGTTAGCAAAAGCAGAAAACCTGGACCTTAGCACTGGGATGGAGAGATAGCTGTGGAATAGTAAAGAGAATCGCAGTCTTCAAAAGAAACAGAAAAGGCTTTTCAAGAAATCAAAACAGGATGGAATACAAAAAGTACCCTCTCACCTCTGACTCTGTAGATACTTTCTCTTCATCCTTCACTCTAAAATTATTTCTTGGTTCTTTGTTGTACTTCACTCCCCCCCCCCCAATGAGTGGATCCTTTACACAACGTCATTTGTCACCCCTGTGATTGTATTCTAAAATCCAACTCTAAAATTCTCCCTGCAATTCCAAATTTAAATTTCTAAGAGTTTCTGTAGGAAGTTGCCACTTAAATATCACATTAATAATTTGAGCATGAAACTTTCCAAGACAGACACCTCTTCACCTATTAAAAACTCTATGAAGAATTCTTGTTAGTCATCCACGGCATCATCACTTTTTTAGGCAATCTTGAAACTAGGATTACTTTTGGTCCCTCTTACACCCCAGTCAGGTGCTGTGCTGGCCTGGCCCTTGGCTGGCCATCACCATTCCCATTTCCTTCTGGGTTGCAGGTGCTAGAAGCCTGGCAACTACATTTCCCAGGATTTGTTTCCAGAGGGTTCCAGGGTGAGGTCTGTAAAAGCACGTTCAAGAGATTTGGAAGGTAGAGGAAAGGCAAAATCATTGTTAGTGCTTCCTTAGCATGTCAATAACCTACATCAGGCCCCACCCCCTCCAGAGCGCTGAGACGGAGATTGAGACTAGGTGTGGTGGTGCACGCCTATAATCCCAGTGCTTGGGAGGCTATAAACAGGAGGATCACCAAGAGTCCGATCTACGTAGTAAGACCCTGTGGACCCTGTACTAAATACATAAAAAATAAAAAATAACCTACATTAGGATTCATTCAAAATCTCTATCCTCAGTCCATCCCTCTGCCTTCCCTAGAATACATTTCTGGCAACCCTGCAACACTAATACAATTGCCTTTTCCAGGTGTACCTGTACCTTTGATAGATACACTAAGCCTTTATAGACAACTTTAGTTCTGTTACCCTGTTTGAGACCCTCTGAGCCCTTACACACAGATGCCACCTTCTGTCATCTCCTGAATTTCCTTAGCCCTTCCCCACACCATTAGTGGTACTTTTAATAGTCCTATACATGAAGCCCTCCCCACAAGTAGATCATAAGCTCCTAGAAGATAGAGAATTATACCTTATCTGTTTTATACCATAGAGAGGGTTTCAATAAATGTTTACAGCATGCCTAACAGAACACCCCAGTAGGCAAGCCAACGATTATAAGCCCATGCTGGCGAACCTTTCAGAACTTTCAGTAATCCAAACAGCCCAGCGCAGCACACATGCCATAGGTTTGCCCCCACTATCATAGACTTCTGACTAGGAGAGAAAATGTGTATTTCAAGTTAGTTCACTGGTGCAAAGTGAAGCACATGAAAAGGGAAGGTATGTAGACAGGAGGTGGACAGGCCATGTGCAATCAGGCTGCCTTCCTGAACTGTGCAAATCATGGTCAAAACAGGTTCACTGTCCCAATGAACCCTCTGAGCAAGGCTTGCTGTGTGACAAGCTGCAAAGGCCAGAAGCCACGCTGACCAGGATGTGTCGCCAGCATCTTAGATGGAGCAGAGTTTAAGCTCACAAAGATCCTCTTTCCTTTGGCCTTCCTGATTTTCTAAAAGCTCCACTAACTTGCCCAATCATGTTTTCCATTTAACACCTCAGTATATTCTTTACATTAAATTCAAGTTTTTGAATGACTATCGAGTCACTGGCTGCCGGTCTAGAATGGCAGTGGATCCTCAGCTCTCACAGGTGTTTATAAAGTCAAACTCTCCAAAAATAAGAAAGAGAGAGATGCGAAGAAAGAGAGATGTGAGCTGTACTCTGGTTTCCTCGTCCACTCCTGCACTACTGTCCCCACCTAGCTCCAAAGGAGCGCCCTCCCTTGGAGTCACCCAAGACTTTTTGTAGTCATTTTGCCATTTTTGAGGCAGTCAGAGGAAGGCCTCCCTTATACCAGTTTTAAGGCAGCATAAATGTGTGGGCTTAGTAGCTTTCCAGCTCTGTAATACACAATCTTTTCACTCCATTTCATCTTCCCAAGGTTTATGAAGACCCCAGATGAAATCATGAGTGGCCGGACAGACCGTCTAGAGCACCTTGAGTCCCAGGAGCTGGATGAACAAATATACCAAGAAGATGAATGCTGAGGGAACCGCCAGGCCCCTCTGCAGCGGGCCAGCAGCAGGAGAACCTGCCCACCAGGACTACCGGAGGCGTGGTGCAGCAGGCGGGCTGAGGGCAGCTGCAGGAAGACGCAGAATGGCAGGAACGCTTCTCTTGCGGACCAAGAGGGACCCCAGAGCACCTTAGACAAAGCACCCAGCAGTGGCAGGGGCACAAGCCCGGGACTAGCATTTCACATTTCCTTCACCTTTGGAATCCACCTGTAATCCTTCATCCACGCCCTCCCAAGTCTGTTGTTAGTCTCATGGTTGTTTTTTGTTTTTAGAAACATGCAGTTTGACTTTTCATCATTCATATAGGGAAAGACATCCAATGTTGTTTTCCTATGGAAATGTATATCTATTATATATCTATTTTTGCAAATCTCGCAGAGTATGGCCAGCCCAGCTTGTCAGGAAAGAGAATACTTGCAGAAAAGATCAGGTGCCACTTTTTCCTGCCATATGGGTCAGGTTTGTCCCTGTTGCAGTTGGGTCTTGGCTGAAAAAAGAAAAAAAAATGCTTTTAAAACTGGTCACATTCAGGAGAACTCTTTTTTCTCTTTCACTCTCCTCTCCCCTGGCTCCCTGTGTCCTGCCTCCCTGCCTGCTGTTACACTTCACATGCCTTTCTGCAGAGCCTTGGGGACTCTCCAGAGCCTCCCAAGAGCTTGGGGATTGTTGACATCTAAACAGAATCAGTGACCTGGGTGCTTTGTGACCAGCAGCACAGAGCTCAGCCCCCGTTCTGGCACACAGCCACCCGTCTGAGGGAGGCCAGAACACTCCAGGTGCTGCTGTACTCCGAAAAGATAAGTGCCAGTCTCACGCACCATCTCTGAGACGGCTGCGAGAAGCACGCAGCTAAGGCGCAAGATAAGACAGAGGCTGTCCAAGTTATTTGGAAGGGCCCAGCATCTCAAGATTAGCTTGCAAGTGCTGCAGAGTGGAAAATACGAAAAGACCACACAGGCTTGGTGGTCCAGAGCCTGCACAAAAATGTTCCGCAGTGGGAAATTTATTTTTCTGAAACAAGTCATTGAAAATAGTGAGAAAGAAAAGCTCCTCTTGCTCCATTCCAAGGGCCATCTTGTGGTCAGTTACATGCCCTCAATGAATTTCTTTTTTCCAATTCTGAGTCTTTTTCAAAATTCCCTGGTCTCCACTGAACATTTGTGAAGGGAGGATCCTGGCAGGCAGTCCCAGATGCAACCAGTGTTTGCCCAGCCTGGGCAAACAGGAAATTCCTCCGATCCATTATGTTTTCCTTCCTTCGTTGCTGTATTTCAGAAAGGAGTCATTTGTGGCTCTTTTTCACCTCAAAAATAAGGTTGGTGGTGTCCTGTAAAAAACGGGCAGTGCCACTCTTCAGGACTTTTAATGATAACAGGTATTTTCTGAGAAATGGTTTAGATTCTCTTTCCTTCTCTGGCCATCTATATTGACTTCCCATGCAGACAGGCTCAGGCATCAAGTATTTGGAGTACAGACTTTTATAGTTCATAAGATGAGGCCTGCCTTACAGATCACCTCCCTCCTGTTCCTTTGTTTCCACTGCTTGGCTAGGCGAGCACCTCCAGCTCTCTGGGACACATGCATGCTCTGCCACTAGCAGATCACAGGAGAACAGATCCCCAAGCTTGTAATCCCACCATTTCTGAGTTGAGTCATGCACACAGAGGTTGGGGGCACACAGGCAAGAGGACTCCTTCCTGGGCCTTACATGGGCACCAGCCCATGGGGCAAGTAACTGGA
Organism: Octodon degus; assembly: GCF_000260255.1. Lineage (NCBI taxonomy): Eukaryota > Metazoa > Chordata > Mammalia > Rodentia > Octodontidae > Octodon > Octodon degus. The sequence continues at coordinate 2,286,641 of NW_004524588.1, forward strand.
CTATGGTTCCAAGATGCTGGGATTGAGCAGGTTAGGTTCCTCTAGGTTTGCTATGTCTCTGTCTCTTACCAGACCATGGATAGACAGCCTACTCTTTCAGTCACATGCTTCTGCCCTCTGGGAAGTCAGGGACCTTCTGCATGGCTCAAGGGCCTCTTCATGAAGCTCTGGTCGCATCTGCTTGAATGGTGATGCAAACCAGCCTGTTGCCGATGGCTTTCAAGAGAGTTCAGGTGATAACGTTTATCAACCTCTAAGACGACTGATACTGCATCTCAAACAGATTAATCCCCTCCCTCCCCCCTCCAAAAAAAAAACTGGTATCTTATGAAAGTAACTGAATTTAAGAGCTGGAGAGAAAGAGTGGATTATCTTATTCATATAAGGCCCTTTATACGAATATGAAATCAAAGACCAGGGTGCTGCTCTTCTCTGAGATTAGGTCATCTCATTCTAGCCAGTTTACCCAAACATAAGAACTCAGTCTACTAATGTTCAGAGAGTCTTACAGATGAATTATGGAGGGAAATTCACTTTGGCCCAAGGATCTCTACATTTTTTTGGAATGTCTAGTGAGAATGTGTAAGACTTACGTTAGCATGTGCAGCTACTTCAAGTAGATTTTAATTCCAGTGTAGTAGTTATTTCCCATTCAGATATTATCAATTCTGATTTTCAGACATCCTCCTGATGCAAACAACCTCCTCCATTGCCTCTTTAAAAGAACAACTCCCCTCAGCACCCATCCCAGAAGTATAGTTATTTACCTGCTACAGAACATGAAGGTTTCAGATTTGGTTGGTCAAACCTGGAGGAAGCACCTATCAAAATAAAGCAGGCATAATTCCTGTCCTCTAAAAGTTTATAATTTATCTGTAGGATCCACCATCATGATATTTCTCAGTCCAACTCTAAATGCTAGAAGTGATAAAAAATTTTACCTGGGACCAAATTACAGTTTCATATCTCATCTGAATAGTTGGCTTTTCTCTATTGCCACCATGGGAATTCTTAGCTCACTAAATCTGAAGGCAGAAAAAGAAAATGCAGACAAGTACTGCTAGCTGAAAGGTAGGCACCATCACTTGGGTCTTGGTCTGTGTCTCGAGTTAGCGGGGCTGTCTCATCTCCATCAGAAGAAAGCCTGGTAGCTGACTAGAGGGCTGAGTTAAAGGTAACACTGTCACTTACCCTGATCTTCATCCAGGGCAACTTAGTGTTGTGTAAGCCAGAATGACCAATGCTCAAATTTCTTGGAAAAGAAAAGTAACAAATAGATTTTTCTCCTTCACTGTGTTTCAAAGCCTCTGATCCAATGCCTTGCCTAAATGAGAATGTCACTTTCATTGACATCTGAAAAACTAACATAGTTTACCAAAATGACGATGTAACCACTGGATCCACCTTCAGCACCTAGGGTCCAGTCCTCACAACAGTTTTGAAATACCTATTGCCTTCTGCAGAAGGAGACCCTAAGTGTCAGAGAGGTAGTACTGCTCATCCTGGGAGCAAACCGCATAGTGGAATTAGGATTAGGGTCCAACACAGCCACAGCCCCCATGTAACCCATTCTTTCCTAGGGAACCTGAAGATAAGAGATTGGGAAAGACAACAAAGGGCAGCTTTCTTTGCCTAAGCATTCGGTGCTACTTAGGACCTATTTGTTCACTCAGCCAGCTCCTCTCTGAGCAGAAACTTGGAAGAGAGAGTGATGGAAGCCAGTGGGGTGGGGAAGGGAAGGGACACCCAGTAATCCCTGCCTGCCTACAAACCACAGAAGACTAACCTGATACTGTTTTGGCCCCATCTGTATCAACACTAAGCAACTGCAAACTCCCTGAACCTTCCGTACTCGCCAAGGGAACATTCTTGAAGGTCTCTCTTTGTGACTGAACACACCTGCAAATCAGAACGAATCTAGTTTTGGGTTTTTTGGGTTGTTTTGTTTTTTTGGTTTTTTTGTTTTGTTTTGTTTTTTTGTTTAGTTTTTAATCTCTTTGTTTATGAGGTGTGGGGTTTATAAGGGACTGAATCAAATGAATGTAACAAAAAAGGAAAAAAAAAAAAACAAGCCTTTTCTCAGGGCCAGTGAGTTGCAAATAATTTTTAAAGAAAAGCCTATAATTACATCATCTCAATAAATTTTTTTATAAAAAAAAGTTCCATGTCTCTTTTCATGATGTGAAATGCAGTTACACAGGCAAGGTGGGCCAAGAGCTGAATTCTTTCTCCACTCAAGGTCTAAATCATGGTCATGCGTCACCGCTGGCAAGAAGGCTCATGCCAGCCATGTGTCACTAGGAAGTTCCAAGTAGACCACTCAAATCTGAGCAGCAACCATAGGTGGAAATTTTTGCTAACGGGAACCCAAATCAGAGCCCAGGGGTCTGCATTGTAGCGAGGATGGATTAGTTCCCGGAGGGACATAAGTGATACTAGAACCTCAGGTCTTCGCATAACACAGTTCTCCTTTTTGGAGTCTGAGCCTATAAGGAAGTAAGGGCATAACTGAGGCTATGGCCATGACCAAACCTGGGACCATACCTGCCTGGAAGTCGTCACAGTTCAAGCCAGTCACAAGTGTCTCAGCCACACTGGCCAATGGAGCCAACTACCAACCAGTGGGCACTTAGAATTTCACCATCAGACTTTCTGCAGTCAGAATTCTCTATTTTCCATCAGAGGCAGGTAGAATCAAGTACTGTAGAATGGAAAACGAAGGCAAATCACGTTGCTTTTTAGCAATTCTTATGTAGATTTGAAATACAGGAGTTTGAAATCAGTGTTTTGTGGAGCCAGGGCCCTAGCTCACTGGTAGAGCACTTGCCTAGCATGTGCAAGGACCTGGGTTCCACCCCATACTGAAAGAAAGAAGAAAAGAGAGCCAGCCAGATAGCTCAGCAGATTAAAGTACCTGCTTAGGCAGACACAGGGCACAGGTGTGTAGGGGGGATCCCCTGCCTGCTGGCCTGGCCTTGCCCCCAGGGCACACTGAGATAGCAATGGACACTAGGCTTGGTGTCACCCATAATCCCAGCACTTGGGAGGCTGAAAAACAGGAAGGATCACTACAAGTCTGATCTGTGTAGTGAGACCCCGTAGACCCTGTAATATATATATATATAT
>NW_004524588.1:2289866-2292828 GCF_000260255.1 Octodon degus
AGAGAGAGAGAGAGAGAGAGAGAGAGAGAGAGAGAGAGAGAAATCAATAGTTTCTTAGATAATTTCTATGTTTAAATTCTCTTACTCTTGACCATGGATTGCTAAAATTTGGCCTTATATTTAATATGATCAGAGCACAGTATCAATAGGTCAGTGGTGCTAAAAATACATTTGCAGCTACCCTTTCTAATGATGCGCCATTAGAATCACATGAGAATGGCTCAAGATGCAACTTGTCAGCTGGCATAACCCCATAAACCAAATCAAAACTAGAGACAGGGCTGGGCAATCTATGTTGATAAGTTTCCCAGTAATTGTGACCCACGCTGAAGTTTGAAAGTCACTGTGAACATCAATTTGTTCATCTTGCACGAAAAAGAGCAGGTGCGTGACATTTTAAACAATGAGTACCAGAATAATTGATGACCATTTGCATTAACTATACTCCTAGACAACAGTGCTACATCTTCCTAAAAAAGATATACTGTGGAAGGAAGCCAAGCAAGCACAGAATCGGGCCAAAGTCATCATCTTACTTCCTATAAACATTTTAAGCAGTTAGTTTGCTATAAGGATGAGCTGTTTTGAGGAGCAACTGAAACAGCTGACCTGCCCTTGCAAATTGGAGCACAGCAATTTATCCACTTATGCCCACTTATCTGCCTAACCAGCCTGATCTAAAAAGAAAAATAAAAGGATCATTCACTTCTGAGCAACCTCGACTCTGTCCCCTGAACTCTTAAGCAGAGCGCAGATGACCAATTGGCTAGGATATTTATAGAGGATTCCAGAAGCACTGGACTCAACCATTGATTCACATACCTGAAAGTGCTTGTGAATTGCTTGGGCATCCAAGAAAAAGGTAGGTTCTTCTTCTCTAATAACATCTCAAGAAGTATAGGCAAAAGGTCCACCCTTCTACCCTACTTTCTGGATGTGTGGCTAGATGTCCAGTGTGGTCCTCAGACCTCAGTTCTGAGTGGCTAGAGCCCACTAATGTGTCTTCAACCCCTGAGATTCTGACTCTGAAGTATCTGAGCCTTTCTCTTTACCCTCTTGCCAGTTCCTCCTCGGAATAGGTCTTGAAGACAATACTGTTCTATAAGAAGTTTGTTCCCTTTTTTTATGGGTAGCAACAAAAGTAAACCCCATGATAAAACACCTCTTTGCCAAGTAACAACCACTTATGAACCAAACCTTAATGTGGCCGCTGGTACAGCCACCTGCTGGTCACCAGCCTTATGTTAGGAATGAGAATTCCAGCATCACCCACTCAGCCTCCAGAAAGACCAATCTTGACCACTGTGCACACATAGACATCCTTGATATTTCAAAAGGCATAGAGACAGATGAGCAGATCTTTGACCTAAACTGCTCATAATATGGGCATTCAAAGCAGACAATCATGGGTCAATCAATACCCACACTGTTACACTTGCAGATTCACTCTTCTCTTACTTTTTATCTTTAAGGACCTTTGTCCCCTCTTGGCTGGAGAAAGCTCTTCTAATAAAAACCACTAGGGGATTTCTGCCTAATTTCATCCCAGGAAATACTCTCTTTGAATACTTTCTAAACTCCCTTAGCCATGCCCTCCTAGAATCCTCTGAGGAGGATTTTGGTTGTGAGAAGCCTTATCAAGCCATCCCTGAATTACTGTTGCTTATTCTGCCGCCTCTGAAAGAGCTTTGCCTCCTGCTACTTACCCCAACTAGAAGCACTGTGGAGAAGAAATGAAATGCCTCCCTGTGCATGCCTCTGACATCTACTGAAACATCCTAGGATACAGAGTGTTTTATGCCCCTTTTTGCTAGAGGCCCTTGCATAGTGCTTGGCACATGGTATCTTTTAATGAGAGCTTTTAATAAGCAAGTAAAGTTAGAGACATTCTATAGCCCTGAGTCCTAACTCAGGACAGATTTCCTTGGATATGACACCAAAGCCATAATCCACTAAAAAACTGATAGAATGAACTTCACCAAAATGTAAATCTGCTCCTCCAGGGACCCCATTAAGGAAATGAACCAGGAAGCCATGTGAGGATGGAAGATCCTGGCAGCATATGAGGCTGGTTTTCTTCCTGGCACCAGTGCCCACACTTGTTTGCTGCCATGTCCTCTGTCAAGGACGTGGAGAACCCAGGTGGGCTGGCATGGATAGACCTACTGCCTGCTTAGTGGCTAGCAGCTCTATGGGGACACTGCCATCACCACCTTGGCAAAAGCTAGAGCAGAGAAGCCGACTAAATGGACTTCTGACCTCAGTCACAGCCAGCAACCACCAGCATAAATGAGGACACAGTCTTCTTCACACTTAAGGATATAGGCAGGCATACACAGGGAGCCGAGGGCCTAAGCTCTCAGGAGTACCACCAAGGCTTCCAACTCCTTTTTCCCCTAATCTTTACTGTCTCTTGAGGGCTTCCTAATATTGAATTAAATTATTTTCTATAACAAAAAATAAAATCAAAACGTAAGTTACAGACTGGGAGAAATATTTGAAAGTCCTCTGATAAAAGACTTGTGTCCTACTTATATAAAAGGCTCTTATAATTTAATAATAAGATGAAAATTCTTATTAATGAATTACAAGAGCCTTGCAAACAATAAGCTGAATACTCTTCCAGGTGTGGTGACACACTTCTGTAATTCTAGCACTCGGGAGACTGAGTTAGGAGGATCATTGCAAGTTCAAGACCAGCCTGGGCTCACTTGGTAGCCTGAACTGTATAGTGAGACCCTGTCTCAAGAAGAAAAATATAAAATTAGATGAAAACTCAATTGAAAATGGTCAAGAGTAATAGTAGTTTCATGTTTGGAGTGCCTGTCATTCTGGTATTCTGAATATGGGCGGCCTATCATGACATGCCAGTTACTGCTATGATGTCTCTCGGGTAGGTGGATGTTCAAGAAGAAGGGGGTGGTGAATGAAAACAAGAGACAGGAAAAGGAATATTGTGGGA
>NW_004524588.1:2293562-2319691 GCF_000260255.1 Octodon degus
TTAAACAGAAGACCCAATGCTATTATGGGCTACTGGACTCTTTTAGAATATTTTGCTGAGTTTACACATCTATAATATTCAAATAACAGAACTTAAAAAAAAAGGGGTATACAGATGAATGTCCATTTTGTATCTGTGTATTCAAAGTGGTTAGGATGGATATATAGTTACATTCTTTTAATGAATAGAATGATTTGTTCCAAGGGTGTTTGTAAATAGGATCTCAAGTCCGCATCTTGTACAGCAATTATCCACTAAGAAGAATATATGCAGTGTATTAGTTATTGAAACTGTACTACCAATTTGATTTGAAACTGTCTCATTGCTATCTATCAATAAAATTTTGAAAAAAAAAAGAAAATGGTCAAGAGTTTAATAGACATTTCACAAAAAAGGCATAAGTCCATAATTTTAGTACATGTGCTGCAGAAATTACACAGGAAAGATTACACACACACACACACACACACACACACACACACAGATGTGCAACACCATTATTCGGTAGGGAAAGACAAAGTCAAATCATGATGAGACAACACTACCCACACACAAATTGCTACAGTGAAGAAAACTGTCAATTCCAGGTATTGGTTAGGACAGGAAGAAAGCAGAACCCTCTGACATTGCTAGCAGAAATATAAAATGACACAGTTACTTTGGAAAACGGTTTTGTAGCTTATTATAGCAGCACAACTTTTAATGGCTAAATCTTGTAAACAATTTAAATGCCTATCAGCGAAGAAAAAGGTAAAAAGTATTGTGTTATTTTTATATAATGGAGTGTTACTCAGCTATCAAGAAGGATAAACTGGAGACTTTTATAGGTAAATGGATGCAACTCAAGACCATATTCCTAAGTGAAATAAATCAGACCCACATGTGTAAATATTGTATCGTTCCACTCGTTTGAGAAACTGAACAAGTACATAAGATCCAAAATGTACAGTAGACGTTGTGAATTGGGAAGAAACTGTTCAAAAGAAAAGACAGACTGAAAAAAAAGTAAATCCATATTAATATGCTGAGCTGTAAACAGCTCAAGTCAACAACTTCTGACATTGCCAGTCCTATGGATAACCCACTACTATTATGGACTACTGGACTATATTGGATTATTTTACTGAATTCACGTACCTATAATATTTAAATGGCAATGGAATACCCATCTCTGACAAAACTAAACAAAAAAGTAGATACAAATGAAGGACCATTTTGTATCTGTATATACAAAATAAGATAGGCATGCAGCTGCTTTCTCTTAATTCAATGAGAAGAAAGATTTGTACTAATAATGTTTGGACAGAATATCATGTCTGCATCTTGTACTAGGAATAACCACTATGGAGACAACAATATGCAACATATTAATTATTGTAACTGTCCTACTGACATGTTTTGAAACTGTCTCATTGCTATTTGTTTCTCAATAAAATTAACTTTAAAAAAAAGAAAAGACAGACTGTTGTGGGGAAAAGGGAAAAGAAGAGAGAGAAGACATATTTACACACAAGATTGTGAGATAGTTGTGCAGCCATTTTCTCTTAGTTCATTGAAAAGAAAGGTTTGTACTAATATTGTCTGGACAAGATATCCCACCTTCATGTTGTATCCTGAATAACTACAAAGACAGCACTATGTAATCCATTAATTATTGTAACTCTTCTACCAACCTGTTTTAAAACTGTATTATCTTTCAAATAAAAAAGTTAAACATAGATTTGCCACATAGTCCAGAAGTTCCACTCCTAACTGTCTTCCTGAGAACATGAAAACAATGTCCACAAGAAGATTTATATACAAGTAGTAACAGTAGCATCTTTCACAATAACCAAGAGCTGAAAATAGTCTATTTGTCCATACACTGAACACATAAATAAGAGTATATATCCATGCAATGGAATACTACTTTGCAAAGAAAAGGGAACAAACCATTAATATATACAATAATAGTTGGTTTTTTAAAAAATGTGTTTGGTACAGGGTCTCACTACGAAGCTCAGACTTGTAGTAATCATCCTGTTTCAGCCTCCCCAGCATGGGGATTACAGACTTGTCCCACCACAGCCAGTCTCAGTGGCTGGCTCAGCGCACCCAGATGTGGGCCCAGCACAGCATGTCACGCTAGGGATCAAACCCCAATCCCTGAGCTTGCCTAAGCAGGTGCTCAGTCCGCTGAGCTATCTCACCAGCTGTAATATGTACAATAACAGTAATAAACCTCAAGAAACATTAGAGGAGGTTAAAAGAAGCTAGACACACAGACAACATATGTTGTCGAGTCCCATTTACGTAACATTTCTAGTAAAAGCGAGTCTACAGAGACAAAATAACAGAAGTGCATTTGCCTGAGGCCAGGGTGGGGGTGGGGGTGGGGATAAACAAAAACAAGCAAGAGGCCACTTTCAAAAGTAATGGAATCAAGGAGATTATGGGGCCAAAGAAGAAAGTGATCGATGATGTAGAGTGTGGCTAAGGAGAGTCACATGGAGAGAAAACATTCTCTCAGGCTTTCACAGAGAGCACATTGGCCAAGCAAGGGCCGTGACTCATCCACATGGCTGACACTGGCAGAGGTTCTACAATCTGAGGTACAGGATCTCAAGATAAATCCTGAGGGGATTTCACAGACCTTATCAGACCCAAAAGCTACAACTCTTGTTGCACAGGTCCTGCTTTACCTTGGTCTTAACCATCCAGCAGAAAAGTATGAAGATGAAATATAGGAAGTAAAGCCATGATGTTATGTTGAGCTGTGGGGGACTCAGGTCAACAATTTCTGACATTGCCAGTTAAACAGAAGACCCAATGCTATTATGGGCTACTGGACTCTTTTAGAATATTTTGCTGAGTTTACACACCTATAATATTCAAATAACGGAACTTAGAAAAAAAGGGGTATACAGATGAATGTCCATTTTGTATCTGTGTATTCAAAGTGGTTAGGATAGATATATAGTTACATTCTGTTAATGAATAGAATGATATGTTCTAATGGTGTTTGTAAATAGGATCTCAAGTCCACGTCTTGTACAGCAATTAACCACTAAGAAGAATGTATGCAGTGTGTTAGTTATTGAAACTGTCCTAGCGATTTGATTTGAAACTGTCTCGCTGTTTATTAATAAAATTATGGAAAAAAATAATGGAAATATTCTAAAATTGGATCATCGGGACAGCTGCAGGAATCTACAAATTCACTAAAACTCATGAAACTACAGCCATCTAGAGAGATAGTTGGTAGTACATAGATGCAAAAAGAAAAAAAAAATCTAGATCAACCAACTCATAGTGGTTACCTGGTAGACACAGCTGTCTTCAAGCGCTGCACAGAGGCTGGGCATGGCGGCATGGGCCTGTAATTCCAGCACTTGGGAGGGTGAAAACAGGAGGATCACGAAGAGTCCCATCCACATAGTGAGACCCTGTAGACACTGTACTAGATACATAAAAATAGCGAAGAGCTGCACACAGGACTTCAATAAATAAACACTAGGAAAAATATACCTATAACAGAAAAATAAAAGTAAGAAGACACCATCATAGCACAGCGTCACCATACACATCTTGCTCATCCACCAATAGCCGCATGGTCTGTGATTTAGAACAGCCCAGGGAGCCCAAGTGAACAGTAAGTCTCAGAAACCTTTCAAGCAGTGCCATCCCTGAAGGGGCCCCCAGAGCACACAGCCCCTGAGGACCCCCCCACACCTGCTGCCACTGTAAGGTAGCTCCAGGTAGCTCTATACATCGTGGTGCCACCTTGAATCGGGGGTCTTGGGTACTGGAGCTGCAATGTCAGGAACCAGATTCTTGAAGCTATGTGGCAACATTAAGGTCATGTCCCTCTGTAGGTTTTTAGCTGTGCTGGGTGTGACCCAAGCACTACCCAAAAGGACTGGGGGTTGAAGGGAGGCAAGGGCTCAGGAATGAAGAAGGCAACTGTAAAGGACTTGCCCACAGCCAAACGGGTGAAAGCGCTATCTGGGAAGATGACTAAACAAATGTTTAAGCCATCATTCTCCAGCTGTTTAATTAATATTTATTTCTTTATCTATTTATTTTTGCAGTACTGGGGATTGAACTCAGGACCCTGAGTTTGCCAGGCAAGCACTTATTCTACTGAGGCATCTCCCAGCCCTAACTAATATTTATTTCACTGTACTGGAGAGAGTGATTTTTTTTTTTCAGTACCAGGGATAGTACTTGGGACCCTATACTTGCCAGGCAGGCATTTATGTTGCTGAGCTATCTTCCAGGCTCTTATTTATTTTATTTTTTAAGAGAATAAAAAATGTCTTAAAAAATGTGCTGGGGAGATAGCTTAGTGGCATAAGCACCTGCCTGACAAGCGTAACGTCCCGAGGTCAATCCCTAATACCAATGCTGTGCCAGCCCCAGATGTAGTGGTACATGCCTGTAATTCCAGCTCTGAGGAGGCCGGGACAGGAGGATCACTGCTAGTCCAAACTGTGTAATGAGACCCTATATCAAAAAAACAAAAAATCATTTGAATCATACAGAATTTCACTAAATAAAATGATAGGAATTCAACAGTGGTTGTTATATTGCATACTGTTGTCTTCAGATTAACAGATAATTGGTCCAAAACATTGGTCAAAAAATTTAAGCATGAACTGTTCCTTTCAATAGATCAGTAGAAATAATCAGTAAAATTATTCAAGCTATCGTGTGTGTGTGTGTGTGTGTGTGTGTGTATTTTCCCCCTTCTTTTCTTTTCTTCATCCCAGTTGTTCCTTCCCTTTGAGCAGTTTCTTTCCCTTTTATAGTATCTGCTGTTTCTTTTGAATTTTATTTACACTTTCAGGTTCTTACACTGGGGAGACAATACAATGTTTACATGTGTGCATCTGATTTATTTCACTTACAAGTATGGTCTCTAGTTACAGCCACTTACATATAAAAACCTCCAGTTTTGTCTTTTTATAGCTGAGTAATACTCCATTGTATAAAAATATCACTTATTTATTGATTCCTTAGTTGATGGTCAGTTGGGCTGTTTCTAAGATTTAGCTATGACAAATTGTGCTGCTATAAACATGGGTGCACATATATTGCTGTGGTATGATGTTTTTAATTCTTCTGGAAAAATACCCAAGAGGAGAATAGCTGTGTCAAATGGGATGTGTAATCTTAGTTTTCTAAGGAATCTCCACACTAATTTCCACAGTGGTTGCACCAGTCTGCACTCCCACCAACAGTGGAGAAGGGTTTCACTCATACATAAAAATTAGAGATGTATTGCAAGGCTATAGTAATGACTTTCAAAATATGTTTGAAGGGGCTGGTGAGATGGCTCTGTGGACTAAAGCACCTACTTAGAACAAGCTAAGCAAGGCACAGGAACCGCAGTTCAATCCCCCAGCACCACATGCCAGCCGGCCCCGCCCCCTGGTGGGTTGAGCTGGCCACACACACACACACACACACACACACACAAATAAATGAATAAATTTTAAAAAAAGATTCAAAACCATTACTTTAAAAAAATATGTTTGAAGATTATTTCTTCAGACTGTCATGTTGACAAAGCACTTTTCACTGTCATTTAGTTCACGTTCCCCTATCCCTTTCTTTATGTGAATGTCTGAAGCCAGGCCTCCCCTTGACAGGCAGATGAAAGTCTCTTAAAATTAGATGACAAAAGCAATGACTCACTCTTGGTTAACAGTATTGTATACTAAATCATTTGGTCTCAGAATTTCAGCTATTACACTATAGGCAGAACATTTTTGGTGGCCCTAGGGGCTGCCAAGGAAGCCTGTGATCTCAACTTGTGACTTGCTTTGTAAGGAGTAAAACTCTCACCATAGACTGAATAGTGAGAAAGGAAACTGTATAGAATTTTGTCTTCCTGGTCTTCAAGGCCTAACTTCCATTTGCCAGTTACACCAGGAATTCTACAGAGCCCTGGAGTAACTGCTCCCAATTTCTGATTTATTCCCTTCGGATGCAGTGTCCCTCACATAGACTGGCATCCAGTACAACTGCATGGGCTGACCCGAGGATGACAGGGCAGAATAGGGATGCGAGTCCAGCCCATAGCCACAGAGCCTGGGTCACCGACACCCGCGCTTACTCCCTGTATGCTCTCCTCCAGTGTAAACTCAAGATGATGATAATAAAGGTACACCCCTTAGAAGGATGAGTGTGAGCATTAAATGAGCTATTACAGAGAAACAGTTCAGAAAAGTACAAGGTACATTAAATACAACTGTTATCTTTATACTGTATTCTGGGCCTATGGAGCTCCTGACAGCCGTGTCACCCTGAGCAGCTCTGCTGTTATTCTTTTTACACGTTGGGATTTCCCAAAGATGTCTTCTAAAATTTCTTTCCACTGTTCTTGATTTATTCTGCTTCAGTGTGAACATCATGGACTCACTGCAATGCCCTCACTTCACGGATGCAAAGTCTGAAGCCCAGACAGGGCCCCTGCTCCTGCGGCTATCTCGGCCCGGGTCCCCACCTCCTTCACTGTACCTCCCTCTGGGACCAAGTTCTGAGCCTCAGCAAGCGCCTGAGCTCTCAGTAGTGTTTCCTTATGGCAATAGACTCAACCCAAGGGAAATACTGGCTTGATGCTGGTTGACTGAGAATATTTTGATCTGGTTTTGTTCCAATTCAATAGCTATACGAAATGTGTAGGCTTTGTTCTATTTAAAATTGCTACACTAGGTTCTTTTGTTTTCTCCTTCTTTTTAAAGAAGTCCTGGCTTGGCTCTTCTCAGGCATGTGGGAGCAAGCTCAGAAAGCTCTGAAGTCTGGTCATTTGGGGACCCAGGGAGTCAGACTATGAGACTCTACTGACCATCATCCCTGGAGTCAACTCCTCTGCTTTTTCTAGGAAAGGCAGAGGTATCCCTGAGCAGGGTGAGCATCTCCTAAGGACTGGAGGGTCTCCCAGCTGAGGTGGAGAAGTAGGAGAAGCAGAGGCCACTCACCTCTGCCCACCCACCTAACCACTGTCTCAGGCACCCACCTTAGGTTTGAGCCCCAGTTTCTTGTGGATTAATTTTCCTCAGAGCACTGTGTAAATGAATCAATGAAGAAAACATCTGACAATTCTAGTGCATGTGTGATAGGTAGCTTCCTATTTTCCGGCCTGTTTGAACCCTCCCCTCCACCCTCACTCATCGTGGCATTCCAGCAATAAATGTCTATCATTCCTATGAGGAACGAGGAATGGGAAAATCATCCAGTGACAACTGCTGTGATACCTTAGAACTTCTTTCTCTAATCACCCAAAGTTCCACTTTGCCTACTTACATCTCTGCCATTTGTCAGAACCTTGACCAAAATAGGGCAGGTCACCTTTCAACACAACCTCAGAAGTCAAAATATCCTTCCCGGAGGAAGAATCTCCCTCAAAATTTCCAAGCTCTTCTCCACCCCCTGCCTTTGGCTCCTAGTAAAAATCTGTGTATGCCATTTGCATCAGCTTGGAGCTGATAGTCAAATCATCAAAGGATGCAAATTCTCCAAGGAACTTGAGCTCTGCTTTGGGCTGTTCAGTTTGGAATTCCATTCTTTCCTTTCCCCCCGACAGCCTCTAATTCTGGTTCCCTATCTGAGGAAATCTAAGAGAACACTGGGAAGCTCTGGATGTAGCCAAACCAGACATTTTCCATGTACTGGGGAATTGGGGCTTTAGTTTAGTCTAAGTGTAATCAGATTTTTAAACAATCAATTAAGTTTCCCGGGCCGTAGACACTTCCTTCTCATCCTCTGCTCCCAAGGCTCATCATCTTGGCCATCTTCAAATATTGCCTCAGTGCCAATGACGATGACAATGGCTTTGTTCAGGGGACAAGGCTACCCCTCAGGACCTAAAATCCTTCCCCAGGAAGGTGAGGATTCCATTGGAATTCAGCAGGAGTGGAGGAAGAGGTGGCCGTTTTGGTGACTTCTGGTCCAGGCTACTGGGCTGTGACATTTGCCACAAAAAGTGCCTCATTCAGTTCTGTGCTCACCTATAAAGTATCCTTACATTTCAGACACATGAGGTGGCCTTAACTAGCAGTCAAGTGGGAATTTCACCAATATAAAATTATTATACAGTGTTATGGCATAACTGCTTTGTTTTCTTTTTTGTACTGAGAATTAAACTCAGGACCTTGCACTTTCCAGGCAGGCACTGTGCCACTGAGCCATAGCCCTGGCCCTGTGCTTCATCAGTGTTGCTTCATCAGTGTTCTTTATAATTTAGTGTACCAACCACTGAATGGTCTCAGACTTGCCAAAGCACATTCTCTTTCCACAGAGAACCCAGTTCTGGAGCAACTTCTCAGCCCAAGCACAGCTCTAAGAAGCCTAGCCCAGAGGCCTTCAGGTCAGTCAACTTTAACTTATTTTGGAAGTTGCTCCTCTTTGTTTTTGAATATTTTCTAAAGGAGAACCAGGTGCCTTGGGTGGCACAAGGTTCCTAAACTAGATGAGGGGCCTTCCTGACGCAGCACAATGATGCAGTCTGGTGAGAACACCTGCTTTACAGTCAGTCACAGCCAAGTTTGGGAAGAGGTGGCCACTTTGGTGAAGAGGTGGCCACATCCCTAGCAATGCAACTTTGCAAAAATTACTCCCCTCCGAGGGGGCATTTCCTATTGTGTAGTTATTATATTTCTTCAAAAAATAAAAGCACTATATATAAAACACCCAGCACGTGATAGACATCCAATAAGTAGTACCCATTATTCAACTGACTGGTTCATTTCTCCAGAATTCTGATCAATAGCTGAAGAGATCTTCACCCAAAATCATATTTCCACTCATCAACTTATTCAACTTCCCTATTCATATTTTTGTCATCCTTCTCCCTCATTACTCAATAAAAAAAATTTTTAAAGAAGCAGCTTCAGTGGGGCTGGTGAGATGGCTCAGTGGTCTAAAGCACCTACTTAGAACAAGCTTAGCAGAGCAAAGGGACCGCGGTTCAATCCCCCAGCACCACATGCCAGCCAGCCCCGCCTCCTGGTGGGCTGAGCTGGCCACACACACACACACACACACACACACACACTAAATAAATAAATAAATAAATAAGAAGCAGCTTCAACATACTTTTCTCTTTTTCCAAATGACTTGACCTCTTTCCCAATGGTGAAGCCAAAAAGTATTCTTAAATCCCAAGGAAAAAACATTTTACTCTACACAGTACTTACACAGAATTTTTACTTCCAAATATCTATACATCTATGCAACAACCCCATGAAAACATATTTATCTCTCATTTTAAGAAAAAGCAAACTGAGACTCAAGAGAAGGTAAGTTACCTGGTCAGGTTCACATGGATAGAAGGCAGAAAAGCTTGATTTCAAGCCTACATCTTCCAATTCCTTTATTTACTCTTCTGCTATATTATGCAAGAAAAGAAGCTCTTCAAACCACTGTTAGCCCCTGATGTGGATAGTTCTTGATTGGCTAGTAGAGACTCTTCAGCAGTAAACACAGGAAAAGTCAGCCTGACTGGAGGGAAGAGTTGGACATGACAGTCCAGCATAGTTCATGAAAGAGGTCGTGGTGTTTCCTAAGAAGACAAGGGGTAACATGAGCCCTAGATATCAGGGATGTGGAACGCCAAAGAAGAGAAATGTATCCAAAAAGGATGTGTAAGAGCTCTAAAAATAAACTCAATCTAATTTATAATTTCACCTTTCAACTGTCCCATCTCCCTTCTTTACTAAGTTCATAATCTTTCTCATTATTTCAAGGGCCTTTCCTGAGGAATCTTGCAACCAAAAATGTAGCTCTGTGCATTCATACAAGAGAAACAGCTAGGGGCATGGCAGAGCACAAGTCCACTATACCAGTGGATATGAGGCCATCTAGAAAAAGAGAGTCTGGTGAAGGAATTAAGAAAGAAAGCTGGGGGCAGGCGACATGGCTCAGCTGTCTAAAGCGCCCACTTAGGCAAGCTTAGGCAGGTTCAGGGGACTGAGGTTCAATCCCTGGCACCACATGCCTTGCCAGCCCCACCCTCAGGGTGGGCTGAACCTGCTTAAAAAAAAAAAAAAAGAAAGAAAGCTGTCTGAGGTCACAGGTCACAGCAGGCAGAGGTGGGTACAGGGCCAGGAGCAGCTAGGAGAGTGACCATTAGCTGAAATAGATATAAGATAAATTCAGGAAATAACCCTGAAGCATGTGAAGAGTAATGAACACACAAACTGATGCGGGTGAGATCAGGAGCGATAGGGGAGCAGCTTCTAAAAATCAGAGTAATCAAAACCAGAGTTGTCTGAGCACGGCAAAAGAGGAGTACACGTGTGTGTACGTGTGTGTGTGTGTGTACTTGCACATGTACACGGTACCAACTTCAACCCATCTCTGCTGGGAAGCCTCCGTGTGCCTCTACAGGTATAAATCAAGTAAGAAAGACACAGAATGCTACAACTAGAAGGAGTGCTACTTACTGCTAATTGTCAACGCCAGTGTATTAACACTCCTTCCTGGAGAGGTGACTAGATCCTGGGGGCATTATCACCCACTGATGAATATGCAAGTAGGAGGCCACTAGAGGAGGCAGATTTCTGTGCACAGGACATTAGAGGGTCTACTGCTCCTTGGCACTCTTCCCTTGTGCTTGGTTTCCCCAACCACTAGGGGGTGGGCAGTTCTGCTTCATCCTGCCCCTCTGCCATGGTGTTGCTATGGTGGAGCCAGCTTACCATGGACTGAAGCCTCTGGTACCATGAACCAAAGTAAGCCTGTCCTCGCTTCAAGGTGTGAGTATAGGGTGTTTTGTTCCAGCAACTGGGAGAATAATGAATAGAGTCCTAAACAATTTCACATAAACTAGAATCCACAGGAACTAAGTGGCTGACCAAGGGCCACATACCTACTTAGCAGCATTAGTTTGATGCTTGTGTTCATCAGCTTTCCCCAAAGAAGTAGGAAAATACCTCAGCAAGAAATAGGGGGCAAAGAATAAAAATTCAAAAGCAACCATCATGAAGATCATAGATCTGGAGACAGAAAGAAGGAGGAAAATATTCTGAAAGCACAGACCCAGATATAAAAGCCACCACATGGGAGAAGACACTTTACTCCTAGGAAAAACAGGTACTAAAAGCAACAAAGGCATAGGCTATCGTGTCAGGCAGACACACAAAAACCAAAAAGATTAACTTTATGTACAACTTGATACCAAGGTTTAATAACTTACATGCCGCAAGTATTTGACTTTGCATGAAGAAATACAGAGAATTCATTTGAGAAGAGAAGGCTCATATGCTTACTGAAATTTAACTCAAAAGAGATTGAAAACCTCACTGAAAGCCTACAAACCTGGGGAAAACCTGCAGCTGGGTGTTCCCATAAAGTGGCTTCCTGCAGGCTCATCAATGATCCATAAAGACTCAAGGAAAGTTTCACATTCAAAGTTTCACATGGAGGTATAAACACGGCCTTGGTTTTCACTCTTGTCACAGAAACTTTAGTTAGTCTAGTGCCTAAGATGAGTGGGGGTTTTATATGAACACAGAACACATATGACAAGTGAAGCATACATGACACAGGGGAAGGTGGTTAGTAGTACTACATGTGTACATACCAGGTTCTAACATTTTACATGAAGTAATGCAATACTAATATTTACTCTAAATAAACTTGGGAATATATATTGTAATATTGAAGCAATTTTTAAAATAGTAGAGATTGAATACAGGGCTTTTGCGTGAGCAATAGCCCAGCCTTTTTTATTTTTGTTGAGACAGGGTCTCACTAAGTTTAGACTAGTAGGCTGGGCTTGAACATGAGACTGTGCTGCCTCACTTGCCCAGAAGGCTGATAGTAGCAGGCAGGCACCACCATGCCTAGGCAATCACTTTACAGATGTAAAAAGGCTGATAGATAAATAAAAATGATACATTAAAAGCTATTCAGTTAATCTTAATGGAGCCAGGAAGGGAACAATGTAGAAAGAGAACACAGGGGCCAGGGAATTGGCTGAGTAGAATAAGCACTTGCCCAGCAAGCACAAGGGCTCAATCCCTGGTTCCACCAAAAATAAAGAAAGAAAGAAAGAAAGAAAGAAAGAAAGAAAGAAAGAAAGAAAGAAAGAAAGAAAGAAAGGAAGGAAAAAAAACACATGAGATAAATAATAAAAGGTAAAATGTAGACCTAAGTGCAATCAAAATAATACGAACATTCATCTTAAAAGGACTAAACATTCTAAATAAAACATGGAAATTGTGAGAAGAGATAAAAGAGAAAAACCCAAGTGTATATTGTCTATAAGAAACACAGTTTAAATATAAGGATATGTATAGATGGGCTGGGTGTGGTAACACCAGCACTTGGGAGGCTGAGGCAGGAGGACTTCCATGGGTTTGAAGCCAAACTAGGTAATAGATAGATAAATAGATAAGATAGATAGATAGATAGGATAAATAGAAATCCTGGAAATAGTAAATGAAAAGTCTAAATTATATTAATATTTGATAATAAGGCAAATGAGTTAGTAATAAACAAGAGCCTCTAGAAATACTCATCAGTATTTCTATTGCCATTTTCTGATGACAGCACCTACAGAGATTCCCAAAAGTCAAAGGACAAGCAAGATGTCATTTGCATTACTGTTCCCCAAATTTCCATGAGTTTATGTTGAAAATAACTTAAGATAACTTGGTTACTGACCTTCTCAGACCCAAAAGCTACAACTCTTGTTGCATAGGTCTTGCTTTACCTTGGTCTTAACCATCCAGCAGAAAAGTATAAAAACGAAGTATAAGAAATAAAGCCATGCTGTTATGTTGAGCTACAAGGGACTCAGGTCAACAATTTCTGATGTTGCCAGTCAAGCGGAAGACTTGATACTATTATAGGCTACTGGACTCTTTTAGAATATTTTGCTGAGTTTACATACTTATAATATTTAAATAATGGAACTTAACAAAAAAGGGGGATACAGATGAATGTCCATTTTGTATCTGTGTATTCAAAGTGGTTAGGACAGATATATAGTTACATTCTCTTAATGAATAGAGGGATTTGTTCTAATGGTGTTTGCAAATAGGATATCATGTCCGCATATTGTACAGCAATTAACCACTAGGAAGAATGTATGCAATGTGCTAATTATTGAAACTGTCCTACCATTTTGGTTTGAAACTGTCTCATTATTATTTCTCAATAAAATTATGAAAAAAAGAGATAACTTGGTTAAAGCACACTTAAACTTACCATGTTGACACTAAGAAGGATAAAAGGATCTTTTTTTTTATGTATGTAGTACAGGGTCTACAGGGTCTCACTACGTAGATCAGATTTGAAGTGATCCTCCTGTTTTCAGCCTCCCAAGTGCTGGGATTACAGGCATGCACCACTACACCTAGTCTCAATCACTTCAGCATATCCTGTTACACTGGGGATCGAACCCAAGCTACTGTGCTCTGCAGAAGGAGGCACTGAGCTATTTGGCCAGCCCTTAAAATGATCATATTTAAAGAAAAATAAGTTCTTCAGCTAAAAGATGTAGTGGACCTCCTGGGCAACTCCCCTTGAAAGAAGAGTTGTCTCCATTTTGGCTGACCTGACCCTATTTCTGTGTATTCATATGTACAGAACTGACTAGAACTTTTCCTTATCCCTTCCATTGGCTTTAAGCAACGCATATTGGTCTAGCCAAGGTGCTGATAGTAGTCTTTGAAGATGGCAAGCATGTTTCCCCAGAAATCTCCACCTGCTGCTCTTTAATATGTCTTTGTCGAAATGAGATGAAGAGCCAGTACTCCACACTGTTAGCTGTGATCTAGCCTAGAGATAAAGGCTATGACTTCCTGGGGCTTGAAAGATTACACATCAGAGCTGAAACACCGAACCCCAAAACATTAGATACTATCTCAGTTGTATAATGCAGATTACTCTCTGCTTATCCTTCTCTCTGCATATTTCAGAGGTAAATAGAGGCCTCCTACCTAGCCCAGTTCACAGTACACACCTACTTCCTGCCATTCTCAGTCACTCACCCTCAAGCCACTCCTCCTTCATGAATGAATAAAACATGGGTTCGGCCCTGGGTCAAGGCCTTTGTTCTAGAGAGCCATCACTATGGCTGGACTTAGGACCCCTTGGCTCCCAGAAACTACATTTATGCTCACCATCTCACCATGGATTGAATCGGAAGTAGTAGATTGGGATTACCTTAATGGAATTCCAATAATTTATCCATGGGATTAAAAACATAAACTTCCTGGACTGAGATGAAGACCAGAAAGGGCTCTCTATAAAAGAAACTTGGGAAAACTAATTTGTGTGCCTTTCCAACTTTAAATATCATTAAAATGAATGTCACTACATGATTATGCACCACTATGCATGCTTAATGAGCACTTATTAAGTTCTTTCCATGTTCTAAGGGCCGAGTCAGGCATTGGCTGAATGATGGGAACACAACCTTGCTGTTAAATTGATAAAACAAACCAACAAGCCACTATACCCATTATAGGGACAGTCACTATGTGTTAGCATCTCACTACTATAATAAACATCTGAGAAAATAAATGCATAAAGAAAAAGGGTTTGTTTTGGCTCATGGTTCTGAAAGTTGGTCCTCTTGTCCTAATGCCTCTGGGTCTGTGGCAACAAGGCACATTACCATGAGACGACATGGCAGAGCAAAACCACACACTTCATAGCCAGTCAATAAAAGAAAAAGAGATGGGGGTCTCATAACCCCCTTCGAGGGCACCCTCCCAAAGACTGCAGGACCCATTGGGTGCCACCTCTCAAATCTTCCTCCATCCCTGAATAGTGCCACATGCAGGGGACCAAGTCTTCACATGAACATGACGGGGACACATTCCAGCAACAGCAATTATCAAGAAAATACTCAGGATATGAAGAGAATCACAAAAAAGATGGGCGATTTAGCTGAGATAGCACGATCAGAGCAGGGCCCCTGAGGAGGTAACATTTTGGACAAGGCTGCCCAGGTATAAGGGGAATGGGAATCAAGGGAACCATCCATGCAAAGATATGCAGGAAAAAGAACTTGGGGATTTTTAAGGAACGAAAATATGGTCAGACAGGCTGGAGTTCAGAGGAAGGCAAACAAGGACCAAATTTTGTGGGAATGAGTCTCCCAAATCCTAAGGAAACATAAAATCCAATCTTAGATAAAGTTGTCTAGAAATCAGAAAAAGAATACTTTTCTAACTCACTTACAAGGCTAATGTCATCTCAACAACAAAATCACAAAAGGATGATTTTTAAAAATGGAATTATGAAATGATCTCACACATTAAACAGATATGAAAATCCGCAATCCAATAAATAGCAATACTTAGATAGGCCCTGGGAAGTATTATGAAACAACCCAATGCACATTTGAATACTGGCAAAACAACTTGCTGTTGCTTTTCATAATGGTGGAAAATGTACACCTGACAGAGATGCAAACAAGCTTCAAATGGGCAGCCCTTACAGTCCTGGAAACATTGTTTCCAGATTTCATATTGCAGGAGAGAGCTGGCCCTATGCAAATCTGTAAATAGGGAAATTTGTACCTATGGAAACTACCCTTACCTTTAGTTCACAACTCTCCCTGAAGGTTCTGACCATCTTTCCCTCTGGGGGAAGGGACTTAGGGACAGGGCTGTCCCTTTGCTAGCTATGTGGCTTCTCTATAAGACAAGGGTGACACTCATTCCTGCAGCTGCTGTGGAACGGCTTAATGAAACCTGCACAGTCCAGGTCTGCCATAGGTCTTGGCAAGTAGCAAGAATTCAGTCAGGTTTGGTTTGGTTTTCTTCTGTTTGTGAATGAAAGGTTTTGCTTATGTTCTAAGTTTTTCACTCTTACAGGAGCCCAGAGAGGTGTAATGGTGTTCCTGATATAAAAATCTCAAAACAAAAAAATAGCTAGATTATGAAACATACTTTGGGAAACATCAGTCAAAGGCTTACTTTTAATTATTCCCAAATAGAATTTAAATATCTTTTGGCCAGTCATTTTACTACTCTATAAAAAAAAAAAATCTCTCTTTTACAAACCCTAGCTGTTCATAGCCAACAAAGTAAAAGGGTCTCATTAAACCTCAAATTCATTCTCTCTCTCTCTCTCTCTCTCTCTCTCTCTCTCTCTCTCTCTCTCTCTCTCTCTCTCTCTTTCCCAGTACTGGGGATTGAACTCAGGACCCTGTGTTGGGGATTGAACTCAGGACCCTGTGCTTGCCTGACAGAAGCTTATTCTACTGAGCTATTTCCCCAGCCCTCAAATTCTCTCTCTCTGAACATTCATTAGATTCAATAAGCCAGTGTAAATATATTACTCACTCTAGAAGGACACATCTGTTCCAAGTCATTCCTGGTCTTATGATCATCAATTAGTCTGTACAGAAGCATTCTGCTATGGTCTCAATATAGTCGGTCCCCATGTAAACTCGCTGACGCCAGTTCCTCAGCAGGACGGTGGTGAGAAGTTAGTCCTTGTGGGCAGTGTTTCAGAGCAGAGCCCTCGTGAATGCTTACTGCTGTCTTGAGATAGTTCTCACTGGTGTGGACTGGCATAGTCACCATGAAAGCAGGTTGTTACAAAGGGAAGTTGACCCTCGTGTTTTGTTTCAGCTGCAGTGCCTGTTGCCCTTCTGCTCCATTTATGTCACATTTCAATGGTACATTATGAGGCCCTCATCAGATGCAACTGCCTGACTTTGAGCTTCCCAGCCTTCGGCATCATGAGCTAAATAAACTTCTTTATGAATAGCCGGGCCTCAGGTATTTCTGGTGCAGTGGCAGAAAACGCACCTAACATTTGACATGACAGGTGGTCAGAATTCAGAGTTAGACAGGTAGCTTCTAAAAGTAGAACCAGGTTTCCCTCAGAAAAAGTTGTTTATCTGCTTTATAGGTTTTTTTAAATTTTAAAGTGAAAAAAACGATACAAAGATGAAAGGAAGCATACTAAAACTTTTATGAGCTCTCCGTGCCGACTTCCCTACTTTCAGTTCTGGCATCAAGAGGGAAGAAGAGAGGGGACTGGGGGCATCTGCCGTGGCCACTGCCTTCAGCCTCAGAGCCCATCAAGGGATGCCACCCTTTCTCACCTCCCAAGACCTGATTGCTCAGTCTGCTCCACATAAGAAGAGAGGATTATCATTTTTATAACGTGCCCTCACCCAATTCCAAATCACCACTAACTCCAAATTGCTCCTGATAATTGGTGGTTGAATCACTGCTTGTTTTATGAATGTACCGATTCTCTGTGGTGATTAGTTGGATTCTGACTTGGTGTCTGCTTAGTCATACTTGTCTCAGCTGCTCCCTGTCCCATTCCAATTCCTTAAGCTCTAGGAAGACAGGTCTGTGGATGGCTCATATCATCCATATTTTATTTCCTTAAGAACTGGGATAGATTCTCAGGGAAGGAATATCGATACCTAGGTGTTACTGTTCACAATAGCTGACATATGAAATCAACTGACAAGTCCTTCAGTGGAGGAACAGGTAAGGAAAACATGGAGCACATATACATGCTTGAATACTATTCAGCCATAAAGAAGAATGAAATTGAAACTAACGGGCATTATGCTCAGAAAAATATGCACATAGAACTAAAGGAGGTATGCAGGAAAGATAAGTGCTACATATTTCCAATCATATGCAAAAGTTGAAAAAGTTGATTTTGTAGAAGAGTAGAACAGCTGTCAGTAGAGCATAGAAAGGGAGAGAGGATAGAAGAAGGTTGAATAACTGGTACCAAAATAGAGTTAAAGAGGAGAAATAAATTCTAGTGTTGCAGGGCTAGGGAGGTAGCTCAGTGGTGTAAGTGCCTGCCTGGCAAGCACAAGGTCCAGAGTTTGATTCCTGACACTGCACAATAAATAAGTACATAAATAAATAATAACTGAATAAATAGTTTTTAAAAGTTCTAGCATTCTATAGCATAATGGGAACACTTTACAACTAAATCATTCCATATATTTATAAAGAAGTAGAACATAGGAGGTTAAAGGTCACCAACACAAAAAAATAATAAATGCTTTACGTCACAGTAATGGTGAAGCTTTTCGAGACTGGTGCGCAAGCTACAACCCAAAACCCACTTATTTAACGCAAAATGACAGCCCTGAAATTAAACCTGAATACTGAGGTTTTAGTTTAGAAAAAACAACATATACATTAACATCTTTTGTATCCAAAGAAAAACAGCCCAGTGCCGTAGGATCACTACCTCTGCTTTAGGACATGGAGTCGCTAATTATCCTGATTTCATCATTTGATTGTGCATACATGTATCAAGTCGTTGTCCTGTGTACCACAAATATGTCCAATCATTGTGTGTAAACTCATTTTAAATGTTGAAAGCATCAGCTGTCCCCATGAGAGATACAGAGTGCACTGGGGCAGCAAGGCTGATGCCATCATCCAAGTCACCACTTGTAGAGGAAGAGTGACAAGCTGAGGCCTGAGCCTCCTATGAAGCAACAGCTGAGATATCTCCCTGGGTTGGTAAGAAAGAGTGGATGTTCCCAAAAGGTGTGCATGTAGATTTATCCACAGGACCACAGGACCACAGGACCATGGGACCGCAGGGCCGCAGGGCCACAGGACCACAGGACCACAGGGCCACAGGGCCACAGGACTACAGGGCCACAGGACCACAGGACCACAGGACCTGCTCAGGCTCTATTTCTAAGGCAGTTCTACTTGGTTGAAGAAAGGGATCAGCCAGCACGTTCAGGACATGAAAAGCCAAAATCATTCTGCCATATAGAGATCACATTATACCAGAGCCCTCTTTGCAACTCAATATACTCAACAGACAGAATGGATCAAATGTAGACACATTCCTTTTAAAAGCCACCTCCAGGTTGAGGAGGATCACTATGAGTCCAAGCTGTATAGTAATTCTCTGGACCAAATAAATACATAAAAGATTTGTTTAATTAAAAGAAGGCCATCTTCAGCATTCTTTGATCTGCCTAAGAGGCAGCAGAATTTGCCTATGGGCAAGCATTTACAATGCATCATAAGGAATCCTGGTCTTTCCTGGTTATACTCCATCCAACCAATTGCACAGCCGCTCATTGGACTGACAGGCTCAGCAGTGCCTACAGCAGCCCACAGCCCACTAAGTAGGTAGATTCTACCACCTCAAAGCCATCATTGTTCTTCACTGTCATAAACCATATCCCACCCCCAAGAAACAGAGGCAGAGTACCACCTGCAAATGTGGTGATGGACTGCAGCTCAAGTTGCAATAAACTGTTCCGCTTTGTGCAAGCAGCGCCTGAACACAGGGATGGCCATTTTCCACCTTGAAACCCACTTGCAGCTTTAATGATGGGTCACTCACTAGAATCTTCTTTCTGATTCTACAATGTTTCTCTACTTCCTTCCATAGACGAGACACCTGTGACCAGCATTCCTTTGGGGTGACATCCAGTTTCTGCCAAGCTCAGTCTTTTTCCTAGAAGCAACATTTACAGTTGCAGCTACACAAAGAAAGCCTAAGCTGCACACAAAGCCTCAGCTAAAACACTCACTAGGCCATTAAAAGAATTCAGAATGAGTTATATATATCATGTATGCAAATACAGCCCCTATGGAGCCCCTAGTAGTAACATTTTTATCTTCCAATAATCATGTAAGGGCTTTGATTTACACCAACCACCAGTAGAAGCTTATTTCTCTGGGTAGCAGTCCATCCCTACTTTTGCCTAATAAGACTATGTCCCCAGGCGAAAATCAAGGAAGTAAAGGGTCAGTGTATGCGTTTCTTTCTTCTAAAAAGGCAGCCCCACATTCCTCAAATCAAATAAAGCAATAACTTTCTTACTGTCTTCCCTAACTCATATTCCTAAGGTTTTCTGTTGCTTTTGTGAACCCTTAACTAGAATGGTAGAAAGTCTATAAAGTCTCAGAAAACTAAAAGTACTATTTGAAGTCCTAAGTACCTTTTATTTTTTATTTATTTATTTATTTATTTTGGCAGCACCAGGGATTGAACTTAGGCCTTTGTGCTTGCCAGGGAAGCACTTATTCCACTGAGCCATCTCCCCGGCCCCCCTAAGTACCTTTTAGGGCATAAGGAGCTAATGGACTATTTTTAGACCAGTTTTAGGTTAGAAGAAAACTTGAACTGAATATACAAAGACTTCCCAAATCCAAGCTGACCCCAAACTTGCAGACCCCCTATTATCAACACCCTCCTCCAGAGCATCAAACTGAATACAATTAGTGAACCTATATTGATACATCATTATCACCTATGGTGTATAGCGTACAGTAGAGTTCAGTTTTGTTGCTTTTCTTTCTTTGGGCTTTGAAAAATGTATAATTATATGTATCGCCCATGTTTTACCATACAGAATAGTTTCACTGCTCTAGCAATCCTCTATGTTCTGCCCATTCACCCCTCACTCCTTGCTAACCCTACAACCAGCGATCTCTTTACTGTCTCCATAGTTTGCCTTTTACAGGATATCATACAGTTGGAATCATGGTATGTAGCCTTTTCAGACTGACTTCTATTTACTAATATGAACTGAAGTCTTTTCATGATTTGATAGCTCATTTCTCTGAGGGCCAAGTCGTATTTTCCTGTCTAGAAGGTTATTTTGCTTGCTTCCAAGTTTTTACATTTCTTAATAAAGCTTCTATCAATTTGTGTGGAAATTTTTTTATAGGCACATTTTCAACTTTTAGAGTAAATCCTATAGATTGACGTTGCCAGATTACATAAGATTAGATTTACTTTTGTGCAAAATCAGTTGTTTTCCAAAGCAGTCTTACCACTTTGCATATCCACCAGCAAGGAAGAAGAGTCCCTATTGCTCCATGACTTCACCAGCATCTGATGTTGTCAGATTTATCCATTCTAGTAGATCTCATTGGAGTTTTAGTTTGCAGTCTCCTGATAATATAGGATATTGAGCATTTCTTCATATAGTTACACCAATTATAAATATTTCTTCTTCCATGAGACATCTAAGTCTTTGCCCATTTTTAATCATTTATTGTTTTCTTACTTTTCAGTTTTAAAGCTTATTTGTGTATTTTGGATGACAGTCCTTTGTATGATGCATCCTTTGCAAATATTTTCTCCTAGCCTGTGGCTTGTCCTCTCTTTCTCCTGACCACATCTTTCACAGAGCAGAAGGATTTAGTCTTAATGAAGTCTAGTTTATCGATTCATTCATGGATTATGCCTTTGGCATTGTATGGCCTCAAACGCAAAGCCATCTAAACTTTCCCCTAACTTATTGTTTTGCATTTTACATTTAGGTCTGTCATTAATTTTTAGTTAATCTCCATTAAGAATACAAAAATCAGGGCTGGAGAGCTAGTTTGGCAGCCTAAGTGACTGCCTGGCAAGCACATGGACCTGGGTTTAATCCCCAGTACCACATGCCATGCTGCCCTGGAACCCTGGGCATGGGGCACATGCCTGTAATCCCAGCACTGGGGAGGCTGAGACAGGAGGACCACAAGCCCAAACTCCATAATGAAACTCTGTATCAAAAAGTAAAAAATAAATATAAAAAAGTCTACATCAATGTTCCTTGTTTTGTATATGAATATCCAGTTTTCCATGACCATGTGTTGAAGAAAAAACTATTCTTTTCCAGTTGTAACACTTTTTCTCTTTTCCCAAAGATAGGTTGGATATTTTTTGTGGGGGCCAACTTCTGGGTTTTCTGTTCTGTTTCATTGATCTACTTGTCTTTTACCAATGCCATACTGTCTTGATTACTGTAGCTTTACAGGAATTCTCAAAGTCGAGCAGTGTCAGTCCTCTGATTTTGATTTTATCCTTTAGTATTATGTTGATGAAGGACTTGTTAAAATTAACACTTTTGGTATTGAATCTTTAAAAATATTGTAACTTACTTTTTTTCTGCAACATCGTCTTTCCATTCCTCATGTTCAGTTTCTTACCCATCTTTCTCCTTCATACACAGTGTCATCTAAACAAGTGGGATAAATGGAAATTCCCAAGGGAGCCTTATTTCATGTGCAATTTTAAGTCATATACTCTAAAACTTCCTTGGAATTAATCACCTACCCACACATACCATAGATTCAGAGGTATGATCTGGGCAGCCACAGTATCCCAAATTTTTACTTCAAGTTGTTAGGCTTTATTCAGATACAAAAATATAATAATAATATAATAAGCAGATAAATACTAACTGTATCTCTTCTTCAATATCTGAGAAATTTGTCTCTTCCCTTCCACTTTCTCCTACTTCACTCTCATAAAAATTAGTTAACTTGAGCTCCTTTAGAGTCTTTAAAACTATCTAACCCATGTCACTGCTGACAATCACCAAAACCTGGACCCCTCAGTAACACATTTCCCCTCAGGGGAATTCCCCACCTAGACACCTGTAGCTTACTTCTCAATGTTTCTTTGCATCTAGAGAGAGGGGAAGGACTGTGCCTTGGGAAAAACCACACAGCTCAGGAATTAGAACTGATCTGATGAAATTTGATAAGGCTTGTTTGCCTGGAGTCATTGACTTGCAGCCAAGCCCAGCTCAATGGGTTCAGTTTCCAGCTTATCACTTTTCACCCTCCACCAAGAGCGGGCACTGGAAGGACAGCTGAGCCCACAAAGCCATTATTGTCAATTGTGAGTTAAAGACTGTGGGATTCACTTTCTCTAACACAAGGGGAAAACCAAAGCTGATTCAACTGAGAAGGGGTTAGGAATCCTAGCCAGAGTCATCTCACCTGGAGAGCAAATCCAGAGAAGACTGGGTTTCCATTGCACGGTGCCTGGGAAATGCTAAAGGAACAGGGCTCTCATTGTTCTACTTCCAGTGTTTAACTACCAAAGAGGAGAGCTTCCTTTCCACATATTACTAGGCTTCAGAGTTGCAGGAAATGGAAATCAGACTACGTGGTCACTCTCTTTGAACTCCCTGGAAAGTTAATGCTATAGTAAAGCATGGGGGATCCTTACTGACGCTAATTCAACTGGGTCCTCCTCTACCACATTTGTCACCTGTGCACAGTGACTCAGCCTTGTTTGGTCATTCTTGTCTCTGCTGTTCCTGCTTGTTCCTTTAGAAGCTCACTCCAGGAAGTAGAAACTAACAAAGACCCATGTCAGCCTCCCAAGCTCCAAACACAACCTGGGGCCAGGGCAGAGTTGGCACACATTACTCAGTCTCTGCAAACACTGGAGTAATAACTATGCACTGAATCTGCACAATTAAAACCATCCAATAGGCCTTGGTCCTCAGTCAGCATTATTGCGCCTACATTAATCTTCCCCCGGAGCAAAAATGCTATTTTTTTCTCTCTGCATTCCCTACATTCTTCTTCTCCTTCATTAACTCCAAATCAAGAGTTTCGCTATTTTTCACATCAAAAGCAAGGCTTTGTACAGGATTCACAGATCTTAAAGATGCTTATAAGAAAGGAAATACATATGAAAGCAGTACTTTTTAGAAAAGTACTCTCAGAAAGATGTATGCAGTACAGACATCTGGAAAAATACGGGGTCATTTCACACTGTATCACATTGGATTTAACCTTCAATTATAAGTGGCAAATCAGTCTGATCAATGAATGCCTGGATAAGAAGGCATGTGTCCCGTTTGGCAGTAAATAAAACTGTGCCTTACTACAACACACTTCATTCTGAAAATATCCCCCCTTTATAAATTTAATAATCATATTACTGTGTAGATTAGCTGTCTTTCTCACTAACCCTCCTCTGTGCTGATTGGGTTATCTCCCTCTTGGTCAATAAATCTAAGATGTAGGGACTTACATCAACTCTATTTTTCAAAATAGAGCTTCTAAAAAAGCATCAATCAAAAATTCTTAATACACGAGGAATAAATGGATATTTTTAGTATATTACATAACTGTATATATCACATAGACTATAAATATTTAATTTATATTCTGTAACATCATAAATGCAAAGCTATTGACTATTAGCATTTCCATTTCTGTTGACCATTTTATTCAAATCAAGCAAGAAGAAAAAAGAAAGTATATATAATCTTTGGTGATACTCTGATATTAGTCAAGGCAACTCGCAAAACTCCACTCAAAAATTATTTAAAATACTAAGAAATAGAAGATATTTGGAGGCACAATATTCAAAACTCAAAACGTTTTACTCATATAAACAATATCTGCTTAGAATTTATAGTGGAAGGAAAGATACCATTTCCAATAGTAAGAAAAAATAGCTAAGAGTAAATGGGAAAAAAAAATGCAAGAAAACCATAAAATTCTACGCTGAGCGATAGCCCCATACAGAAAAAAATCCTAAACAAATGAAAAATGATGCATGCTCTTAAACTGGAAGACTCAGCATCATAAAGATGTTAATAAATTAAATTATAATATGTGTCAATCTCACAAAATATCAATAAAGTTTTTGAACTAGGAAAAAATAATTTGGAAGTTCATTTGAAAAAAATATGCAAATGACAGAATTCTAGGAAAAAAACAAGCACATCTATTCTAACAAAATATATCTAATTAAAAGAGTGTGGTGCTGGTTTATAAGTGTATCAGTAGAATAAACTAGAAAATCAAGAAATGAACTCAAATTTATTTAGAAATTTTGTATATGATAAAAATGAAATTTTAAATTAGTGATGACAGACTATTTAATAAAAAGTGTTAAGACAACTGGCTTACATCTCAGGAAGCAGTTAGATCTGTACTCTAAAATTAACAAGATTAAAAACAAATGAATCAAAGATTTAAATGTGAAAAATTAAACTATAAATATATTAGAAGAAAAAATGGGAAATGTTTTTAATAGCCACGTGAAGGGCAAACTCTTTGTGTGCGACAGACTCTGTCAACTACCTGCCCACTGCCCTCCCCTCTCTTCTTCCCAGCTAAATGGACTCCAGTTCAGTTCAGGGGAACAGGCAAGAGGCCCAGTCCCACAAGATGGGTCATGATGGCAATCTTGTTCTTCAAGATTCCTATAGTTATGGCATCTCTGTGGCTGGGTTTTGGTCCATAGACCACCAGTGGGAACCTGCTGGGAAAATTCTTGCCTTCCATATAAATATGGATATACTCACTGGCGAGCCGCCATCTTGAAAGGCTGGTCCTGTAGAAATCATCTTGGGACTAGAAGGGAGTGGCCAACAGAGCAGGTTAAGATACCTGAACCCTGACATTAACAGCCAACCAATTCTAGCAAACACCTGTCATTACACTGCTCAGTATCATATTTTTCCAGAATCCTGTTTACTTAAGCAACTTGTTTAGACCTTTGGTTTCTCATGATTATATGACATGTACAGTCCTAAAAAGGCCGTAAAACTCAGAAAACTTAGAAGATTGAGCAATTTGACATGTAAAGAGTTTCATATTCTTCGAAAGCAAATGCTACCTAAAAAGACAGATATTTTAATGTGCAATTTTAATTACATATCACAAAGATTTAATGTCTTTAATACATGAAGAGCTCAAGAAGTACAATATTTAAAAGGGTATAAAACAATCATCAAATGAACAAGAAATAGAAACAGTGCTCAGGAGAATAGAAAGGTCGACAGTTGTTTGTAGGTTTACTGTTACAGATCATTTCTACCGAAGGCCTCAGGAACTACCAAGCATTTTCTCTTTTCCTAGGTTACCTCCCCAGACCCCAGAGGGTTCTTAATCATGTAGAAAGATATTCAGTATCACTCATAATAAAAGAATTAGTAAATAATTAAACCTATAGTAATATATCATTCCTATCCATTTGTTTCACAGAAATTTAAAACAAAGCTTGACAAAATACTTTATTTATGGGGAAACTTGATACTTTCAAGTATTTCTGTTAGGAGAGAAAACTGAAGTCATCTCTGTGGAGAATAACCTGCCAATGTCATCAAAACTACAAATGGCACCATCAGCAATCACAGACTATAAATCATCCTAATGTCCATAAATATTATATGTTTACACAGTTAGAAAAAAATTACAAGGATCTATATGTACAGTTGTAGGACAATCTTTGAGATAAGCTGTTAAATGAACAAAACAGAGACAGAACAATATGTTTGGTATACACCAAATGTATTAACATATATTAAGGGCTGGAGAGATGGCTCAGTGGTCTAAAGCACCTACTTAGAACAAGCTTGGCAAGGCATCAGGGACCGCGGTTCAATCCCCCAGCACCACATG
>NW_004524588.1:2319791-2325036 GCF_000260255.1 Octodon degus
CAGGGACCGCGGTTCAATCCCCCAGCACCACATGCCAGCCAGCCCCGCCCCCTGGTGGGCTGAGCTGGCCACACACACACACACACCACTCTCACTCTCTCTCTCTCTCTCTCTCTCTCTCTCTCTCTCTCTCTAATAAATAAAAAAAAACATATATTAAAAGGAAAAGGATGTACATTCATGAACCATTATTCATAGAACACACAAGAAACTGGTAGTGGTGGCTCTCTCTGAGCAGGGTAAATAAATAGCTGTGTCTTCTAGTTATGAACTACATAAAAAGCTATGCCTCAGCTTAGTGGCATGCATAAATTCATATCATTTTTCATATGCTTACAGTTTTGATAGGCCAGGAATTTGGACAAAGCACAGCAAAAGGTGTCTTACTTCTGCCCACTGGCGTCTGGAGGCCCAGCAGGGAGAAACTGCTTGGCAGTATGTGATTCAATTGGCTGAGGGTTGGAGAAAATCTGAAGATTTCTTCAATTGAAAATCTGACTCCGAGGGGCTGGTGAGATAGCTCAGCAGTCTAAAGCACCTGCTTAGACAAGCTTAGGTAAGCATGCAGGGATGGCGCTTCAATCCCTGGCACCACATGCCATGCCAGCCCTGCCCCCAGGGTGGGCTGAGCTGGCCACAAAAAATAAAAGGGCACCAAGGCTGTGAAGATTCAGCTGACATTTTGTGTGCTTACATGGGACTTCAGACTTCCTCACGGTGTGCTGACCTCAGGGCCATCAGAGCTCTTCTGTGGTAACACAGTGCTCCTACAGCGTGTGCTCTGAAGAGCAAGGCCCTTTCATGACTAACTTCAGAAATCAGAAGTGCTGATGGCTGCCTTGCTCAAGGCGCTGCAGTGGTCCTCAGATGCACAGAGCAGAGACAAAAGTTAAACCGTAGGGACTGAAATTTAGAGAGATTTTCTTTTAGTCTCTCGGCTTACCTTTATTTTCTAATCACCCTAAATTAGCAAGAACAGTACTACCTGTAAAACGAGTGTTTTAGAAGAATTGAGGGTCTCTCCCAAGATTCTCTTTTACATTATAGTGAAACTAGGTTTTCATGCATTTCTTTTGTGGATTAACAAAATTGACAGAGATCAGAAACATGCATATATTTTTTGTGAACTCTTTTCATGAACACAATGATACATAAGGAACATCAAGATACCTTATGACTGTATGAGTGAAATATGTCTTTTTGTTTTGTAACATGGTCAGACATAGAGAAACAGTGCTGCAATCTGTTTTACCTGCTCCTTCTCTAGCTGGGTGATGTAGCTCTACGTGTCACAGTCCCAGATAACAGCACTCAGCTATATCTAGTGTCCTTGACAGATGCTGGTAAGAAAAAGCCTGACTTCATATTTATGGCTTATTGTTATACTTCTAGTGGAAACATTTTTTTTGGTCTTTCCCGTGTTCTAAGTTTACTCTTCATTTCCTCCCCACTTCTGTCCTTCCCTAGTGTTATAGTTCGTGTCTAGGTCTCTCACAAAGCTTCATGTGGTCAGGGAGGGTGGGCTCTTCAGAAGTGGCTGAATCTAGGGTTTGTGATTGGTTCTGGGATTGGAAGTATCAGTACTACCCCCGCCCTAGGGCAGGTGGCCTGCGTACAATATAAGGGAGGAAAAGAGGTTTGCTTCTCCCTTTTGCTCCTGTTACTTTTGCTGCTTTCTACCACCATGAACTATTGACCTTTGGCCACATCACTCTGCCTTGAAGCCAGTCAATTATAGACTGAAACCTGTACAAACTGTGAGCTAGATTCATCTTTCCTCCACCAAACTGTAGGTATTGGGCATTTTATCCCAGCAATGAGAAATATAACTCATCTTTTATTTTCTTCCCATACCACACCTACTTTTGTAAGCACATACAAAGACATCATGAAAGTGGTGGGCATGAATAAGTTGACACGTGTACACGGCTCCATCCTCTTTGCCCAACCACCCACTTGAGTTGATTGGTGGGTTGATGAGTTGGTTGGTTGGGTTTTCCCTGTCACTCTGTGTTACTTCATCCATGACCTTAGCATCATCTGAAACTTCCTATTTTCCTTACTTTTTTAAAATTATGGTAATAAATACACAAAATACAGCTCTCCATTTTAACTATTTTCAAGTGTGTCATTTAGTGGCTGTGAAGTCATTCATATTGTTGTGTGACTGTCACTGTCTGTAGAAATTTCCTCACTTTCCCAAGGTGAAGCTCTGCACCCAATTCCCAGTACTCTACTCCTCTTCTAGGTCTATGGCCACCAAACTTCTCCTTTTATGTATGTCTGAATTTCCTTAGTGTAGCTACTAACATGGAACATATACTGACTTTCCTTTTATGAGTGACTTAATTCACTTAGCATAATGTCCTTAAGTGTATCTATTTTATAACGTGTGTCAGGATTTCCTTCCTTTTTAAGAATAAATAACATCTCATATATTATATTTTGTTTATCTGTTTTCCAATCAATGGACACTTAGGTTCGCAGCTACCAGTTTTTCTAAGCTATGATTGGTCTTTCCCTGCCCCTCCTCCTAACCTCAGAGAAAGGATCTTTCTGCTTCCCATTCCTTTACTCCTCTCCTCTGATGCAGGCTCCCCTGCTCTGCTGCTGAGCTAATCAGGATCAGGTTGGTGCCCTCCTCCCATCTCTCCCCACTCTCAAAATGATGACCATCTCTTTCCAGGCCCTATTGTAGCCTCCAGTGCCAGTGGTTCTAGGTTAACCTCTCCAAATAAGGCTTCTCAGACTGGGTATAGTGGCACATGCCTGTAATCCCAGTGCTTGGGAAGCTGAACACAGGCGGATAACTGTGAGTCTGATCTAGTTAGTGAGACCCTGAGATCCTATAGACCCTTACTAAAACAACAACAACCAACCAACAAACAAAAACAAATAAGAGATCTCAGGTTCCAGATCTAATCCCCTGTTTCAGCTACTTTCTAATTGCTGGGACAAAATATCCAATGCACACAAGTTAAAGGACATGAAACTTGTTTTAGTTCACAGTTGGTAGAGGTTTCAGGCCATAGTCAGCTGGCTGGAAGGTAGGGTGGCATGGCACAGGAACATGGAAAAAGAGAGAAGCTATGGCATGGCAAGGAGGGGAAAGTGACAGATCAAGGGAGGGAGGAGACCCTTCCAAGCCACACTCCAATGATGCACCTTTTCCTACCAGACTTCACTTTCCAATATCACACCCAGCTATAAACCAGTAAGGGCACTAATCCAGTATCACACACTCGTGATCTAATATCACACCCATGATCCCATCAGCTTCTGAAAATTCCACTTATGAACATATGAGGCTTTGGAGAACATCTAGATGTAACCTATAACACACCCACCTTGGTATTTAACAGCACAACTTATGAACATCTTATCCTATGTTCAAATCTTGAATTCTTATTTTTCCTGTCATCCACCCTCAGAATAAAAGTAACCAGAACTCTTTCCTGAACCTGAGCAGAAATTAGAGGGAGATGGGGTTTTGCTGCTCCAGTTCTAGACGCCAGGCATAAAGCAAGTGGAAGTAGATTTAGCACTTAATGTAAGGTAACTTATACAAAACCTGTGCACATTATAGTAGGAACAAATCCCAGCCACCTTCCCCCTGCCATACTTCCAGAAGAACAAAAAATCCCAAGCAAAAAAAAAAAAAAATTGTAATATTTTTCCCTAAAGAAGCTGAATGGCCTCTCAGGAATGACTTTCAGATACAGATATTAGGCTAGACCACTCCCTGCTCTTTCCTAAGAAGTTTCCTAGTCACTAGGACAAGTCCCAGACATATACATGAAACTCTAACCTGCGTACTAGGTTTACTCTCCCTCTCTTAAACAACTAAGAAACAATAGATACCAAAGGAAAAAAGAAATAGATTTGTATCACTGAGAAATTTGGAAAAAATACCAAAATAATATTTGAAGATAGTTGGAAGGAATCAAAATGTTTAACTGTACATGTTTTTGGTCCTGTGCTATGATTTGGCTAAGTGTCACACAATGGCCCATATGCTGAAGGCCTGGTCCCCTGTCCATAGCTCTCCTAGGAAGTAGAACAAAATTGTCATGGTTTAGTTCTAAACCACCTCCCAAAAGTCTTTTGTTCAGAGTTAGGGCCTAGCTGGAGGGACCAGATGATAGGGATTGTGACCTACAAGGGCATGTTCTTGTTCTTGGCTCCTCCTTCTCTGTTTCCTGACATTCATTGACCAACTGTCCTCCACCATGCCTTTTTCACTATGCCATTTCTTCCTTAAAGCCATCCAACCATGGACTGAACCCACAGGAAATTGTGAGCCAAATAAAGTTCTCCTAGAAGTTGCATCTATTGGATGTTTTGTTAAAGAAAGAGAAAAATATGGAAAATTGGTATCAGGAGTGGGGGTCACTAGTGGGACTGTGCATGACCATGTGGTTCAGAAGCCTTTGGAACAAATTTGTAGGAGGAATTTGAAAAGGTTTGGACATACTGACTAGAGAAGTTTTAGAAGGCTGTAAGAGGAACTTAATAGATAGTTCTTATTCAGAGCTCAGAAAACCAGAGTACTGATAGAAATGAGGACAGTGAAGGCCAGACTCCTGAGGTTTCATAAGAGAATGAAAACGCTATTGGTAACTGGACAAGAGACCATTCATGATCCATTTTGGCAAAGAATTTGTCTATTTTTGTCTATGTTCTAAGACTTTGAATAAGGCTAAATTTAAAGCTGATAGAAGAATTGATCTGGTAGAGGAAATTTCAAAATAGCCCAATATTCAGGTTATGCATGAATATTACTGCCTGCTATTAGCCACATCTACAGTGACAATCATATACAAGAAAACAGTTGAAGGATATAAAAACTGTGCAACTTGGCCAGAAGGAAAGCCTATGTAAAGCTGGTGCCAAGGAGAGTGTGTTTACTGAAAACATTAGCTTTAAAAAGAAGCCTAGGGGGCCTGCCCATTAGCTCAGTTCTTTAAGTGCATGCTTAACTAAAGCAGTTAGGCTCAGGATACTGTGGTTTGATCCCCAGATCCTCAAGATTTACCAGACCTGCCCTAAAGGCATCCTGAGCCAGCCCTCCATAATAATAATAATAATCCAAGAAGAAGTATTTTGCTTCCAGATAATAGGAAAGGCTGCCAACTTCCTGGAACCCCCAGACCCAGTCCTATCCCAGGTCCGGTGAGTGTGTGGAGAGCTTCCTGCTACCCTGCGCCGGCGGGACCAGTCCCAGCCCAGGCGCAGCGTGGGCCGC
>NW_004524588.1:2326148-2331043 GCF_000260255.1 Octodon degus
CATCACCTGCAAGATGATGCAAAGATGAACAATGTGAGACTAATAGGCATCAATGAGAAAGAAGGAGTGAACAGATAATAGGAAAGACTCCTCTAAGGCATCTTGGGAAATGGCTGGATCTTACCCATTACTGGCTCAAGTGTGTAAAAGAGTAAACTTTTTTTTTTTTTAATTTTAGGGAAGGATCTACAGGGTGTTCTGGGTCTCACTACTAGATTGGACTTGTAGATCCACCTGTTTACAGCCTCCCAAGAGCTGGGATTACAGATGCACACCACCATGCCCAGTCTCAATTGCAGTCTCAGCTAGCCCTGGGGGTGCGTCTGGCATGGCAGGAAAAAGTAAACTTCTTTGAAAGACTTTCCTTTTGAGAAGAGAACCTCTGGATACCCTGTTCATTCAAGGCCACCTAGGAAAATGAATTTCCAAGTTCAGACATCCAGGCACTCTAAAGCTACTGCAGCCATGGTCCAAGGAAGCCAGGCAACTTGTTTAGCCAGCAGTAGACTTGGACATCATCCATGTGATTTTGATTTTTAAAGAATGTAGAGTGTAAGAGTTAAAGTCTTACATTCAGATTTCAGTAGGTAGCCTGGGAGGCCAGGACAAAATGTGTGATACAGTCACAGTCCTTGACAGTAGCTACTGAGAGGTGATGCATAAAACTGTGTGAATGAAGCTAAAGATGCAGTGGAGACCCTCCAAAAAAGTTGGAGCTACCAGAAAGGTAGAACATCTTCTGAGGATAACAGCAAGCAGAAAGCAAAGCCAGTTCAAGAGAGGGCTCATGTAAGACACAACCAGCAAGTTACAGAGGTGGGGCTACCCAGGCCTTTTGGAGCTCAGAACTTAGCACTTTATGCTCTGGATGTTAGACTTGGAGTCCAAGAACTTAATGTTTGCCCACCTGGGTTTTGATCTTGTTTTGGCCTGATTCATTTCCATTTTGTACCTTTCTCCCACCCTTGTAATGGAAATGTTTACTCTGTGCCATTGTGTCTTGGAAGTACTATATTTAATACACGTGTGTGTGTGTGTGTGTGTGTGTGTGTGTGTGTGTGTGTTATGTTTAGCAAGGACTCACAGCTAAGAATTTGTTTTGCATCTCAGAGGAGACTTTGGACTTGGACTTTTCAGCAGTGTTCGAACTATTAAGAA
Source organism: Octodon degus (assembly GCF_000260255.1). Taxonomy (NCBI): domain Eukaryota; kingdom Metazoa; phylum Chordata; class Mammalia; order Rodentia; family Octodontidae; genus Octodon; species Octodon degus. Next base: position 2,327,307 of record NW_004524588.1, read on the forward strand.
TTTGGTGACTCTCAGGAAAGGACTAAATAGATTTTGCATAATGCAATGGATATAAGTCTTTAGGGATCAAGGGTGGAATGTCATCATTTGGATCTAAAATGGTCCCCATAAGTCTCATGTTAGGAAAAGGGACCTTGTTGGAAGGAGTGGATCACTGAGTTGTGACTTGGAAGGGCATATTCTTGTCCCTCTCTTCTCTCTCTGCTTTTTCAGCTGCCACATGTTGAGCAGCTTTCCTTTGCTATGTACTTCCACAATGTCCTGTCTGCCTTGGAATCAGCCATCCATGGTCTAAACCTATGGGAAACCATGAGTAAAATAAATCTCCCCTAAGCTTAGGGTGTCAGGTATCTTTTCCCTGTGACAGGAAAACCAACAGTACAAATCTTTAAGAGGTGGGGCTTACTGAGAGGTCTTTAAGTAATTGAAAGCAAGTCTTTGAAGGAGATACTGAGACACTGGAGCCTCTCTTTTGCATCCTGGACATGAGATGGATGTCTCTTCTCCGCCATGCACCACTCCTGCCATGTTGCGCTGCCTTACCATGTATTCAAAAACAATGAGGGCAATTAGATCTCAAATGAAACTGCTAAAATTGTGAGTCAAAATAAACTTTTTATCTTGACAAATTGACTTATTTCAAATATTTGTTATAGTAACAGAAAACTGACTAACAGTTACTGCCCAATTTTTAAATATGTATATAAAGAGAATATACAGACACACATGAGAATAATTTTTAAGAAAATACGCATTTCACCATCTCTTCATTGCTCTTGACTGTAGAAATCTGTAAATTATCTCATTCCTCTATTCTTCCTACCGTACAATGTCCAATCTATCACCAAGACTCATTGACTTAACATCCAAATGTTCCTTGATCCACCCATTTCTTTCTATCCTTGTGACTACCATCCTCAAATGTACCACCAGCACCTATTGTCCATTACACGTGGTTCCTTCCTGGTTTCCTTTTTCCAACCATACCCACTCCAGTTCATCCTCCCAAGAAAATAAAAACAATCTTCTTAAAAGATAAATTAGGCCATGAAAATCCCCGATGTCTCTCTTCTCATCTCCCTCAGGATGAGATACAAACTCTGATGGTACCTGAAGGCACTGCCTGGTGTAACACTTGCTGCTCAGGAACCTTCCTACCACATCTTACTTGCTTTTTTCTCCTTGTAGTTCATTAAGCACCAGTTCATTGCTTTTTTTCTCATATAATTCTAGAAACAATTACAGAAAGAAAGAAAAGCACAAAGCCAAGGACTTTATTGTACTGCGCAAGCCCTACGTGTGCTACTCCACGTGTGTGGAAGCCTCTTGTCTTGCTCTCTTTCTGGCTGGTCCCTTGCTGTCCCTCAGGCCTTAGTGTAAATGTCAACTCTCCAGGGACACCTTTGCCAGCCAACCTATGAAAAATAAGTCACTCATTATTCTTTAGTTCACCTTTTTTTTCTTGTTTCCTTCTTAAAATTTTTAGGGCTGGAAGTATAGCTCAGTGGTAGAGAGCCTGCCTAGCATGTGCAAAGCCCTAGGTTCGAGCTCCAGCACCACAAAACAATGTACAAAAATTTTAATTGCTTTTCTGTCTCATCCATTCATTGACTTTATTTTTCTTCTCTCCCAGTAGAAAATTAGTTCAATGGAGGCAAGGACCATGCCCTATCTAGATCTGGCACAGTACCTGTTTGAATAAATTACACTGTAAAGGGAAAGAAAATATCATTTGCATCTCTCTGGGCACTTTTCCAGGTTGTACTGCTCTTCAGAGTAAGAACAACAAACTTGGTTAAGGATCAGAGATGTGTGACAACACTTACTCCTAATGTGTGACACAGCATCAACAGCGCTCCAAACTGCTAACACCTCTCCCAGCTGGTGCAATGGTTTATCTATTTATATTGCAAAGAGAAGTGTAAAAACACATACTTACATTGATTCAGGGAAAAGGGTACTCTTAAAAAAAACTTAGTCAATAAATATTCCTTAGATAATGAGGAAGAATTCCTATCTTGATAGGCTCTATGAAGTGGGAGTCAATTTCCATTTGAATCAAATTACTATGGGTGTCATCACAGCTTAGTACTTCACATTATGATGACTAGTAAAACTGTAATAGTGCAAGAGAGCAGGAAGACAGATCATTAAAATGGATAGTTAAAATACCCTCAACTCTGTTCTGTAGATATTTTAGTCCTATCTGTACATTAAACCTCATCAAAAGGTTTTTGGTAAATTAAGACAATGTTGGAACTAAACAAAAAAGGGGATATATAAATAAATGTCCGTTTTGCATTTGTGTATTCAAAATAGTTAAGATAGATATATAGTTACATTCTCTTAATGAACAGAGGGATTTGTTCTAATATTGTTTGTAAATAGGATATCATGTCTGCATCTTGTACAGCAAATAACCACTAGAAAGAGAGTATGCAATGTGTTAATTATTGAAACTGTCCTACCAATTTTTTTTTTTTTTAAAGCCAACCTTTTTTTTTTTCGGAACCGGAGATTGAACTCAGGCCCTTATGCTTGCCAGAGAAGTGTTTATTCCACTGAGCCATCTCCCTGGCCCATGTCCTACCAATTTGATTTGAAACTGTCTCATTGCTATTTATCTCTCAATAAAATTATGGAAAAAATAAAAGATAATGTTGGAGACAGAGTATTTGCACTTTCACTGAACTGGAAAGAAGTACTTACCCTATACCTTAAAATTCAGTCCTTGTCACTTCCATTATCAATCCCATCCAAAATCATAGTGACTTACTGTTGGATATCTATTTGAAAAAGAGTGTACTGAGATCTGAAACCATGTGATCCTCTCTTCACCCTTACTCATAATGGAGCAGAAGCCCAAGTCCTGCCTTTAATTTTAAAAAAACTATCCAAATTTTATTTAAATTGTATTTAAGCAGCATATTCACACAATGAATTAGCCATTTTTATAAACTGAATTCTGTATTTCATTAGTGAGACATTTTTCCGATGAATGCACTGCTAATAAATGTAAATTTTACTTAGTAGTTTAGTAGTAGTAGTAACAACATATTTTATATTACATAGGTATTTGTGGAAGTCAAGATGTAGTGTCAACTTGATCCGTTTTAGGAGCTTCCCAGGGATTGGTGACACACTTAGCTGGGTAGGACAGGAGGTATGACTTTGGGTACTATATATGGTCACTGACCCATTGCCCAGCTAGCCACATTTTGTGGCTCTGCTTTGTGGCTTCCATGTACTAGGCGCCTTTGCTTTGCCATGCCTTTCCACTATGATGTTCCTGCCTTGGAGCTAATGACCATCCACTGAGTCCCTTCAAACTAAACTCCTTTAGATTCCACCTCAGTGGGCCTAACGGGAAGGAGCCATGGGACCAGAAGCCAGTGGGCACAGCCAGCTTTCCCATGCTGCTAGACCCAGGCAAGCCCAGAGCTACTAGACCAAGGCCCAGAGCTATAGGAGCACTTTCACAACACAGAGGTGGCAACAGTAACATCTGAGAAGTAGGTGCCAAGATAGCACTCAGTGTGTAAGAAGCACATTGGAGGAAAACACCTACCAGAGAAGACAAAGAAGCCAGAAAGGGGGCCGGAGAGATAGCTCAGTAGAATAAGCACTTGCCTGGCAAGTGCAAGGACCTGAGTTTAATTCCTAGTTCTTTTTTTTTTTATGTTTTTTTTTCTTTTTTTTTATTGACATCAGTTATTTTTATTTTAAAGAAAGAAAAA
>NW_004524588.1:2332858-2371318 GCF_000260255.1 Octodon degus
TCTGGCAAGATGTTCTGCTCCTGAATCAGCTGGGTGGGTCTTGCCTCTAGCCTCTTTGCAGGGAGTTCTGCTGAAGGGTTCCGTGCTGGGCCTGCGCTCTGGGTCTATTCAGGATCCCTAATCCCTAGTTCTGCCAAAAAAAAAAAGAGAGAGAGAGAGAGACAGAAAAGAAGGAGGGGGAGGAGGAAAAGGAGGAGGAGGAGGAGGAAGAGGAGGAGGAGGAGAAGGAAGAGGAAGAGGAGGAGGAAGAAGAAGAGGAGGCAGAAGAGGAGGAGGAAGAGGAAGAGGAAAAGGAGGAGGAGGAAGAGAGGAAGAGGAGGAAGAGGAAGAGGAGGAGGAAGAGGAAGAGGAGGAAGAGGAAGAGGAGGAAGAGGAAGAAGAAGAAGAGGAGGAGGAGGAAGAGGAGGAAGAGGAGGAGGAAGAGGAGGAGGAGGAGGAGGTGGTGGCGGTGGCAGCGGCAGCAGCAGAAGCAGAAGAAGACAAAGACGACGACAACGATGACAGACAGGGCTACAAGGGCTGTCAGACTGCAATACAAACTGAAACTCCTGAGGAGAGCAGTTGGGTGGCAAGGAAGCTTCTCACTTGGAGTGTAACTCAGACAAGACCCTGCTGAGTCCTTGGGTACTTCCCTCCCCCACTACTCCTGTAGTGTCCAAGGCTGTCCTAGATAGTCCTGATGGTCAGTGAAAAGAATTTTAATTTTCTGGGAAGTATATGCCAAAGCAAGAAATCATGAGGACTGATTTAAAAGAATTTGAGAAATCCAAGATCAAGGAACTGCTAGATTTTATGTCTAGGAAAGTCTCACTAAATGCTCCCAACATACAACCTTATTGCTTAAATGTAACAGTTCAGGATAGGTGCAGCTTTGATGTCACTAGTGACAACATTCCTCTGTTCCCATGGTGCTGTGGGCCTAGTATTCCTTACCACTAAAGAATCACTGTGTAGGAACAGAGGTAGCTCACATACCTGTCTTGAACCTACTTGGACCCAGTGGGAAGATGCCTCGCAAGGACCACAAAAGGAAGCAGAAGCCTCTGAAAATCAGAGCCTGTCAGGGAGGCCACATTTTGAAGCCATGCTGCCTTCCCAAGGGCAAAAAGTTGTGAGTCTCTGACCCTCTTGGCCAAAATTCAAAGATGGATGAAATGGGCTTCACACCAACTGGGGTACCTCGAAAGTTGGAGACTCCATGAACATGTGCAGAGTCATCATGGCCAACTTGGTGGAGGAGAGGAGGAACAATCTTTACAGTAAAAAGCTCCGTAAGGATGTAGAAATCCAGCTGAGGGAGATTAAGAGATGGAAAGCAGACACAGAGCTGTTTCTGCAAAGGCTTTATAAGATGACTGGTTATTTTACCAGACTGTGGTTTGGCTGATGCCACTGGAGGGTCTTGTCCTTCTGCTCAACGGGCCTTCAAATGGACTGAAGCCATTTTCCTGCCTCACCTTCCCAAGATCCCCAGAGGACAGATGCCATCACCAGGCTGAATGCAGGACTTTCTGATGTTATCACACATCCATCTGAAAGCTTCGAAACCAAGCTCTCCCTGCTGTAGATGTAGCACAAGCACTGCTGCGTATTCATTTTTGCTCTCGTTCTGTTTTTCACTGCTGTTTATTTTAGTAGTGTATTGCTGAGTTTTCAAATATATAGGAGTTTGTTATGTTTTTGTTTGTAGCTTAACTACATTATAATAAAAATGCACCTTGTTAAAAAAATAAAAAATTTTTTAAAAAACTAAGGTGTGTTAAGCATTGTGTCCTATCATTGGGGAAGCAGACTAATATAGTATTAGATTCTCAAACTAGCTTATAAAATACATATCATAGTTGAAGCAAATAAGTAAATATATTAACATCATGAGGAACTATGATTTTTGCTATAAAAAGCAAAGATAAAATTTTACACTAAAGCAAAGGTAAGGATAATTTTCAATAATAAATGTCAGTGTGAACTCTTGGGTTTTGTCAAATGTATTTTTATTACTGCCATTGAAAGCGTCTAGGTTCAATGGCATGCCAATAGCAACAAGCACATCTAGCGCCCAGACTAGATGCTAAATACTGTCTTCCACTAAAAGGGCCAAGAGCTCCTTGGAGGCATGACTGTTATGAGGTTTGAGACTGGAAATACAAGTGGAGCCTAGGATCTCACTTCCCGACCCCAAAGTAGACAAGTAACCAAAGATCCTTTAACATCACAGGTCTTGGGAGGAAGAACCTCATACTGACTTCATTTGGGTCAAGTTAGACAATTCGTAAAAAATTAGTTCAGCTGGAATCACCAGATGATTCTGAAGCTGCTGGGTGAATTTGGTTGGGAATTTACATCATCTCAAAATATGGCCCACAGCTTGCTTACTCTTACCATGGAGACATTACTATTCTGTCTGTCTTAGGCTTTCCCTGTTCTAGGATGCTAACCAGGCTCACTACTATATCGATGGTTGCTTTATGCTGTGTCGCTTTAGCAAAGCTGGAACCATGTTTCCCAGAATTCCTTTCCCTAAGTGGTGCTGAATAAAGCTGTCACTAAAATAACTTGTGAACAATCTAAAGGTAGACATGAAGCAGCAAAGTCCACGAAGTATGTAATTTTCTGTGGCTAAAATGCCACTGGGTTAAAAAAGCATTCTGTTCCTCCTTCCAGTCCTCACTATTTCCAGGACATGAGGTCAAAAGTTTGGCTTAAAAAGTAGAAAGACAGGATTCGTTTGTTTTCTTATCTTTTCCTTTAACTTCTCCCATGACACCACAGCTTGTCTTGGAAGTGATGAAAATAAAAGCAAGGCCCCTTATTTGATACTCCAACCTCCTCTACGTGTGGGCTCCAGGAATTACATAAGGTCCTGGTTTGTTTGGTCATGAAGAGGAAGCTCATTTAAAAATCTGTGACATCAATGGAGCAGGCACTGATCAGACAGATGGATGGTGGCTTTTTTAGTATAATGTGCCTTCTAAGCCTCGCAGAAAAAATCATTCAGCCCACCATGATGTTAGTGACTCATGGGTGTTAATAGTGACAGTTCATAACTCTACTGGGGATACAGCCAATTTCTGTGTATCCACAAATAGATTATTACTTTGCCAAGTATTTGCATAGCAATCTGTTCCAGTCTGGGCTACCACAGTTGGCCCCCGTTTGGGTGGGGCTATGGCTGTTTGGAGGAATGCAGAGAGCAGGGATACAAGTATAATTAATACATAGTAAAGGTTAAAGGTCAAAGACTATTCATCTATGTCCTCAACTATTTACTAAATACAGTATCTACTATGACTGGGACATTGTCTGAGCCAGGAAAGATTCAAAAGCTATAACACAGGGCTCATGACTTCATAAATCTTACATTAGAATTTAGGGCACAAACCATAAAAAATATATGCATGAATAGTCACCAGTAGTAATAAATGTCCTAATGTGTACTACAGACAACAGAGAGTTGAGTGGAGGAATTATCCATGATAAACATGCAATAGACAAATCATAGAACTGAATGATTTCTCTAGGAGAAAGTAACAGGAGCAAGAAACACTTACTACGTATCTGCTAATGATATTATTAACAACTATCAGCTGGGGATCTAGTTTTGCAATCATCATGTGAGAAAGCAAATTTTTGTTCCCATATTATAATGAACTAAGTGCAGACTCAGATGAGTAATCACCCCAAGGTCACACAGACAAAGAACCAGAACTCACATGGGGTTTCCAGAGTTCTTGCACTTTATGTTTCATGGCCAGGGCTAGGGAATAGGCTGTGTGTGCCAGACAGAACCATTCTGGCCGCTGCTGGCAAGGAGCAAGGAGGTGGTGGGGGAAAGGAAATGCCAAACCAAAAGTGGCTGAGTGTATTACTGAGGTCGCTCATGCTGAGAGGAGTCACAGTGTCATGGATGGAGACACCCTTCTCCAAGGATCAGGAACCTCTCACCAACCCCATGAAATTCCACCAGGTCTCCCAGAACTAATTCTGCCATAAGAATGGCAAATATGACACCGGCCTGAATTTTCTTGACATAGCACCATGAGTCACCCTGGTTATGCTTTAAGAGCAGAAAACTGTCTTGTGGGTGACCTGACTGTGCCAGTAGATGGTAGACATGGGATATCACTGCCATTCCCAAGTCCTCCTCTCCCTAAGCCTTCCTGAGTGATGGCAGTTCTCCAGGGGCAGAGAACATTCTCGATGCCTGCAGTGCACCTAACCAGTCTCAATATTTATAGAAGTCAGGGGACAGCTGACGGATGGGGTGAACCAGACAACAGTCACATCCCAGTCTTCATTTGGAAGTCCCTATTCCAGAAAAGGAAGAGCAATTCAGGCAAAGTGGTGCTCTGCTGTCACCTCAACAACCTTGATCACCTCCCAGTAAATGTTTGACTAATTACTCTATAAAACTAATTACTTTTATTATCATGGATAATAAAAGGCAAGCGTTCCATATACAATGTTAGTATTTCCTTAAGACAAAACACATCTCTGTCCTCCCCTGGACTGAAAATGTTCTCTCCATAATTTTCTAGCAATGCTTGGCAGTATTTTGAAATCACTAGCACATGGTCATTAGCTGTCAAAAAATGAAGACAGATGATCGTAAGAGTTCCAGAGGGAGGAAAACTAGCCAAGCAAACCCCTGGGGAATGCCCGTGCCTAAGCCTGTGACTGAATCTGCAGCCACATCCCACTGAGTGTGTCTGGTTGTGTCCAAGGCAGTGATGTGCAGAAGTGAAGCCTGTGAACAGGACAGTGTGACACGACTGCTGATGTACACGAGCAGCCAGGACTGCTGGGTATCTGGGATGTTTGGGTATTTCTGATGGCGGGCAGCAAAACACTTCAGGAAGAAAACTGACAAACACTATTTGTGGGTGATATAGAGGTCACGTATAACATTTGCGTGAGAGTTTTCATAGAGTGATAATGCTCAGAAGACAGACTGACTGACAAGGAGGAAGAGAGGAGAGGAAGCAGAGACAGAGAAGTGAGTGCTGGTCGGGGAAGTCTGAATAAAAAGTTGGAGCATTGCTTGCTGGAGGTTGGTGGGGAGGGACAGTTTCAAGACGGAAATTGTTCAAGATGAGAGACTCATGGGAAGACTCGTAGGACTATGAAGCCCTCCTAGTGGTGGTAGGGCCGTCACAGAGAGGCTGGAACGTGAGCAGCTCGCCCCTATTCTCAAGGTCTTCTCAAGACTCTGAGAACTCAAGTGGTTCTTTGATCTGCCTTTTCAACCTGTTTACCTTTTTTTTTTTTTTTTTTTGTACCAGGAATTGAACTCAGGACTTTGTGATTGCCAGGCAGGCGTTGTGCCACTGAGCTATATCCCCAGCCTCCACCTGTTCAAAGACAGAAGGCCCAGACTGGCCATCTTTTCTAGTGAACATCTAATCACTTTACCCTTTTAAAAAAAGTACAGATGACATTTACTGTATGCTCGACAATTTTCCTTCAACGCCTGTTCTTTTCTTAACAAATCTTTAACTCATCTCAAGAACAGACTCCTGAACATATGAGGAAACAATTTGCATACCAAATAATTAGCCAACAACGTACACTAAATGTTTTTGAGTTATTTTGTAGACAGAGCACCGAAATACAAAATCCAATGGAGATAACTTGGAAGAGAGGTTCCAGAGAAAGTGAGAGGTGACAGGAGTAGTGGGGAACACTGGGAGGAGTTTACCCTTGGGGGGCAGAGGGGATGCCCCATGCTCAGGCTCTGCAAGATAAGTGGAAAAATGCACATGGATAGGGAACATACCAAGGATGCATAGAGGCTGGATGCAGGGATGATGGTTGGGGCAGCAGGAAGCAGTTGGAATAAGTAGAAAGTTCTAAAAGCTGTCTGCTGAGAGTGAAGGAGCCCATCTGTAGGGAACAGTGCACGTTTTGACTTACTGGAGAGGAGGGACGGATAGGACAAGAGGATAAAAGGACTGCTGAGTATCTATAAAGGCACAGCTGAGGCTGAGGAGAGGCAAAGTGGAAGTTTCTTAAGTGGGTACGGATGACCGTGGGCAGGGAAAGGAAAAACATCAGGTTTACATGAGAAGAGAGGTTCAGATACCTGCAGGATAAGGGCTGGGAATGGAAGGGAGAGAAGCCAGGAGTCCAGGGCATGTATGTGAATCACATTCCTGGTAGACTGAAGCTGCAGTAGCTAGTTTTAGCAGAAAAAAAAAAAAAAAAAAAAAAAAAAAAAAAAAAAAAAAACATCTCCAAGAGGTGTAAAGAAACAAGTGGCTAAGCCTCCAGGAGCAGCATATACTGTGGAACTGGCTCATCAAAGGCATGAGCCTCTACCAAAATCATGAAGCATTGGCTGGGGAGGTAGCTCAGTGGCCTAAGGGCCTGCCCCACAAGCACAAGAACACGGGTTTGATCCCCGGTACTGCATGCTGTGCTGGCCCTGGAACCCAGGGCGCACCACACTGGCCACCAAAATCGGGTGTGATGGTGCATGTCTGTAATCCAAGCACTAGGGAATTTGAGACAGGAGGATCACTATGAGTCCAAGCTGCATAGCAAGACCCTGTACCAAGTAAATAAACAAAACCATGAAGCGTTAAACAGGAGGTCAGCCAAGACAGCTGCCAGCTACGCCCCTGCTGCAGCCAGGCTCCCAGTCTTGCAGAGAAGCAGATGCCCTGCCCCACCATCTTGGACAGCTCAGTTTTGGGTCAAAGCCTCAGGTGGGAGCACTAGGCTGCTGGAACATAAAACACCTAAAGCCCCCGGCAGCAACTGAACAAAGGAGGATCGGAGTTAAGTGCACATGTGTGCATGGTGCCTCCCTTCCCCTCAGTACCCCAGTTGGGAGGTCAGTAGTCACGCAGTGGAAAACCATTTCAGTGTAAAAATCACAGGACTTGGAAGCGCATCCCCTGTAGAGCACATCCAGGCTGCTGCTTACTGGCAGTAGGGTTTTATCCTATTAATTTGGGGGATACTACTCAGCCCATTGCTCTCCATAATTTATGAACCAAAACAAAGTCCCTATTCTCATGGAGTTTATATTCCTGAGGAAGGAGACAGACAATAAACAAAAAATATTCTTCGTGTTGGGATAACAACTACTTGAAAGAGGTTGGATTAGTAGGGTGAAGGAGAGGCAGCGTCTCACTACCTAGAGTAGATACGAGAGCAAAGGGAGAAAGACATCAACTGTCTACGTGAAAAGTGTTAGAGCTAGAGACAGCAACAATGCAGAAGCCTGGAAGCAGGATCAGGGAAGGAAGAGAACAAGAAAGAGGAAAGGGGTAGAATTTATTGTCATCAGCATACAAGGGGCCAGTCATGTGAAGATGTCATAAAGATTTCAGCCTTTACTCTGGCACAAGCAGAGAGTTTGTCCCTTCCTGGTTAAAGCAAGACACAAAGCACTCTTTGATCTGTGCCCTCTGCCAGTTCTAGAAGGACTGTGTTTGTCTCCGCTCCAAGAGAGAGCAGGAGGTTACTTAGCTATGGATGAATAATAATTGGGCATTTGTCTAATAGCAAATGCATAATGAAGAATTAAAACTTGCACTGTGATTGAGGCAAAAGCACTCTACCCACAGGGATGGTCCGCCAGCTGTGCCCAGTGAGTTGCAGGTAATCAAAGGGTACCTTCCAAGGTCTGAAGTAACAGTTGTCATTACAGTCCAAAGGTCCAGACAAAAAGGTGAGGCAGAGCCAAGTACCAAGGTCCTTTCCTCCTCAGGCCCAAATAAATCACTTTGGGTAACTCTTGAGTATACAAATGACTGAAATAACCAAGGAAACCTAGACGAAAAGACAAGGAGGCAACGGAAGTTAAAAACAGATAACAACTGTTATCAACTCAACCTTTACAAATATTCTTATGTTGCAGCCAGTGATAATTTTGATGGTAATACAGAAAGGGCAGCTTGTGAATAATGAAAAAAAAAATTCTGAACATGGGAATCAGAACACCCAAATTCAATGGCTACTTCTTGGCTACGAACTTGGGAAAACTCTTCACAGATTTTCCTTTATTTATAATTAGAGCCGGGGCTGGGGAGGTGGCTCAGTGGAATAAGCGCTTCCCCGGCAAGCACAAGGGCCTGAGTTCAATCCCAGGTTCCGAAAAAAAAAAAAATTAGAGCCAATACTACTATTTCATGTGCTATACTGATGATTAAGCAAGACATTATTATTAAGAATTTGCTAGTTATAAAGTCAAAGAGCAAGTGCAAGTAATCACAACTCAAAACTTAGAATTAAAGACAAATGAATCCAACAGCATAAGGGTTAGGATAGAATGAGTAAATCAAGACACACACACACACACACACACACAAAAGAGAACTTTTAAGTATTTCACATAGTTCAACTGAAGATACACTCAGTGAGACAAATGCTCCTTTATTTATTAAATATTATTGCAGGTTTCTCTGAGTTATCAACTGGACAACACACAGAGGGACATTAAACGTTAGCTATTTCACTGGGACAGTGTCTACGGAATTCACACATCTATCAATATCCTCATACAGCTAGAAACAACCACAGACAGGAGAAACTATTGTCTCCTATTTGAGTGTATGTCACACGCGGGAGAACCTGGACACCCCAGAACGCTCAGACTCCCCCAAAGGAGAAGGATAATAAGTCTGAGGGTCATGGCTCCTACCACCTTCATGCCACATCCAGCCTTGCAGCTCATACGGCTTTAACTTCATGGCACTAAACATACATGGCAAGCACATGATTTCCTTTAGCCCACACATGATTTCCTGTGTTCCCACTACACACAGTGACACGAAGGTTTAGAACTGCCTCACTAACTAGTCCAAGTCATTCAAGGCTACCAATGCAGAGCCAGGAACTGAAGCTTCTCCCTTAAAAGACATCAAAACAGACACTATCATAGTTCATACAGCCAGGGCATTGATCATAAGATTGTCCCTTTCCCATCTAATCTGTTAGGAAGAAAAGGTATAATCCATCAGTTCAGAATTGGTCATCCAAGGTGCTGATAATCCAGAGTAAAAGGGTGAGATGAAGCCCCACTCTGGAGAACAACCATGAGCCAAGTGCCACACACATAATTTCCAGAGCATGGGGCCACATCCTTGTGCCATTCATACCTCTGAAGGTTCAACAGTGGAGGTCCAAATCACCCCCTCCCAGAACTGAATGTTCAAATATAAGGGACAGCGGGTAGGTTCCTATGCGGATGACAAAACAGGGATTTGAAAGCAAGAACCTGGGTTCAGGTCTGGTTTCACAATCTCTAAGGCCTGTGACCTTCTATAACCCCCTTGACTGAGGAATTAGTTTAATCCTCTGAAAATGAGAACATTTTTTAACAGAGAGGGGCAGGTGAGAGGCTGCCCATAAGTGCCTTGGAAGTAATGCCAGGTAAGTGTTAGGGTTTTCACCCCTTCTACTCCTGCCCATCAAATCTGGGATAGACTGTGTTTTCAGTAATGTGTACTGTATTGAATATTGTATTGAAATACTCCAAACTTTTCTTCCTCATAAGAGGGATTAATTATCTCATGTGCCCCTGCCTGGAGGCAAAGCAGCTTTGCAGGTGAAGAGCCACAAAGAAAAATGAGTGCCAAAAATCTTTCCATGCCAGCTCCCTTCCATCTTTGCTGGGGGATGATGTGCACAAGCCCAAGCTGGACACGAGTGCAGTTTCAATTAGCAAAGAGCCAAGTGGGTAGGGAAGCACTGTGGAAACTTCTGCTAGCAACGCTCAGCTATGTAGCTTTGCTGGCTCTACCCACAGGCACTGCTGTCCTCTCTCTCCAACTCTGCCCCAGCCCTGCATGGCAGACACCGTATCTAAAGGCCCTGACCATTGAGCTCCAAGGGTTGGGAACACAGATCGGGATCACAGGATAACAAAGCAGCAGCTGTTTAACTGACTGAGTGTGCCCGGACATCTGTTTGGTGTCCTTCCAAAGGGCTCTGGCCTAAGCAAACCTCAGGCAAACACTCCAGTGTCCCTGTGGACTCAGGCCAGGACCTTGTGCCGGGCTGCTGGCAGCCAGCTGCTGGGCTCCAGATGACGCGGGTCAGGGATGACTGTGTGTTAACTCTGCTCTTTCAACAACCAGATAGGATGTGACAGGTGAGTGGTCAGATGTATTTGCCCTACTCAAAATCCTTGCACTCAATGGAGCCAAACCCGAAAAGGTCAATTTGGGGTGTTGTATAAATACCATCTTCAGTGGGACCTTTGCCTTTCTTCCTAGCTATCCCAAGCTGTCTGCGAGGGAACTTCAGGCAATTAGTTCACAAGTATCTAGTGATGGGCATCCGATACCATGTCCCTGAAATCGAATGCTTCTCCCAAAGCTCAAGAACTTTTGCTGCCAGCTCCTCATGTGCACAGTCCCTGTGGTATCACAGTGGGAGCCTGGGATGTTCATGAAGTCCCAGAGAGAACACCTTCCTACCCTGGTGCCTCTGGGAGGAAGAGCAGGGAACAGTGCTGTGAGGACAGCATGGTGAGCCCCAGCTTTGAAAAGAGACTCCCCCAAAATTATCAACCTGAAATCTCCAGGACTTCTTTGATGGGGAGCCTCCCAGCCTGCTCTGTCATACCTCCTAGGGGCCCCAGCATGCAGCACAGCCCTTTGCATCGATGTACACTCAAGGAAGGAAAAGAAATAATCTTGCTTACAGTGAAATAAAGCCAGCTTTGTAGAACTTCTGGCAGTTGGCCCATTAACGTGCCACATTTGTATATCGTCAGAAAATACGGAGCATCAAAAGAGGAGGAAATTTAGGTGCTGCCACTCTACCCATTTTGATCCTCTCTTCTAAATCATTTGTTAGAGGTTCTTCAGATTGTTTTCTGACTTGCTTTTTAAAGGTACTTAGACTCCTATCTCAGTAAACTATAAAAGATGTGGTGTTGCATGTGCTTTCCCTGTGCACGTCATTTGTCCTCTGTATTGGCCCGAACGTTTCTGGTCACTGCAGTGGACAACACACACACACACACCCGGATCACATCAAAAGCCAGCAGTCTGGGAGCCTCAAGAAAAGGACCATCACCTGCTCCTCAAGGCTTTTTAGGGAATAAAACTCACAGTGATGAACTGTATTTTCCAGGGGTACAGTGATGTAACTCCTTCCAGCGTTGCCTGTAACCTTGACTTCTTGCTAAAAGTACTTGAGCAAAAGCGTCAACACTGCTCTAACCAGAAGGTGCAGTTAGACTCTACAGCCATAAGAGAAGGTCACCTCATTTCCCCGCGTCCTGCCCTCATGCCAGACACTGCCCTTCACTGGGAAGAGAGGAGATGGAGAGCAGAAAGCTGATACACTAGTACATCTTTACCCTCCAGACATTGGCAATGAATGGATTTTGCTTTCCGAATATCAAGGAGCTACTTTTGTAAAGTCCTTGGGAAATCATAATTTTATTCCATATATTCCAGTAGACCCACATTTGGAATCTCCCAAATGGTAACTGGTACAATTATTGTTCTTATCACTAGTGATGGTGGTGGTGACACACTGTATTTGAAGGGGTTCTTCTGCACTCCAATAAGAATTTCAGTGTGGGGTTGTGAGATAGCTCAGCAGACTAAGTGCTTGCTTAGGTAAGCACAGGGACTGGGGTTCAATCCTTGCTCCCACATGCCATGCCGGTCCTGCCCCCAGGGTGCACTGAGAAGGCAACCAAGTCCATGCATGGTGGTGTGCTCCTGTAATCCCAGCACTGGGGAGGCTGAAAACAGGAGGATCACTACAAGTCCAAGCTGCATAGTGAGACCCTGTACCAAATACATAAATGAAAAAAAATAAAAAGTCACACTGATTTTGCCAGATACTTATTGTCCTCTTATTATCTTTGTGGGGGTTTTGGGCAATGAGACACTCTACTTGGGTTAACTATACTCCCTATAAGTATTCTCCCAAACTCTTTATGTTGTTGTTCACTCCATTAGGCTTTTGTGCCCTTGATCCCACCAGCAGAGATGTAGGTGTTACAACAAGGAATGACTCTTTTCTAGGATCCCTACATGGCCTCATGACTGGCCAAGGAAGGCCTCGTGTCTCAGTCCCCAGGAGTACTTCCCATCATACCCACTGCTCGGGAGTGCCTTCTTCAACACACCTGTCCTGAATGCTGTGACACATGTCAATATCCTCAGGAACGTCTGAAGGGGTCAGCAGTCAGTCACCTCTACTGCTATTCAATCATCTTAAGAACTCTGCATATACAAAGCCACCCAATCAAGTGAAGTCCTAAGGAGATTCAGCAACATTACACTGAGCATTTCCTTCCCTGGTAAACACTATCAAGTAAGAGAAGAAGAAATTACCCTTTCCAGAATGCCCTACCCTTGAGCCACCCATGGCTTCCGTTCATCTCACAGGCAGAAGTCCTTATAGGGCAGAGGAGCCACAGTATGGGCTGAGAACAGCTTCCCACCCCACCTCTTCAATCCATGAGAACATATCTTTGTTAGAGTTTGCTGTAAGGGTCAACAAATGAATGTTTGTATCCTATGAGGGCAAGACTAGAGCTTGTAAGGGAGCCACGACACTGCTCTCAGAGCTCCTCACTGAAAGGACACCTTTATTGTGCACCTGTATGCTAACCACAACCTTCTCTCCCATCCCACTCACACACTGAAGAGCCTACCGACATCTCGCTATATTTATAAATCACATATATATACACACATATCGAACTCATGGTGGGTTGAGGCATTTTTTTTTCTTTTGTTTTATTCAGCTACTTTGCATCTAAAACGCTGCTGAAATAACAGTGGATATGCACAAGTTCCAAAAGCCTCCATGCCCTGTTTAGGAAATGTGATAAAACAAAACACACACTCTCGATACCCTACACACATATCCTGTCTAGACCCAGCTCTAAGAAATAAATTACCTGCACAGAGGAAACCAGCCAATACTTGCCGCTTACCCTGCCAATATATTTTACAGACTAATTTTTATTTTGCATCATGTTTTTCATACAACTGCCTCCGAAAAGATTTTTACAATGCACTATGCAAATGTAGTCATGGTTGCAGACAGAAGGAAATGGTAATAGGTATAGGCAAATGGAAAATTGTCTACCAAATATTTTGGAATGGTAGGCCAAGATAGATAAAATATGTTTAAAGGGCTACTGTATAATTAACTGGTGAGAGAAAGAACTCAAGACAAGCAAATTGACTTTCTTCTACCATTTTTCACGTCTTGAGTTAGTTCCCCCAGTCAAAGTTTGAACTCCATCTCTCTATCAGTGTAATTTGGGGCATCTATTATATTAATCTTACCTCCAAGCCTTAGTGTCCTTAAGTGGAAAATAAAAGATAATTAGGCACTCATCACTTTGGAAAACTATGATTATTAATTATAAATTAGGTACCAAACACACTACTTCAGCGCGTAGAAAGTACTCGGTAATGTTAGTAGCAGTTGCTACTAATATTGGTAATGATATTAATATCCATACATTTCTTGACTATTCATTTTCTCCCATTTTAACTCTTTCTGGCCCTTCAACCCATTCAGCCACCTGCCTCTCTAGTACCTTACTTCCCTCCTCTCTGAGCCATACCCCACTGCCCTCTGTTTTTCTAACTCCAAATATCACTTACTAAACTCCCCTCCTGCCACCCAGAACTCCTGCCATGTCCCTTCTGTGGCAGCTCCTCACTGGTTCCATCCTTGGTCCTCTGTGGTCTTTTCCTGGAATGCCCTTCTCTTGTTGGCCTCTCTGCATGACCAGTTCCTACTCCATCAGGCTTTGGTTCCATCTCTAATTTGTACATGTTTCATTTCATTGTGAGGTTTTACATGTAGAATGCACTGCTTAGCCATGCTAGGAGCTCCCTGAAAGAAGTGTGTCTCAGTTATCTGCCTATCAGTCCCCACCTAGAAGTCCCTCCAGGCATGCTCCTGGCTTGAGTGAAAAGAGGCTCCAGTCTTGTCCGGCCACTTGAAAGAATTTCCAATGGAAACCAGAAGACATCAAAAGACAAATGGTTGCTCTCTTTTGCCATCTACAGAATGCAAGACCCTCAGGCAAATTTTCCTGGACACTTACAAATCCCAAGCACACTGCATTTGACTTTCTCTGGTGGCCCATCTCTTCTGAAGATGAAATGGAGGGGAAGGGTGAGATTCCTCCAGTAGTCTGATGTCCTTGTGACAGTTTATTGTGGTTTAGAAGAATCTTGCAAAGAATTATTTGGCACTTGGGTCACCCACCATGGGCTATAAGAAAAAGTTCTTAGTGGTCAGTAGGATTTCATATTAAAGAGCTCTCCTGCTTTTTTATTTTATTTACCTATTATTTTTAGGATGGGGTATTAGAGCAGAAATTCCCTAAAAGACACTAATGATGCCCTATCATCTCACCAAAGAAACCCAGATACGATTTATGGTGGAAATCACTGTCCCACATCAATACATGACATGATGTGACCACTAACCTGGAAAGCACCTGACCATCCTGACACAATCTATCCACATTTCTGGAAGGTGTGGATACACAGTGAGTAAAATGAATCCAGTTACATTCTATGAGAATGTTGGTGCTGGCAGCCATGAACACATCCCTCACAGGCATTTTCCGCAAGTGTTCTCCACTGATGCTGACTTCAACCACCTCATAGATATTCTCTGATCTAGTGAAAGGTAGGCTGCTACACAGGCTGGGGAACAGGATCCTAAGAGCCAAACAAGTGAATTCAAAGGGGGGAGAGAGAGAGAGAAAAACACTTCCCAATAGTCTTCTTGTTCCCAGTAGATCTTTGCTGGTTATTTGTTTTTAAATAATTTTATTCAGAAACAAATGGCAATGAGACAGTTTCAAAACTGATTAGTAGCACAATTTCAATAATTAATAGATTGCATATTGTTGTCTTAGTGGTTATTCATTGTACAAGATGTAGACATGATATCCTATCTACAAACACTATTAGAACAAATCTTTCTATTCATTGAATTAAGAAAAAGTAGCTGTATATCTATCCTAACTATATTGAATATACAGATACAAAATGGTGGTTCATTTGTATCCCCTTTTTTTGTTTAGTTTTGTCAGAGAAGGGTATTCCATTGTCATTTAAATATTGTAGGTGAGTGAATTCAGCAAAATATTCCAATATAGTCCAGTAGTTCATATTAGTAGTGGGTTATCTGTAGGACTGGCAATGTCAGAAGTTGTTGACTTGAGCCTTTTACAGCTCAGCATATTAATATGGATTTACTTTTTATACTTCGTTTTTATACTTTTCTGCTGGATAGTTAAGACCAAGGTAAAGCAAGACCTATATAACAAGAAAGGTAGCTCTTGTATCTGATAAGGTCAGTCAAATCCCCTCAGGATTTATCCTGAAACCCTGTACCGCAGTTTGCAGATTCTTTGTCAGTGTCAGCCATGTGGATGAGTCAAGGCCATTGTTTGACCAATTTGCTCTCTATGAAAGCCTGAAAGAATGTTTTCTCTCCACGTGACTCTCCTTAGGCACATTCTACACCATCGATCGCTTTCCTCCGTGGCCCCATAATCTCCTTGATCAGAAAAATTAGGGACACAACTGAGTTACATGATATTCTGCTGTTTATTTTGCTGTGTTTTGTTTTACTGGTAACAGAATGTAAACACATTAAAAAAAAAAAAGATGACCTTCATGGCAGATTCAGGAATTATAAATCAAATTAAATTTTAATTTCATCCAAATTAAAATAAAGATTTTAGAGGAACGGAATTCCACACTGCATTGAATGTACTGTAAACAAGCATTTTCATGTATGATACGAAGTTCTAGCTATTTCTTTTTCCAGCTTTGGCATAAAATTTTTCTTTGGGCAGCCACTGGCAGCTTAGCCCCAGTGAAAAACTTCAATGGACTAAAGATAAGATAAGAGATCCTCCCACCGGGGGTGTGATGAAACTGGGCGTGGTGGCATGCGCCTGTAATCCCAGCTCTTGGGAGATTGAACTCAGGTGGATCACTACAAGTGTGATCCACATAGTGAGACCCTGTAGACCCTGAGCTAAAATACAGAGAGAGAGAGAGAGAGAGAGAGAGAGAGAGAGAGAGAGAGAGAGAGAGAGAGACCGAGACCCTTACAAGTTCTCCTGGTTAGAGGCAGAATAGGAGCCAGAATCTAGTGCCTTGACCACACCACAGACCGCAGATTGCTTCTAGATTAGAGCTGAGAACCAAGGAAATGCATCATGTGTTGGGAGCTAGATGAAAGAGAAGAAGGGAGCAGCAGATCTGGGTGGAACTTCAACATTTTGTGTTCAGAATCCTGGTCTGCTCTTGGCAGCTGTGCAACACTGGCTTCTGATTCCTTATCTGGAAAGTGGGACTCTAACAACATGAAACATTCCAGTAAAGCTTTGAGAATAGGACCTGGCCCTTAGGAAGGCACATTTCTGCTGTTAGTACTCTAATGTTAATATCTTTATAGACACGAGTGGCCTTTCAGCGGTAGAGAGCATGGTTAACCATGGCTACGGATTTGCCCTGACACCAGCACTCCCAAAGCAGAGTTCTCTGTCAAGTTCCTGGGCCCATGGCCTAGCTCTGCCTGGGAAATGTTCTGTGGTGGTAGCTCATTCCACTACTCAAGAGGTCCAGTCCTCTGTTCGACCCCACTGCTCTACCTGTACAACTTCTCTGCGTTGGTCTTAATGCTACTCATACTGGGATTCTTGGTGATCTTCTGCTGGCCTATAAATGTAAACCCATATAATAAATATATCTTCCTGATGAACCAAACTAAAGCAAAGATTTATTAGGGGAATGGAATTTAAACATTGCACTGAATGTCTGTTTTCTATATTAAAATGTTTTTTATTAAAACAAACAAGCATATTGTAGCATACACTATAAAGTTCAAACAATTTCTTTTTCAGATTTGGCACAAAACCTTGCTGCAGGCAGTCACTGCCAGCTCTGCCCCAGACCTCCCAAGAGCATCCATTCACCCGCCTTTGACATTGGGGATTTCGACATGGAAAAATCTGCAAAAGGCTACTCTATTGAACAGAGCAACAAAGAACAAATCTAATGCCTTTCCCAGAGGACTGCCCATCAGGTTTTCACAAGATCTTACAGTTGGAAACAGATTCAGAAGTTGTCTAAATCGATCTCCCTTCTGCAGCAGCCCTAACAGATGGTCACCCAGTCTCTGTTGGATCAGGCTCAGTGCAGAGAAGAGACCACATGGTAATCATTGCCATTCCATCCCTGGCCAACTCTAATTGTTAGAATGTTCTTTTCTTAAGCCTAGCAATGTGCACATGGGCCCTGGAATGAGACAGGCCCAAGGGGGACTCTCAGACCCATCGCTTAACCTGGCTTTTGGTTTTGTGGAGGGTTTTGGAGGGATGCGTTCCCTTTTGTTGTGTTGGGGGAGTTTGCTGTTTGTTTTGGCTTGGCTCTGTTTTGTTTCCTAATAGTTTGGTTCCAGCGTAATAAAGTGGGACACCACAATGTAACACAGTGTGGGCCTCAGTTTCTTCAGCTGTAAAACATGATGAATAAATAGTGTTAACTATACCACAGGGGTTATTAGGAGAGAACTTGCACATGAGGCATGGAGCATTCTCCCAGATACGCTAAAGGGTTCAGCAGGCAGTCACCACAGTCACACCATTTGCCCACGTAGCCTCAGGAGCTGAAGTGCCAGAACCAAAACAATAGCCCTGCTCCAAAACAATGTTGTAAATATTGAATAACAATTCATACACTGTCCTCCACTTCACCTAAAAACCTTTTTTTCCTACAATGAACAAGCCTCTGCCTTGATGAATAACATTCACCTTCTGTTAATGTATCTCTTATCAGAAAGCCATTTAAAGTGTGTGAACTGATTCTTATAGATGAACTGGAGACATGTTAGGCGATGAAAAATGTCATAGAGAAAAAGGTCAAGGTAAGGGAATAGAAAAGATTAGGACCAGAGTGGGAAGTACAAATTAAAATACAGCAGTTGAGTCGCTCAGCCCCCAAAACTGGGACTTTCTCATAGAGTCTGATTAGAGAGCACAGCCTGGGCCAACCTGGGGGACACTGGCGTTCCTTCTCAGAGTTACAGATGGATTTGCAGTGTAGCACTGGCCTGACCTTTCTGCCCAACAGCAGGCTGAAAAACTGGAAGACACTGAGCAGAGGGTTGGGTAAGACAGTCTGAGTAGGTGCATTGTCCTGTCTATCAGGTATCCCCAGAAGCACAATGGAGAAAGCGGGGGACAGGAGGTCGGACAGGAGGATGTCCTCTCTTTACTTCATGTTGAAGCCCCTAAAAAGAGGCCCTAAGGGTGTGTCAGGTTCCCCTACATCCAATGAACTCCTCCTCCTCATGGAGAGGATAGTGACCAGTGAGTTAGAGACTGACTTGTTTCCCCGAAGTTCATATGCTAACATCCCATTATCTAGACTACGTCTGAAGAAAGGGCCTTTATGAAAGTCATTAAGGCTAAATGAGATCATAATGCTGGCCAGTCCTCAAGGTCATAGAACTAGTGTCCTTATGTGAAGAGGAAGAGACACCAAAGCACCAGCTCTCTCCCTCTCTCCTCCTGCCATAGAGCAAAGGCCACATGAAGACCCGGCAAGGCCACAGCCATCTGAAAACAGGCAGCCCTCACCACCAGCAAAATCAGCTACACCTTGAGCCAGGTCTTCCAGCCTCCAGAACTGAGAAAACGAATTTGTAGCATTTTAGCCACTCATTGGTATCTTGTTATGGTGTCCCAAGTAAGTGGGGATGCAAAATCTAAGGGTTCTTCAAGACAATGACATTACTAGTGACAGTTTCTTCTTCTATGCATTCAAGCAAAGTATGGGAAAAGGAGAGTTCCCCACCACACAGGTAGATTCTTCAAGTAATTCAATACTGTAATTATAAAACATAAGAAGGTAACATAAAACTAAATCCTAGTAGACAGTTCTTTATTACGCTCCTAACTATGTATTCAACATATAGCCATTCCTCACATCCAAGGGGAAGCGTTTCCATACCAGCATCCAAGGGTCCTCAAGTCCCTTCTATAAAATGGTGTAATATTTACACATTTGTATGTCCTCCTCTATATTTTACACCATCTCTAAAGTACCTATAGGGCCGGCCAAATAGCTCAGCAGATTAAAGCACCTGCTTAGGCAGACACAGCAGCCCGGGTTCAATCCCCAGTGTGCCATGCCAGCCCCACCCCCAGAGCACACTGAGATGGTGATTGAGACTGGGCGTGGCGGCACATGCCTATAATTCCAGCTCTTAGGAGGCTGAACACAGGCGGATCACTGAGTCCAATCTATGTAGTGAGACCCTGTACACTCTGTACTAAATAAAAAAAAAAAACCCACCAATCTTATAATACCTAATTCAATGGAAATGCTATATAACAAGCTGTTACACTGTTGCTGTTATAGGAAATAATGACAAGAAAAATGTCTGGGCCTGTTCAATACAGACGCAACCATCTCTTTTACGTTTATTTATTTATTGTTCTTTGGTACCAAGAATCAAACTGAAGACCTTGCACGTGCCAGGCAGGCACTGTGCCACTGAGCTATCTCCCCAGCCAGATATAACCACCTTCTACCTGAATGCATGGCACACCGAGGAGACATGGGCACACACTGCTCAGACAAGGAGTGCTGGAGACACACTGTGTCACCGGAGACAGCAGGAGGCCACCACAGGTGTGCCTACACACCATTGCCTGCCCAGACAGTCATCAGGGTACAAATTCAAAACTTTATTTTTTGGAACTTTTTGGATTTTTTTCCCCAAATACTTTCAATCCAAAGTCAATAGAAACTGTGGATATGGATTCCACAGATACAGAGAGCTGACTCCATTAATTTATTCTTGGAAAAGGAGGAAATGAAATGCAGCCTTAAACAAAAGAAAACCGTAAGAGAAAAGGGAAAAGCAGACAGAAGTCGGAAGTTGTTAAGTACTCTTTCAGCTCGAATTCAGATGGTGTAAATCCTAATTGAAGATGTGAACATTTATAGCTAATAAATTCAGGGTGCTAAGCTAAAATAAAAAGTAGGACATCGATCCTATCCTCTAGAAACTTATTGTGGATGCAAGTACTGGTCATACTCATAGAATGATGCCCACCACCTAACCCCTGGGCATCATTCCTCGGCAGAGCAGGAAGCTCAGCAGGTTTGAAGATGCTAACAGACAGAAGGATCAAGAAGGAAAGTTTGCCTAGCTACTACTAGAGGACTCCAGGCATTTCTAGAGCCACAGAACAGAACAGAAAAGAGTCACGAGCCCTGGTCCAGGAGGTAAAAGTTAGAAATGATGAGAGGTATAAGCAGTATGGTGCTCACAGGTGGGGGTAAAATTTCTAAGTCAGCTGATCAGATCCACAGAACCAGGCAAGCCATGGCCACCACAGAGCTGGAGTCTTAGCAAATCTGTATGGGCAGGGTGCCTGTGCCTTGTGGACTTCATGAGGTGTTTGGAGTCACATAGAACAATAGGAGCCAAGCCTTGGAATTTGGATTGGAAAACTTGGAAATCCCATCCCAACCCTAGATCTTACTGATGGCAAAAAGGCAAAGCTCCTTAGAGTGGTGGTCACATGTTCTGCCCACACAGGGGCATCCACAACCCTCCATTACTCCATGGTGGTAGCTACAGCTTGCTTTCTAGGGTCAGAGGAAACAGAGACCACTTGCTTCTGGGAGCAGACAGAGGAATGGGGATAGGACCAGGCAGGTCAGGGGTTACGGACCATTTCTTTCCAGTCCCCCACCTGCTTCCTTGTCACTTTGCCATCTCAGAACTTGGTAACAAAATGCTTTACCATATGCCTTGTGACTTCATAGGTCACTCTTGCTCCTACTCCCTCTGAAAATAATCTCTTCAGAGGAAAGAGTGACCTCCCTTTCTTGTCTCCTTGTTTCCTTCCTTCCTTCCTTCCTTCCTTCCTTCCTTCCTTCCTTCCTTTCCTTCTTTCCTTCCATTTATTTCTCTTTTGCTTCTCCCTCTTTCCTTCCCTACCTCACTTCCTTTATTCTCTTCCTACCTCTTTCCTTCCTCCTCCTATCCTTCCCCTTTTCCTTCCTTTTCCTCTACTCCCCATCGTTCACCAAATGTTTGTTAAGCTGTTCCTTTGCTGGAGATCATGAAAGTCACAGAAAGATACATCCTAGGTCAGACTTTTGCAAAGTTCACAGTCAGAAAAAAAATTTTTTTAAATGAATTGAAAATTAAACCACTAGTTTCACCGAAAAAAAAAAAAAAAAAAAAATCCTTTAAAAGTTCCACAAACAGGGGCTGAGAAGATGGCTCAGTGGTCTAAAGCACCTACAAAGAACAAGCTTAGTGAAGCACGGGGACCGCGGTTCAATCCCCCGGCACCACATGCCAGCCAGCCCTGCCCCCTGGTGGGCTGAGCTGGCCACACACACACACACACACACACACACACACAAATAAAAAATTTAAAAAAAAAAAAAAGTTCCACAAACAGGGAAGGAGTTACACATTCGGGGGCACAGATAGCTGCCTGAGCCTCTAGCTGAGATGTGGACACCCAGAATTCCTCTGAGAGTATTCATCCAGCCCTGGGAGCTGGGGGCAGAGGGCCTACAGCCCAGTGCGGGTTTCTTCTCTGCCTTTGAAGTACTTCTGAGTTGTGATTTGAGTTGCCAAGCTAAAAAAAAAAAACAAGCCAGAAATACCTATTTTGCTAAAAATAGCCAAGCCATCCTCCTTTATATCCAGTTCTCCCAATCTCCGTGGGTGCCTCTGCGCCTCGCGATTCCCCACCCCTCCCATGTTCGTGACTGGTGATGCAAGCAGAGAGGAGCCAGAAGGGAAAACAACAGCTCGGCATCACTTCTCTTGCTTCTTAGACCCTCTTGAATCACAGTTTCCCAGATCCTCGCATCTCCCACTCTTGCTAAGTACCTAACATCTACTAGTCACCCATGGTTCCTTTTTTGAGTGCTAGGCGCTTTTCTTATCTCTTTGAACAGGTCCAGGATGTAAGTATCGCTGCTCTGTTTACAGATGGAAAAACTGAAGATGAGAGAAGGTGTACCACTGACCTAGGGTCACAAGCTAGCTAAGGATGGAAATGTAAAACCAGGCTTCCGTTAGCGCTTCCACTGTAGTTCCCCAAGTCTAGGCCCTGGGCCAGCAGCTTCAGCACCTGCTAGGTGCTCGTCCTAGACCTCCTGACGGAGAAACTTTGGGAGTTAAGCCCAGTGAGCAGCGTTCAAGGAACCCCTTGAGGTGATTCTGACAGATTTTACAGACAGAAGTGCTGTGTAAAGCAGGCAACCTTCACCTCTGTGCAGTCCTCACTCCCAGTAATCACCAGGGGGAATCACCCAAAAAGAGAGATGGTTTTCACTTATCCCCAGAGGATTCATTCCAAGAACTTCAAGGTGACTGTTCATTCTGAATTCTAAACAGGACCCCATCTCAGCTCCTCCCACCCCGGTTCCATTGGCATACCAATCAGTCCATTGTCTAGAGTACAATTCTCCCTCTCACCTAGTAAGGCACTTGGGGTGTCTGCTGTTACGTGAAGAAGGACATTGTAATGTAGCTGTTGAGTCCAGCTTGACATGAAGCTCTCTTTGCTCAGTGAAACTCTACTGTATTAGTCAGCTTTCCTGTCCCAGGAACACAACACTCAACACCGATGTAAAGGAGGAGGAGAGGCTCAATATGGGTCGCAGCTTCAGGGAATTCAGTCCACTGTCACATCTACCCTCTTCTAGAGTAGGAGCAGGTTCCAAGTATTACTCCTGGAGAGGTCACTGTACCCTTGCTACCAGTCAACATCTACTGACTGCGTATGCAATCTGAATCAGACCCTCTGCTTGGCAATGTGTTCCCCCAACCAACCCTTACACCTAAGACGCAGCTAATTCTCAGTAGCCCATTTCAAAAATAAGGAAATCAAAGCACAGGAAAATTATGTAAGTTACATAAGACTAAAGCAAATAAATTGTTTTGCTTTTTTTTTTTAATTTGTGTGTGTGTGTGTGTGTGTGTGTGTGTGGCCAGCTCAGCCCACCAGGGGACGGGGCTGGCTGGCATGTGGTGCTTGGGGATTGAACCGCGGTCCTTGTGCTTTGCTAAGCTTGTTCTAAGTAGGTGCTTTAGATCACTGAGCCATCTCACCAGCCCCAAAAGCAAATAAATTGTTGAGCTGAGGCTCAAAGCATTACTCAGGCTCAAGCCTGTGTGTTGTCACCTACAACACATCACTGCCAGGCCTTTCTCAAGCAAGTCTTCTGTTGTGTCTTCTCTCCATGCCCAGCTTCCTTGTTCTGGGTGAAGAGGCCTCTTTGCAGCGCTGCGAACCCTGTGTCTTGCTGTGCCGTCCAACCCGGCACCTCTTTGCAGCTGTCGCCACCCTCCTCACGTGGGTCAGGCTTCTCCTGAGCTGTCCTTTCACTCCCTCATCATTATTTCCTTCAGACCAGCCTCCTCTCCTCTAAGTGCTGCTCAGCATGGAACAAACTGCATCTTCTGCCAACTCCCACTTTCTAAGGCAGGTTTCTTATCTTACCATCTCTGCTTTGACCAGACACTTGGTGCAGCTTCAAACATTGTCGCCTGTGGTTTGGCTGCCTCACAAGGAGCTCTTGGCCCACTTCGAAGCCAGCCTCCTTGAAGCTCACCCTCACACTTAACACTCCTAATATAGACTTTGTCTACCGTGGAGCCAGGAATGTGGAGATGCTAGATGGGGGCAGGAAGGAGGCTGGCTCTTTGCTTGTGAATTCTCTCTAGCACGGCGTGGGGACCAAGGCTGAGTCTGGTGATATAAACTGAAAAATGCAGGAGTGGGGAATGCAGGGTGAGGAGTAAATGCAGTGCCTCAGACTTGGCACAGCAGAGTTCACAGCGAGGCGTCTCCAACCAAAGTCTTGGAGAGGCCTCCTGGAGGGTCTTTTCCTCCCAGAATGATGGAGGATAGGCCAGCTTAACCTTGAAGGCAAACAGGAAATGCTGCCCTCAAAAATGGAAAAAGGAAGCTCCCAGATTCCTGTTCCAAGCAGCCTCCTAAGAAGGACTTTATCTTCAGGGAAATTTTTGCCGAAGGAAATCTGAACTGAAGTCACAAGTTTCCTTTGTCAAGGAAAGCAAATAGCATGAAAAGGGAGAGAAGCAACAGGGCAGAGATTGGCCCCCCGCCGACACTGATCTAACCTCTGTCATGGAGCAAGCTGCAAAGATCCTAAAGATTTCCATGGTGCCTACAGAGATGGGTGGGGGAGTGGCGGGCAGGGGACAGTGTGAGCCACGGGGCCGAGCAGAAAGAAAAGCCTTGAAAGATGCCACTAGCAGGGGCCCTTCGGGTGGGGATGCAAGGGTCACTCATCTCGCCAGCTGTAGTGCTGCGCTCCTGCCCTCTGGGATGGAGACAATCAAACCATAGTAATAGCACCAGCCCATGTTTTATTCCCAACTACCAACTTTTTTAATCCATACCCAAATCTTAAGCACACTCACTAATTTTCACGTGCTCTTTGTACTATTATTCTCACGTTGAACAACCCCATAAAGACACCATTATGGCTGCCCTTTGTAGAACACAGATAGCACAACTTGTTCAAGGTCACATGGTTTGTAAGGCTGAGAGGCACAATCCAAAGAGAGACAGTTAGGTTCTAAGGTTCCTGGGGCTGACCACCGCACCACATGCACAGCAGCCCATAAAATTACTAAAGTATACATTCCGTTTGTTCTATAAGAATCTTAGCAACTCCTTGAGTGGGAAAGGAAAAAAAAAAAAAAAAAGGAACAGAGGGAAGAAATTGGAGCTGGAATCCTACTCTACAACTGAAGAGTGAGGCTTTGACATTGAGCCTCTCGGGTGGTTGTAAACCCTGACATGATGCGTGGCTCTGGCTCATTGTTGGTGCTCAGTAAATCTTTACCCAAGCTCCTGTTCATGTCTCCCAGGCTGAATTCCCTCAAGCTTCATCTCGGGGAACATCTCCTAACTTCATACTGCAGTCATCACGAAACGATGCAGGTAAGAGTCACAAGTTCTTTTTTATATTTGAATGAACTATTCATGCTTTAGCAAATAAAATAGATTCAGTAAGCTACAAACATAAGGGTTTTTTTTTTTTTCTATCTTCTACTGTCCCTTCAAACCTATTATTTTAAATGAATTATTTCTCTGCCCTGCGTTAAGATTTCATACCAGCTCTCTGGTCATTTCTAGGCACAAGGATCACTTTCTTTCTTTCTTTTTTTTTTTTTTGGTGGAACGGGGAATTGAACTCAGACCCTTGCAGTTGCCAGGGAAGCGCTTATTCCACTGAGCAATCTTCCCAGCCCCCATGGATCACTTTCAGTCATGAGAACATCCCCATTTTCAGTACTTTAAATGCCCAAACTATGGACAACAGAAAAACTCTAAATTTCATCCATGAAAAATGTCTCTCCTTTACGGCATTCCTTCAGAACCTGGATCCAAGGGCTGCATGGACGTCTGCCTATCTCCCTGCAGGCCCCGGTGTTGGTACCTACTGAGACCAGAAGGTTTGCGAAGGCAGCCCTTGGGTGGGAGGCATGTACAGGTTGCCGTGGGAACCTCCAATCTAGTACTTTAAGGCCAGGTGACCTTCTACTCGCACAGCACCTATCGTATATTCTCTGACCTTAAATTCTCTTCCTGTCTCCTAAAACATTTAGTTATATCCGTTTTAATCAGATGAAGCTATACAGACACCAAAAAAAAAAGGTCCACTGAATTCTACAAGCAGAAGATTCTTGTAGCAGCAGTCCATCACCTCCTGAAATGAACCGTTAACAATGCAAAGTGGCGGAGCAAGTGAGGCCTTAGCCAGCGTTCCCTCACCATAAAGAGGGGTCAGATTCCATCAGGGCAGCTTCTGTCAGCCTCCTTGCTCTCTCCCTCCAAGATGCCCATATGTGTAGCATCTGAAACTCTGAAATTCTGTGACAAACACTGAGGCGGGGGGAACCTCTGGGCAAATTTTCTCTCTGCTTTGAACTCATCAAAAGATTCTCTTTCAAATTGCTGCTCTCACTGGGGATGTTTGGCCATATTGCTAGTTGGACACACACACACACAAAAGTGTCAGCTTTGCTGGTTCTGCTTGCCTGTCCTCTCCTGAATCCAAAGGGTAGAAAAGGAGGCAGAGGCAAGCTTCATACTCCCACACCTCCAGGGGGTCCAGGGCAGTGTCCTCAGGAATGCACGCACAGGAATCCCTGGGCCCGTCTTTCCTGTGGGTACCTGGACAAGACTCCTGAGCCTTCCAAGCCACAGGCTGTACGGGGAACCCAGTCAGACCTGACTTTTAACTCTGCCTCCTGTCCACTGCACAAATCAGACTCTGTGAAGTACAGCGTTCACCGAAACAAAGAAAAGCTTCTTAGAGTCATCACACCTCTTCCCACAAGTCATGTTTTCATAGGAGGTTTTGTTTTTTTTCCGCAGTAGCAAGGTAAAGCAAGCAATTGAACTAACTTGTTCTCAGGTCAATGAATCCATTGTGTGCTACAGGAAGCAAAAGGGCTTTTTGTTGTCGTTTCTCCCCCTCCCCCCTTCTATGTTGGTTTGGAGCAAAAACTAAACTTGGCTATGGCTATGAGGGCAAAGAACCAATAGACAAACCTTTCATTCTTTGGTTGGGATTTAGGTTTCTAATGCAAACCATAGGTTTTTAACTAGAATTGTTACTAATTACACACATGTAGTTTTTCAATCCTCCTTTCGGTCTTGCCTCCTGACAGGAGTGCCCCCAGAGCTCCAGGATGCTACAAGGCCCTTCCCAGTGTGCCACAGCGCTGTGTGCTGTGTGGGGGACATCGCTCGATTCTTTGCCCATGAAAGAGACTCAAGGTCACTCAGGCACTAGCAAGCGCTGGCAAAGAATGGAAGGTTCAAAGGTTTGTGCTTACCATGCACAAAGCCTCTGATCCAGACTAAATTGTCCCTATCTGCTAATGCATCAGGGAGGGGAGTGGGGTTATTTATTTCACTGTTACTCTGCTCACGGATGATTTGGGCAGATTCTATTCTCAGTTCTGAGCTGGTTTAACAATTTAACCAGGGCCAAGAAAATCCAGTGGGAAAGAATAGTCCTTTCACCAGATGACGCTGGAACCAACAGACAGCAATATACAGGAGGAGTCCAGAGCTGCTGCGGGCACCTTGGGCCACTGCAACCAAATACCTGGGGGTGGTGAGGTGGGGGCACATAAACATCCTGGATGCCAAACAGGTGGGTTCTGGCGAGGGCTCCCTTCCGGACTCGCAGACATACCTTCCTCGCCATGTGTCCTCATACGGCAGAGACAGAAAAAGAGAGATCTCACTTCCTCTTACAAGGCCCTGTCCAGGGTGGTGAGCCTATAGCACATGTACAACAGCAGGCCATCTATAACACTGAAGGCTCTAAAAGATTGGCCGCTACTGGAGTCATATCTGATTAGTGCTCCAAACTTGTAAACTCATTTAGCTTTAGACCCTGTCTTCAGATACAGGCACATGGGGGGTTCTTAGGGTTTCAACATATTAATTTTGGAAGAATATAATTTACTGTATAGTAACCCCATCCTTACCTCACATACACA
This sequence comes from Octodon degus, assembly GCF_000260255.1. Lineage (NCBI taxonomy): Eukaryota > Metazoa > Chordata > Mammalia > Rodentia > Octodontidae > Octodon > Octodon degus. The sequence continues at coordinate 2,360,432 of NW_004524588.1, forward strand.
AAAACTAATTCCAAGTAGGTCATAAACCTAAATGTAAGAGCAAAATCTTTAACATTTTTAGAAGAAAATATAGGAGTAAATCTTCCTGACACTTGGGATAGCCAAAGAGTTCTTTAAAATGACACAAAAGCATAACTGACAAAAGGTAAATTAGACCATCAGAATTAAAAGTTTTTTCTTCAGTGGATACCATCAAGAAAGTAGAAAGGCAGTTCATAGCACAGAAGAGAATATTGTAAGTCATATATCATAAGAGACCTGAATTTGGAATACAATACACAGTGAGGCTTTAAGATCATGAATTTAATTTATTCTATAATTTTTGAAAATATGATCACATTCACGTGTGGGAAAGACACCCATGGTCATGTTTATCACCTGATACAGAGTGTGCAAACAATAGCAAAATTTTGCCAAATGTTTCTGTTTGTGAACCAAATGGTTTACAAACAAAAGTGTTCATGACCTGAGATATCACTGCATAAAGAGCTCTTATAACTCAACAATAAAAATAATTCAATTAAAACAAAGAACAAGAGAGAGCCAGGGAGACAGCTCAGCAGTCTAAGCACCTGCTGGCAAGTGCAAGGACCTGGGTTCAGTCCCTGGTACTGCAGTCTATGTGCCAGCCCTGCACTGAGCCAGCCACCAAAACCTGGTGTGGTGGGGCATGCAGGGAATCCCAGCACTGGGGAGGCTGACACACAGGAACACTACAACTCCGAGCTGCATAGTGAGAGCCTATACTAAATAAATAAAAGGTTAAAATGTTAAATATAAAAAAAGATAATAAAACTTCTCCAAAGAGGATATAAAAGTGGCCAATAAGCACACAAAAAAACAAAAAACATGTTCATCATTGTTAGCCATCACAAAAATGTAAATCAAAGCCATAAGAAGGTACTATTTTGCACCGGTTGGATCACTATAATCAGAAGGATGCCAAGTATGGACAAATGTAGAAAAATCAAAACCTTCATACATTACCAATGGAATATAAAATGGTGTGGCCACTTTGTAAAACAAGCCAGCTGCTCCTCAAGGGCCAAATCTAGAGTTATACGAATCAGAACTATTCATACTTGCTAAAGAACAGAAGCGATCCGAAAGTTCATCCAGTAATGAACAGAAGACACAGCAAATCTTGATGATACTAGCAAATTGTGTGGTCCTAAAAAAAGGATTAAGTACTGACACTTTCTACAACAAGGTTGAATCTGGAAAACACTATGCCAAGTCAAAGAAACAAGTCATAAAAGCCATGTGTTCTATTTCAATTTGTATGAAGTCTGGATTAAATAAATCTATGGTGAATAAAAGATTCCTGGGTTTTCTTGGATAAATGAGTAGGGGAAGATGGGAAAAAGTAGGACATTATTGCTAACACATACAGGGTTTCTTTCTTTCTTTCTTTTGCTCTTTCTTTCTTTTGTTCTTTCTTTCTTCCTTCCTTTTTTTGTGGTACTGAGGATTGAACTCTGGACCTTGTGCATGCCAGGCAAGTGCTTATTCTACTGAGCTATCTCTCTGGCCCCAGAGTTTCTTTCTGAAGAAATGAAAATATTCCAAAAATGATTGTCATGATACTTGCACAGCTCTGTAGAGATACTAAAAACAATCGACCTGCATATCTGAAATGGGTGTACTGCATGGTATATGTGCACGCATACACATGCATACATGACTGAAAAGTCACATTATTTGATAACTGAGACAAAAGTGAAATCAAGAGAAAAACTGAGGGGTTAGATTCAATATATGGGCTTTTATTCGTCCTGGGGAAAAAAAAAACATCAAAATATCTGAAAGTTATACAATTGCAATAGGAAAAAATATGCTCAGAAAACCAAGATAGAAGTCAGGCTGTGTCAAACTGAACAAAACAGTAAGGCTCCGTCTCACTCAAAAGAGGTGGAGAGCAGAGATGCAACAGCTGCCAAGCTTCGGATGTTTCCTGCCAGGAAGGAACTGGAGCCCACACAGGCCAGCCACACTTTCTCTTCCTGGAAGTGACCTCATCCCTGACATGTGAGTATAAAGAACAACAACTCTTTTCCCAGCCATAAAAGTAGTATGTTTAAGATAATACAAACACAGAGAAAAGGGAGAAAATCACTTAATCTTATCATGCAATGATTGGGGGCCCGCCCATTAGCTCAGTTGTTTAAGTGCCTGCTTAAAGGAGGCAGTCAGTTTCTTTGAGCAGTGGTTCCATTCCCACATACTCAAGGCAACCCAGACCAGCGCTGCTGCACGTCAATGAGGAGCTACAAAAAAAAAAAAAAAAAAAAAACCTTATCATGCAATGATAAATACTGATACTAGGTAGAGAGCTCTCATAGATTTTTTGACATAGATTTATATATGAAGCTTCAGTACTGTGTGGTGCACACCTGTAATTCCAGCTAATCGGGGGCCTGGGACAGGAGAATTGAACATTCAAAGTCATTCTGGGCAACTTCGTCTTGTCCCTGACTAAAAATAGGGACAAGGCGAGGGGTAGGGCCAAGGTACTGGGGATGTCAGTGAGAAAGAACTTGTCTACCATGCACAAGGCCTTGGGTTCAAGCCCCAATACCACAAACAAAAGCCCTGAACTTCAACCCAGGGTCTTGGGCATGCTAGGGAGGTACTCTGTCCTTGATCTACACCTCAGTCAGGCTTTCCTCTTTCTTTGTGCATGGAAAGTAGATTTATTCGTGGGCTAATTATTTAAATCAATAAATAGCAAGATCAGAGAGGCTGAAAGCTATGGGTACTACTGAAAGGCAGTGGTGGAGTGGGGAGTTCTGGCTTGCAGATCCAGCTTGGGCATGCTGTTTTTAAGGCCTTGACTGGCCTTCATTTCCCTGTTGTCACAGGGAAGGTGTCACATGATCCCTAGGCACTAATGTCCCTGAATCTGTGTTTCTCCAGACTGCCTCCTGGGACTGCACAGTAGCTACCTAATGAACACTGACAATGGACACACGGGAGGCAAGCATCCAAGAAAGGAGTTCTATTTTCCTTGCCAAGCACCGAAGGAGGTGAATCTGGATAAAGCTTGCACAGAGGAATGTAAACATAACCTTGGCTTCAAGGACACTCCTCAGATTGCAAAGGAATAAAAAATGAAAAGCACCTAACATCCCTGCCGCCATCCAAGCCTCCCACTACCATTCTCCCTCGGGACCTCTGATCTGTTCAGCAACCTGCTGGATTTCACACTAAGAGCAAAGGTAAAATGGTAGGGGGAAAGGGCCCATGAAAAGAAGCAGGACTGGCAGAAAATGTAGAGCCAATGCTATAGCTATGGACTGTAAGCCATCTGCAGTCAGGCAGTGACAATGAGCAGAATTACTGCAGATGCAGGGCAACAATGCTGGTGGTGAAATTCTTAACCTGAGCTGCTCAAATGACTCTAAGATGCAAGAATAGAAGTTCTATTTGGCTTGGATCAAAAATTAGTGGCAGTTGGCTATGAAGGAAGGGAAGTAGACTGACAATATTATTTTCTTTCCCAAGGTACTATCATAATATGTCTGATTTTTTTATACCCCTATACATATCTATCATTTTTTCATACCCATATACATGAGACACCAAAACATTTCTTTCTATCCAGCAATGACACAGAGAGTTCTGCTCAACAGACTGAGCTCAGGATACCTATCTTTACTAGCCTGCATAATAAACTGCCTCAAAACTCAGTGGCTTTAAACACTTGGGAGTCTGCATGATTGACTGGTAGAGCTGACCTAGGCTAAGCAACATCATAGTTCACCTCTACTAGGTTCTGGTCTGTGCTTGGCCCCAGCCTACAGGCAGGTTGTTCATTCTAGGCTGAACAGATTCCAGCTACCTGTGGGAAGTTATTTTCATGAGGGATCACAGAGACACAAAAGATGGAGCTTTAAGGCATCTTTTCAAGTCTCTGCCATGTCACACCCACTAGTGTTCTCTTCAGCCAAATTCAAGGTGAGAGGCAGAAAGGAGATTCCACCCACGATGAGGCCACACCAAAGATGTTGATGCATAACTGAAGAATTGAGTCTGCTTTCCACAGTGGTGATGGAAGGTCAATATCCACAATATCCACATACCAATCAGTTCTTCTTCTGAATATTGCTAGTGTCACTCTCTGGCTTTCCAGATGATGTTTGGATCAAACTGCCAAGAGGTCACTATCAGCCACCAAAGTGGAGAACGTGCTGCCTAAGTGTCCATGCACTGATACATCTCTAGTAATTGGGAGGGGACACAGCTATGTAATATAACTGAGTGTGAAGAACTTAGAGGCAAATGAGGAAGGAAGGGAGGAAGTATATTTGGAAGTGTGAACTAGAAGGGAGGCTCAAATAATTTCAAACAAAACATCCCAAGAATGCTCTTCTGAATCGCTTTTATCTCATTTTTACTATTTTATAACAGAGAGAATTATAGGGAAAAAACACTCTGATGAGTAGAAAATAAAACTGTCCACAATTCTCCCTCTTACTAACGTTAAAAAATGTTTGTACATGGGCAACTACAGAGTACTGAAAATCAAGGCCAGAGAGATAGCTCAATGGACTAAGGCACCTGCTTAGGCAACCTCAGGAACAGTAGTTCAATCCCCGGCACCAAGTGCCATGCTAGCCCTGCTCCCAGGGCAGGCTGAGCCAGCCACAGAGTCCAGGCGTAGTGGTATATGCCTATAATCCCAGTGCTGGGGAGGCTGAAAACAGAAGAATCACTGAGTCTGAGCTGCATAGTGAGACCCTGCAACAACCAAATACATTAAAAAGAAAGAAAAGAGAGGATAGGAGAGAGGAGAGAGGAGAAAGGCAGGTAGGCAGGCAGGCAGGCAGTATGACACCTTGTAAACAATGTAGTAAAGGCAGCAAGACTCTGGGTCTCAGTCACTTGCACATAAGAAATTCATATTCTCATCCCCCAATTATAAACACCTAACTCCCGGGGCCATGTAGAAATGTTTGTAGTATATTGATATAAAATGAGATCTTGTCATTTTCCCTTATCAACAAAAAGAAAACATTATCATTTCATACCCTACCTTGTATTTTATTAATGACCATATATTTTTAAACCAATATCCCATGAATAGAAGTATAGGTTATTTCCAATTTTTCAGAGTTACTTTCTAAATGCATACTAACTCATGTCACTCCACACACAAACTAAAGCATTTATTTTCGTTTTTAGATCTCAGACACCTGAGCAGTATCTTATCAGCAGTAAACAGAGCTACCCTTGTAGGGTTAGCATGTGGGCAGCAAGAAAGGAAATGGTATGGCTGGGTGAAAATCAGCCACTTGGAGGAGGCATGCATGTTGACAATCCACTCAAAATTTTATAGATGCAGGTTAGCTCCAGAACTCAGCTGAAGTTCTGATTCAATAAAGTCAGATGTCTGTCTCACTCTCACAGGTCTAGGCTAGAGACAAAGCAAGCTAACACCTCTTGGAAGTTCTTGGAATCACTTCTGGAAAGACAAAAGAACCCTGCTGACTCTTGACGGAAATGCCACCCAGCTTCTCATCCCATCTCCATCACGACAGCAGGGAAGAGTGATCCAGGAATTATCATGTTGGTCAGGAAGAGCTCAAGCCAGTATCAAGCTGGCTATTTATAAGCTAAGCCAGACACAAGGGAAGATTGTGGAAGGAAATAAGCCAACCAAACACCACCGCCAACCCTTCTCCAAGAAACATCAAGGTGACACAGCCTAAAGCAGGTGTTGAAATTCTCACTGCTATGAAACAGTCATTTTGGTACAAGAAGAATATATTCTTTTCTCTCGATTCTACCTTCCCTTAGATTTATTTTCACTCCTTCCCATGATAAACCAAGGTTCTTCTTCTCCACAAGACTGCAGAGCATTCAGAATCAAGAAAGCTCAACTGCTCCAGTACTCTACTTTACGTCAGTCCTCTGACCTACTTATATTGTAATGCAGGGTCAGGACAAATGGAATGCTACAGCCTATGGGGACCTCAGGGATTCTGTCCAATATCTTCATCTTTCAGTGGGCAACAGGCCGCAGAGAGGTGACAAAGCCCAAGGCTCCTGGCCCCAAATCACTCCGTCCAGGCTCCAAGCTGGTCCTCATGCCACTGCTCCACACTGGTAAGTCTTTCCGCCTGAGTGCTTTCAGGGGATTTCATGAAGATAGATTACTCACCAGCTGGATGGCTCTTTAGTCCTTTGGATAAACCTGCTGCCTTTCCATGCACCTGGCAGGCCCCCTGGCAGCTAAGGCTGCGTAGAAGTGAAGCAGCGCATCTTGGTTAAAACCATTGACAGAACACCCATCCCTAATGCTTCAGTCTCGTATAGTGTAGCAGGTCTCTGTGATTAATTCTTATTATCAGGTAGAGGGCAAGAACAGTTCATTTTATACCCTAAACTTCACAGGAATAGAATACACACTACCAGGCAGCAAGAACAAAGGAACAACTAGATACATACATTTTTCAGAAATTTTAAGCCACAGAAGAACAAAAAGGCTTTTTTTTTTTTTATTCAAAGAAAACTTAGGGGCAAGGGATTGAAATACATGCAAAGCTTATTTTTAGTGCCCTTTACAGATATAAAGTCATGCAGTTAGTTTAGGAACAAAAAAATGCATTATGTATAACTTGTTTCACTCATAAAATTACCATGTTTTTATATTGATATATTTAGACATTGGGAGATCTGTAAAAAGAGTTTTTCTGATTTCTTTCCTGGTTATGTTTTTGGGCAAAAGAGAGGGATTTTTTTTTTTTTAATCTCAATGGGAAAACTTTTCAAAATCTTCAGAAAATTATCAGATTTTTGTTTTTTAAAGAACAGGGTCTACAGGGTCTCATTACACAGATCAGACTTGTAGTGATCCTCCTGTTTTCAGCCTCCCAACAGCTGGGATTAGAGGCACACACCAGCATGCCCAGTTATCTCAGCGCCTCGGGGCGGGGCCGGCATGGCATGCCAGGTGTCAAACCCCAGTCCCTGTGCCGGCCTAAGCAGGGACTTGAATGCGCTGAGCTATCTGGCCAGCCCAGTTATCAGATTTTTAGGCAGCCTTTACTTCTCCCAAATTGATTCCAAGTCTTCAAGTTCTCAGATCACTGCACACACACACACACATTCTGCCAACGTCCTCTGTGTGGACAGATTAGCACACCTTAGCTTCCTCATTATGGAACTTTTTTAAAAAAAAATCCACTTTAGGGGCCGGGGAGATGGCTCAGTAGGATAAGCACTTGAATGGCAAACACAAGGATCTGAGTTTAATCCCCGGTTCCGCCAAAAAAAAAAAAAATAATAATAATAATAAATAATCCACTTTCTAAATCCCACAAATTTGAAATTTATTTTGTCTTCCAAGAAAACCTCTTTTGTTCTTCCCATTCTCACACTACTTCCAGCACATTTCTAGAAATGAACCAGAGAAAACGGGTCATTTAGTTTAGACTCGATGAGCACAAACTCTGTCCTTTATGAGGATGATGGGGTGGACTGTCCCTTGCTTCCCCCACTCCAGCTGTTACATTTTAAAGTATCGTGTACACATATACACATATCTGATCAAACATCCCTCTCACTAGATTGTACCTCCATTCAGGCAAGAGCCAGCCTTCTCTGCTGACTGTTTTGTCCTCAGCATCCATCAGCAATGGAAACAGAGCAGTGAATGTACGCTCACTCCTTTCTACCAGCCGCATGCAGTTAGTAAAAGCCTGTGGAGAAGAGTTAGGCAGGTGCCAGCTTGCTCTGTGGTTTCAGCTCCTGACAAAAATCTGGAAGCAAAGTGAATGGGTCTGCATAGCCTGCCCAACTGCTCAGCCCTGTAAGATGCATAGTTTTTTGCAGTACAAGACAACAGACTGCTAAAAGCTGAAGGTAGACCTACAGAGTGGAGAAAGCACCCGAGACACACTCACTCTCTCACTTCAGGCGTAGGGAGCAGGGACGCCCCTAAGATTTGCAGTGGTGCAGTAGAGCTAGAAGATACTCCTCCCATGCCCTCCAGAGTTTCATGGATTGTAGGAGTAGGTACTCCAAAGGCTGAGGGCAGAGCTGGAAAGCAGAAAGAAATACCTCACAAGCACGCTAATCCTTTACCAGCTTTACTTTAGTGGTCCCTTCGCAGGCTAGGAGACACACAGAGAGAAGGACGAATCCCTGCGAAAACATTCTCTGCCTTATCTAAATACTTTGTGGAAAGCCATGGAAACTGAAAGCTAGGAGATCTAAGAACAAAAGAAATCTCTCACAGACCTGCAAAACTGCCCATAAAATAGAAGGAAACCAAGAGTACTGCCTTTCAAACCCTAAGTAACACTGAAGAAAATACTGAATGTAATCACAAACAGAATCTAAAGCTACAACAAAGCCCTGACCTAGTCTAACTATAGAACACAGCGACTCAGCCTCTACTCTAGTGGCCTGAGAAAAAAAGGAAGTATGTTTTCTGAGAATACATATCATTTATTTTAATCTACTGCTCTTTGACACACAATGTCCAGCACACAATAAAAAGTTTATAAAATACATGAAGGAAATGGAACTCACAGTCAAGAGAGAAAGGTATCATTAGAAACGGACCTAGAGATGACTCAGATGTTGAAACTTTCAGACATGAACTTGAAGTGGATTATGACAAATTTACTAAAGGATTTGCAGAAAAGTTAGACAACAATACTAAACAGGTGGGGAATTTTAGCAGACAGTGAATTATTCTAAAAGGTAGAAACACTAGGAAAAAGAGGCAGTAGACCTGAAATTAAAAATTCAGCCTCAAAAAATACAGAGCTGCTTGCCCTCTACACTGGGGTGGGAGTATAAATTACCACAACCACTAAGTAAATCAGTATGATGAGTCTCAAAAACCTAAAAATAGAAATGCCTTTTGATCTAGTTACACCATTCCTTGGTATCTTCCCAAAAGAATTAAAGGCACACAGTGACAGATGAATATCCATGTTTATGCCAACACAATTCACAATAACTAAGCTGTGGCGACAGCCTAGACACCCATCCACAGAGGCGTGGATAAAGAAAATGTGGTATACAGACACAATCGAGTGGTACGCAGCTGTGAGAAGAAGGAAATTATGTCACTTCCAGGAAAATGGAAGGAACTAGAAAGTACCACATTAAGTGAAGTAAGCCAGTCTCAGAAAGTGAAATGCTAAGCCAGCCATGGAGACAAACACCCAGAATCCCTACTGTCTGAGAGGATGAGGCAGGAGGATCACACGCTGGAAGCCTAGCCCAAGCAACTTAGCAACTTGGTAAGATCCTGTCTCAAATAAAAAACTAGAGTTGGGGGTGTACCCCTGGCTACCTGGATAAGGCTTCAAAATTTTTTTAAAGTTAAATATCACATGTTTTCTCTTACATGTGAATAAAACAAACAAAATAAAGGAGAGATGGCTAAACACTAGAAGATAAACTTTTAGAGATGGAGAAGGGGTCAGGGTGGAAAAGCAAAGAGAAAGGTAGGTAATAGGGATAAAAATACAGATTTTATTATTCTGTACTATTAATAGTTTCTAATTAAGAGTTCTTTGACTGAAGGTAACACAATGCTGGAGCAACAGCACATAAAACTGACTTTGGTCTACCAAAACGGCACTGTTTCTAAATGCTTTGCCTCCATTCTTATTTTTGCTGCCTTTGCTTTGCTTTGCTTTGTTTGTTTCAGGTCCAATTGAAAATGACAAAAGTGCTAAAGTTTAGCCCCTACATCTATCAGTCATTTTAGAAAATTTTTCTTGGCAAGTCCCTCGTGAAACCAGCAAAGTGTCTTAAAATGGAACTAAAGACAAAAATGAAAATAAAAGGCAGTCGGAACTCTTTTCCTGTTAGGATGCGCCTGCTGATGCCCTGCTATTCTTTTTTTTTTTTTTTAATTTTAGGGAAGGGTCCACAGGTTGTTCAGGGTCTCACTACTAGATCGGGCTCGGAGTGATTCGCCTGTTTACAGCCTCCCAAGAGCTGGGATTACAGGCGCACGCCACGATGCCCAGTCACAATTGCCCTCTCGGTGCACTCCAGGGTCAGGGCCGGCACGGCAGGCCCGAGCGGGGGTGGAACCACCGGCCCCCTGCGCCTGCTCGCAGGTGCTTTAATCCCCTGAGCTATTTGGCCAGCCCCTGCCCTGCTATTCTTAGGACTCAAGAGCCATTAGACAGGAGGAAGCTGTGTGTGTGGGCGCCAGACTAAGTTATAACGGATACCTGTGTGTGTGGGTTCCTGGCTCCCTCGTTCTCCCACAACCCAAACCACTCCAGGCAACTTGGGCAGGCTTGACTCACACTCAAGCAAGGGGCTTCCGCTCACAAAAGCTAGTGCCTGGCCAACCCCGCAGGGAAGGTGTACCATCATTCCTAGCCCAGGCCTTTGTCCAAACAGCCAGGCTCACCGGCAGGCTGAGCGCTGCAACGTGAGTGTAGGGGCTGGTTGCGCTGCGGACCAACCTACCTGGGAAATAACTACATACCTGGTGTCCAAGAGCCTGCTGGAGCTCAAAGCGCCACCTCCTTTTATCCAAAACTTGAACACTTTCTCACGGGATCTAGCTCAGACATCCCTCAAAATTGCTCCCCATATCCAGTCCAGTCCTTCACTTCGTCTTGGATCCCCAAGGATGCAAAATAAGGCAATCTTTTCTTTTTTTAATCACTTTTGCTTCTCCGTCATCTTGTTGGTCAGGTCATGTTGAGGGGGTTTCACTTGTATTTTATTTGTACCAGAAACATGGCACATAGCCACAGTTACACCCTAGAACCGCTGGGGAAAATGCATTTCCCATATACTAAACCAGCGTAATAGCATAGCTCCTAAATTTACAGGCCCTCTCCGTGGCAAGAGGCAACATGATCTTTTTTTTTTTTTTTTTTTTTTTTTTTTTTTTTT
>NW_004524588.1:2371418-2389565 GCF_000260255.1 Octodon degus
TTTTCTGTATTTTAGGGAAGGGTGTTCAGGGTCTCACTACTAGATCGAACTCGTAGTGATCTGCCTGTTTATAGCCTCCCAAGAGCTGAGATTACAGGTACGTGCCACCAGGCCCCAGTCTCAATTGCCATCTCAGTGCGCCCCGGGGCAAGGCTGGCAAGGCAGGCCCCAGGATCAAACCTCTAGTGCCTGCACTTGCTTGCAGGAGCTTTAATCTGCTGAGCTATTTGGCCGGCCCTGAGGCTTCATGATCCTAGTGCCACACATTTCTAATGTGTTAAGAATGCAAATGTGAAATATATTCATCTCTAGCCTTGTATTCCCTTGCAATGTGAAGATTGGCTCTTTCTCCTGCCTTCATTTACACTGTTTAATACACAATACGCTAATCATAGTGCGATCTTTCTGAAGACATTTCAGATCACAATTAAATTCAACATCTGTACCAACAGGGAGCATAATGCAAGTAAAGAACAGACGTTGCCTGAAAAGCTTTAAAGAAGTTCACTCACACAGACACTAATTCTGACTGCTGTGTGGTCAAAAAGTTTCCATACTTATACCTCCTGGTTTCAGAAAAATTCAATAGAGGCAAAAATGTGGAGTTTAGAATAATCACAATATGAACCATCAATTTCCCTCCTGAGCACTACTACCTATGACTCTTCCATCTGTTATTTGAGTCTTTCTAAAAGACTTGTGTATCTATAAAAAGAACTCCACATTGGCATTTCCCTTTATCTTCTCCTCAGTATGTCCATTTAGAGTTTTGCTATTCAGTGGGGAAGTTTTAAAATAAGGAATGAAATCTGTGTAGAAAAATGTAGGATGTATATCCCCCAAAATACAAAGTTATTTATGGGTAGTTTTCTAGAAGTGGTATAATAGTGATGCACAATTTTTTTTTCTTCTTTTGGAATCTTATATTTCATAATTTTCTACCAAAAACTAATACTAGGGAGTTTTTAAATGTTCAAAAGATATTAACTTAATATACAATTTTCTAAAATATTTTTTGCAGGGGCTGGGGAGATAGCTCTGAGCACCTGTCTGGCAAGTGGAAGGACATGGGTTTGATCCCCAGTACTACATGTCATGCCAGCTCTGGACCGGGTGCGCCAAGCCAGCCACCAAAACAGGCATGGTGGCACACACCTGTAATCCCAGCACTAGGGAATGTGACACAAAAGGATCACTACAAGTCCCAGCTGCACAGCAAGACCCTGTACCAAATAAAGAAAGACTTTTTAATTTTTTTTTAAATATCTTTTGCAAAAGACAATGGCAAACAAAGTCAAAATACAAATGCTAGCTGAGAAAAATACCTGCATCAGTTGGTGGCTCATGTCCAATCAGTACAATAGGAAAAGCAAGTCACTCAAGAGGAACTCCAAATGGCCACTAAGCGATGAAAAGATGCTTATCCAAATTAAAACAACAAAGATGTCATTTTTCTCACCTCTGAGGATGGCGCGCGCGCGCGCACACACACACAGTTAATTCTATGCCGGGAAGGATAAAAAGCAAACCTTCACATTCCTCATGGAAAACCAGGTGAGTGATAGCAATTACAAACTGAAACTCATGTTAACTTTTGACTCAGCAACCTCTGCTCTAGGAAGTTATCACAGGAACAAAACCCACTGATGCTCAATGCACACGTTTCCCACGCTTCCAGAATTTGCGGAAGAACTATTCGTAAAGGTGAACGGAGATACTTCTAAAACTCCACCAAAGGGAGACTGGATAAACCTGGAAGTATATAAATATAAATCTATACCATAGATTATCATGAAGTTATTAAAAAGAATTATCTAGCCATTTGTATCTGGAGGGATAGCCATAATAAAGTGTTATATAAGATAAGAAGGTATATAGAACTTCATAAAGTGTTATCACAATTTTCTTAAAATATATACATAGATATTAGCCCAGGGAAAGGCACAGAAAGATGTACAACAGGTCATTGTCCTTAGTTATCTTAGAGACCAAAGGCAGAAATACAGACGTGATGAGACACATTTGATTTCATATTATTTTACTAGTATCAGCGACATGTCTGAATTTTCTATTTTTGAAAAGAGAATTTATCCTCTTTAAAATTTTAAAACATAATAAAATAAAAAATAAGCATAAAAAAGAAAAGAGAGCTTAACAGATTTTTTTTTTAACTGACGAATTACCTCATAACTCCAAGAAGGATCTCTTCCATACAGACTACACTTCCAAATAAAAATCTGTGGCTGTTGACAGGAGTTCAAATGGACCTTGAGGAGGCAGGCAGTAATCATCTACACACTCTGTCAGGAAGCCCAGGCGCTGCCAAGTTGAGGCCCTTGCTCTCTGGCCTACTTTCTTGTCTGGGATAAACTCAGAACAGAAGAGGAGAAGGGATACATTAGTGCCTTCCTGAACTGGTTGGAAGCCACCAACCAACTCCAAACTCCCGCTGCTCCTCCTCAGTAGATACTGGCCTGGACGAGAAAGTTGGTATCAGTGAAAGTTTTTCATATGCTGCTAAAGCCTGGGGAAGTATGGTCTTAAGGTCTCCTTGAAGGGTCAGGCATATGAGACTAACTGGTGTTCAAATCTTCTTTGCTTCTCAGGGGGTGCTCGGTGGCTGTCGTGGTTTGTGTCTAGTTGCCCCCCAAAGCCTCCTGCAGTCTTAGATGGGGCTTCTTCAGAGGTGGCTGAGTCCAGAGAGTATGATGCTGGGATTGAGCATGTGCGATTAGTAAATTGGCCCACTGGTTTGGCGCTGCCCTAATCCTAGCAGTCCAGCTAGTGTAGAAAAGGGGCAGAAAGATGCTGCTAAGGTCCCTTGCTGCTTTTGTGGTCTTCTGTCCTCAATGAACTGCTCTTCTTTGTGAAGCCACTCTGCCTTGGAGCCAGCTGATTCTGGACTGAAACCTCTACAAATTGTGAGCTGCACGAACCTTTCTCCCTTTAATTTGGGCTGAACGGGGTATTTTGTCACAGCAGCAAGAAAAGTAACTGGGACAATGGCTCATCAGAGGTCCCCATTTTAGCATCTCACCATGTACAGACCAGTAAAGCTCTCTGCCTTTTCTTTCCTTCCAGCGTCTGTCCTCAGGGACAGCACAAGAGTCACAACAGCGTGTTTGCACAGGGATTTCCCAGCAAGGCTTCTTCTTCCTGATTGGATAATAGGAACACTTTAAGGCATCTGATTTGGCAATTGCTGAAAAACAAGAGAACGTGGTTTTTGCTCCCTGTTATTGAGAAAGAAACAAAACAGAACGTTTCTATTCTTCCCCCGGGGTTTGAGAGTTGTGTGAGAGAGAGGGGTCTGGCCACTGTTGGCGCCATATTTTTTTTTTCATATAAAGGCTAGGCAGACTTCACCCAGTCTCTGCTCATTGTCTCCTAACAAGACTCTGATGGCCAAGTTTCACTGAATGTTATGGCAGCTGTACGTCCTTTCCCACTAAAGGGATGCTGTGCTGACACAGGCGCATGGCAGCTGCTGGTATCTTCAGGAGAGATATGGGGGGAACACTGAAGGCAAACTTTGGGGACATTTTAAAGCCCTGTGAAGTGTACAGCTGTCTGATCTGACCGAGCTACAGGACTAGCTTACATAAACAAGGAGAAAGGAATTCAAATGGGAAGAGCCAAAAACACCCTACCTAAACGATGTCTTAGTCTATTTTCTGCTGGTATGACAGAAGACCACTTGCCTTGGCTCACAGTTTTAAAGGCTGATCAGTCAAGATTGTGGGTCCACATGCAATGAAAGTCTTCTTGCTGTGTCACAATATGGCAGAAGGCACCACATGGTGAGAGAACATTTGAGCATATTCATGTGCACAAAGATGGAAGAGGGAGACCGACTATGGGACCTGGCTCGCACAGTCATGGAGGCTGAGATCCCACCATCTGCTGTCTGTAAACTGGAGCACCAGGCATAATTCAGTCCAAGACCAAAGGCTAAGTCCCAGGGTCTGGAAGCCCGAAACACAGGAACTCCAATGCCCAAGGGCAAAGGGAGATAGTTGTCCCAGCTGCAAAACAGAGTGAGTTTGCCCTTTCTCTGCCTTCTTGCTCTATTCAGGCTCTCCATGGATAGGATGAAGCCTGCTCACACCACAGTGGGTAGATCTTTTTTCAGTCTAATGACTCAATTCCTAAACTCCTCTGAAAGCATTCACAGTCACAACCAGAAGTGATATTTGCCAACTATCTGGCATCCCTTGACCAGTCATCCCAGGGATTGGCCTCTCTTCTCTGTCAGTCAAAACATTGCACTGTCTGCAATAATCTAATAGCACTGGCTGTCCTATAATGGCACCAATACAATGAAATGGGACTTTTGCTGGGACTCCTGGAAATTCAAAGGTTAAAAAAAAAAAATGATCCTGGAGCAGGGCAGCTATTGTGACCTCAAAGGGGTTGCTCTGAAGATGTGCCAGGACTGAGGTAAGCAGTCATAGTGCAGAGAGGGAGGGAGGGAGGGGGAGAGGGAGAGGGAGAGGGAGAGGGAGAGGGAGAGAGAGAGAGAGAGAGAGAGAGAGAGAGAGAGAGAGAGAGAGAGAGAGAATGATGACAGCTTTGGGATGAGTAAACCCTCTGGGCTTAGGACCAGCATATAAGTAACAAACTCCCCCTTCTGCTTAGCCACTGGGGTAGGATGGCTTCTGTCACAGCGCAGAGTGCCTGGCTGAGAAGACATGAATAGAGTGTGTTCTTTTCCCATTTAAAATTTCAAGCAATGTGCTTACTCCTAACATCCCTGAGAAAGGTGTTACATTGTCCCTTGAAAAGGGGCTCCCTCCAGCCTACCTAGGCCTTCCGTAGGAGCTGGGGGAGAACATTTAAGATATAAACCATTGAGAAGAACCTTAGCTATGGAGAATAAAAGAAAGAATTTGCCTGACTAATTCACCCCAGGTTCTTCTGACTGCAGAATTCATGGTCTGCTGCATGGTTGTCTTTTTTTTTTTTTTTTTACTTTTTTGGTGACCAGCTTAACCTACCCTGGAGCATGGCTGGCATGGCATGTGATGCCAGGGATTAAACCACAGTCCCTGCACGCTTGCCTAAGTTTGCCTAAGCAGGCACTTTAGACCACCAAGCTATCTTGGTTGTCTCTTTTCAGAGTAATAATAATACATATCATAGATAGAAGTATTTTGTATTTAGGGGCCAGTGATTCTGCTTCACGCCCTGAGATGTCACAGATACTTTCTCGAGGCTTAATCTCCGTGGACAGCATGATGTCATGACCTAGCTAGTGTATACTACTTGGGAGCTGTAGGTAGGACATCACTGACATTCTGACCTGTCACATCACTTTAAAGACTACACATCAGCACCCCGGCTAGACCCATTTGCATTGCTTAGAGCCAAATGAGAGGATGAAGAAATACCCTAGCAGGTTCTGTGTGTACCAATACATGGAAGTTGGGCCAAATACCAGTCTTTGTTCTTTTTTTTTTTTTTTTTTTATGCATTTAGTACAGGATCTACAGGCTCTCACTACACTTGCAGTGATCCTCCCGTTTTCAGCTTCCCAAGCACTGGGATTACAGGCATGTGCCACCACGCCCAGTCTCAACTGCAGTCTCAGGGGTGGAGCTAGTATGGCACACCAGGGATCGAAGCCCAGGTGCTGCGCTCTACCTAAACAGGTACTTTAGTCTGCTGAGCTATGTGGCCAGCCCTGCAGTCTTCCAAAGAGAGCCATCCAGTGGTCCTCCCACTGGAGGACACACTGACTATGTTTTCAGCCTCTCCTACTTGGAAGAGTCCTGGACCTTCTCACCATGAATGTAACCATTGTAGGCCCCTGGTGTTCTTCTAGAACTTTCAGGCCAGCCATGCTTTTTCCATATCATTTGCTTCTTTTTCTTACAAGCATCCTTTTTTTTTTTTTCATCAGGGATTGAACTCAGGACCTTGTCCTTGCCAGGCAGGCAGGCACTTATACACTGAGCTATCTCCCTGGCTCATTACTTTCTAAGGAGATTCTGCCTTGCTACCATTGAGGCCTGGCCATCCTTCTCCTGAGCTTCCCATCCTGATGCTCTCTTTCTTTGGGTTCTTTCAATGGGGATGCAGCAATTCCAACCCAAATGAACTGCCTTCACCTTTGAGTCTTCACAGTAGCAAGCAACACCCATTAGGCTCTACCTGCCTTTGTCTGATCCCTTCCCAGGCCCATCTTAGCTCATCTCCAGCAAACTTCCTCTGCCTCAACCTGTATGCCAAGTGAAAGTCCTAACTCAGCCCATTTTCTCCTCTTCTTCCAACATTCCAACATGTTTTAGTAGGGCCGGCCAAATACCTCAGCCGATTAAAGCACCTGCAAGCAGGCGCAGGAGCCAGGGGTTCGATCCCCAGGCCTGCTGTGCTGGCCCTGCCCCCAGGGCATGCTGAGATGGCAATTGAGACTGGGCATGGTGGCGTATGCCTGCAATGTAATCCCAGCTCTTGGGAGGCTGTCTAGTAGTGAGACCATGAACACACTATAGACTCTTCCCTAAAATACAAAAGAAAAAAAGAAAAAAGAAAGAAAGATGTTTTAGAACAGTGATGGAGAACCTCTTAGAGTTTCCAATGATAACAAATAGCTGGCTGGCTGTGGCATGTCTGCCATAGGCTCACCACCACTGTTTTTAGAATATTTTAATA
Source organism: Octodon degus (assembly GCF_000260255.1). Classification (NCBI taxonomy): domain Eukaryota; kingdom Metazoa; phylum Chordata; class Mammalia; order Rodentia; family Octodontidae; genus Octodon; species Octodon degus. The sequence continues at coordinate 2,378,073 of NW_004524588.1, forward strand.
AAATATATGAGGAAGTACAACCTTCTAATGAAAGTTTAATGAATTCAGTTATTGAAGAACTATGAGAACATTGTTAAGAACAAAATGAAAAAAAAATTAAAAAACAATAACAAAATGTAAAATAAGAGTCACAAAAAAAAAAAAAAAAAAAACCCTGATATCCTAACAGTAAGAAGCAAGTTATAAAACAGATCATATCAAAGTCATTAAATAATTCATTAGGAGGAAGGAAGGTGATACATTTCAAAAAGAAGTAATAAAAAGTAATAAACTTGATTTGATAATCCAATTAATGAAAAGTTAATCATAAGAAAACATTAAGGGCTGGGAAGAGAGCTTACTGGAATAAGTGCTTGCCTGGCAAGCGCCAGGTCCTGAGCTCGATCTCTGGTACCGGAAAAAAAAAAAAAAAAAAAAAACCTGATTGATCCCAGATACCAGAATTGTTTAAAAAAAGAAAGAAAGAAAGAAAGAAAGAAAGAAAGAAAGAAAAGAAAAGAAAAGAAAAGAAAAGAAAAGAAAAGATTAGGGAAGAATTTAAATTTTTTTGCTGAATTGACATAAAAATGGCATGGATGAAGATAACTTAAAAGTCATAATATACCATGAAAATGGTGGTATGCATGTCATCAATTCAGAGAGTATTTAAGACAGAAATTCATAAGAAAATATCAAATGCTCTGAAATCTTGAAGCTTGTAGATGATAGAAACTTGATGGTTTTCCAAAATTTGACAATCCTAAATACTTTGTCTTTATTGCTCATAATTTCTGAAGCTGGAGAGAAACATTTTTTTGTGTGTAGGCATTTTAATTCTTTTTTTTCCCCATAATTTTATTGAGAAACAAATAGCAATGAAACAGTTTCAAACCAAATTGGTAGGACAGTTTCAATAATTAACACATTGCATACATTCTTCCTAGTGGTTAATTTCTGTACAGGATGTGGACTTGAGATCCTATTTACAAACACCATTAGAACAAATCCCTCTATTCATTAAGAGAATGTAACTATATATCTATCCTAACCACTTTGAATACACAGATACAAAATGGACATTCATCTGTATAACCTTTTTTGTTAAGTTCCATCATTTAAATATTATAGGTGTGTAAACTCAGCAAAATATTCTAAAAGAGTCCAGTAGCCCATAATAGTATTGGGTCTTCCTCTTGACTGGCAATGTCAGAAATTGCTGACCTGAGTCCCCTACAGCTCAACACAACAGCATGGCTTTACTTCTTATATTTCGTTTTTATACTTTTCTGCTGGATGGTTAAGACCAAGATAAAGCAGGATCTATACAACAAGAGTTGTAGCTTTTGGATCTGATAAGGTCAGTCAAATCCCCTCAGGATTTATCCTGAGATCCTGTACTTCAGATTGTAGAACCTTTGTCAGTGTCAGCCATGTGGATGAGTCACGGCCAGTGCTTGGCCAATGTGCTCTCCGTGAAAGCCTGAGAGAATGTTTGGAGAGAAACTTTTTTAACATACCAACAATTTAAAAAATTTGTCAGCCATCCTAAAGACTGAAAACCCTTTTTATTCTCTCTAGAGAAAATATCACATCATTGCTATCATATTAAAAACACAATTAATGGGGAAATGTTGAACAGTATGTAGTAAGTTAGGTAGAAACAAGAAGTTCTGCATTAGCACAGGGGCCGAGGTTTGACTCAATCCCCAGCACCATGTGCCATGACAGCCCCGCCCCCGGGCACACTGAGCCAGCCACTATGACAGGCCATGGTGGCACACGACTATAATCCTAACACTTGGTAGGCTGAAAACAGGAGGATCACTGTGAGTCCAAGCTGCGTAGTGAATCCCTGTATCAAATACATAAATAAAAATAAAATAATAATTTCACAATAAGGGGACTACCCACATATATTGCCCATTTCAAGGAGCAAATAGGAAGGTTTCTCAAAGTTTCTACCATAATAAAGTACTCAAGATAGAAATAGTTAACCTGATTTAAACATTACACGATGTATTCATGTATCAACACATTATATTATCCCTTTAATCTGTAAAATTTTGTTTTCATGTACAGGTTTAAATAAATGTAATATAAAGACAAAGAGGATGTAACTGAAATAATTAAATTATTATAAGTATATCTAATAACTAAGAAAAATATTTGATTTATATGGTTTCTATTCTCTAAACACTCACTTTTCATATCCAATTTTGTATTCTTTTACTTAAAGAAAGCTCCAAAATTTGTCTAAATTTTAGCTCTAAAGATTCTGGGCCTATTCTCACAATGAGTTCTTGAACTTGTCCCTCCTTCCCACCCCCACCTCCCAAACTTAGGGCTGACCGTTTTCCAGATAGAGATCCTGACGGTGGCCACGACAGAAGCAGAGGACAATAAATAGAAACCTTACTCACTGCTGCTTTGCCCTTAAAAGTCAATAGAATTCATTCATTAACAATTATAATGCCCATGAAAATGGAGGGTGCTCCGAGACTCAAGGGGCTATTGTTTTCACCAAATCCCAAATGAACTTTGAGTAGATACAACAGCTAGATCAAACATGTTCCACCCAGCTGCTGCTTTCTTTTTAATTCCGTATTTTCAAACATAAATATTCTGCTGGCATAAGATAGCAGAGTAAACAGAGAGCTTTCCTTCCTTGCCTGGTGGAACCGCAGGTGACTGGCTGAGTTCACACACTTAAGGAAGTGCTGACAATCTTCTCACTAATTTGGAGGGTGTTGTTTATTTGGACCATGGCCCCCTTTCTAATAAAAAGCTCTTTGTTTCTAGAACAAGCCTGTGTGTTGGTACATTAGACAAAACTATTTTCATAGAACTGTTTTACTACAAAAAGAAGTTTCTTCTTTCATTGCATTGTATCTTTGATTTTTATTTGCCCGTAAGTCTCAGAAGTTATCTAATTAAATTTAAAAGGCCAGACCTTATCCCCCCAAAAAGTAATTCTCCAGTTGTTCTATTGACATGTTTTTCATATCAGTTTGGTGCAATGTCACAGGAACTGTCTGAGACAATTCCAGTGGGAAAGGCCCTGGGCTGGGAACTGGGAGGTAAATGCTGCTCTGTGGGTGAGAGCAAAATGGTGAAAGGAACACGAGAGAAAGGAGAATTAATCCTCCTTGGGAAAACCTGGGAAAGAAGTGAATTCAAAGTACATTTTAAGGATCCCAGGGGCTCTGGAGATGAGTCTTGGGTGTCTGCAGGGGCAGACAGGAGGGTGGGGCTTGAGACCTCCCATTACTGCTTCAACCTACATATAGCTCTTTCTCTTCTATTTGTTGGCTATCCACCCCACACTTCTTCAATGAAAAGCTTCTAAAAAAACAATTTATTAAATGAGATATATTTTTATCTAAGCTTTTCATGTTACAGTATTTATCCAAGTAATAAAAGTCCAGGGACTTCAACTCCTTTTACAATATTAGAATTTTCCACACCTACATCTTCAGCCCTTCCTCTTCTTTTAGCATTATGTCTCTCTTCTTTAATGCATCTTCTACTCTCCATGTTTTAGCCTCTCTGTGGCCTACGGATAAAATCTAAGCTCCCTGAAATGGTCTAAAAAGTCCTCCTGAGCTGGCTCCAAGTACTTTCCACCATTTATTATTATTACTATTATTATTATTATTATTATTATTATTATTATTATTATTATTTTACACTTACCCAAAGATACTGTTGGGAGAAAATTCTCCAAGGGGCTATCACATTTCTGTACTTTTCAAAACCAAATTCTGACAAATTCTGTTCTATCTTTACAAGAATGTTTGTGTACTAAATAGCTTTGGAAAATAGAGAAGGTCTGCGTGCTTTCCCACATAATGAGGATAGTCTTTCCCTCCAGCAAAAGGTTGAACAGGTTTGCTTATAGTCCTCATCAAAGACAGGAGTTTGCTAAGCTTGGGATTCCTCAGTTGTCACACATGGCTGTAGCATCCACCCGGGCCACTCAACATTGCCGCAGTGGGACCTGGCAAGCAAGGGAGTCAAAACTCAGTGAAAGTTTATGCTCTTTGCTTTGCCATGAGTAATGATTTTTTTTGTCTCTGACTCAGGAATCTCATGTCTTCTGTCAATATCCATGTATCTGTGGTAGGGTAGCTCATTGGCTTACAAGCAATGTAAAACTCCCAAGACTTTGTCTGATCCTTGTACCAGGCCACATACACTAAAGTACGCCCCTGGAACAGATGACACCCAAATCTCAGTGGCTTACAGCAGAGCTTCGTGTCGTGCTCATTCTCCATGCTGCATGATTTATCTGGTGGCTCTGCTTGCATTACCATGTCCTCATTCAAGGTCACGATCTATCAAGTGTTGCCATTCAAGGAACAGTCTAACACATCAGAACAGTGTTGGGGCCAATGAAGAAGAAAATGTGGCAAAGGATGCAACAACTTTTAAATCTCTTACCTGGAAATGACAGACATACCCTTTGCTCTGCCACTGGCTGTATCTGAAGTCAAGTCTGCTGAGAAGGGCAAAGTTATTACATGCCCAGAAGGAAGGAGGGTGGCACCATCGCCACTGCTGAGCATTCTTGGGCTACCTGTCACCTAATGAAACATCTTGCTTCCTTGGGCTCCATGGCCTTCTGAACGTAGCCACAGCAAAGCACTGAGACCCCTGCTTCATACCTGCTCATGAAATTGACTCCTTCTATAAGTCAGGATCTCTCAGAGCTACAGAGGCAGCTCTGTGGTAAAGTCTTGTCCAGCATGCATGGGGCTCTGGGTTCAATTCCCAGTACTGAAAAAAAAAAAAAAAAAAAAAAAACAGATCTCTCAAGGATAGAGAATAAAGGATGGGCTCTTGAATTTTTAAATCTACCTTCAAGCAAGCTTAACACCATTTTGCTTAGAATATTTTGAAGGATTTACAATAAAGATTTAAAAAGAAAAAAAACACTAAGATTCTTACATGGTCTTCAAGGCCCACAAAACCCAACCATCCCCAGACTCAGTTTGTGCTTTATTCCCTCAGTTGTTGAGTTCCATTGATTCTCCTTGTTTTTCAAATCCATCCCCTTTTCTCCCTCCACACATCCCTGCCTCTGTCTAAAACCTCCTCTTCCCCTGTACCATGTCTCACCTAATTAATTCCTCACCTTATACAGCTGAGCAGAAGCATCACTCCCTAGGGGGGAAGCCTTTTGCCATCACCACCACCCACCCCAGGCCGCAGTCAAATCCCCCACAGCACTGTGTGCTGCTCCTTCCGCTAGTATTTTACTCAACGCAACTAGTATTTTACAGTTTTCCCCTTTTGACTATGTTAAACTACAAACGCATGAGGACCATGATCTTATCCATTTGTACCTGGACTGTATCTGCAGCTCTTAATACCTATTACAAATAGGACTGAAAAGATATAAGGTGAATGAAGCTGGGCATGGCGACACACATGCTACTGTAATCTCAGCATACAGGAGTCTGAGGCAGGAGGATTGCTGGGCGTTCAAGATCAGACTGGGCTACAAAGTGAGTTCAAGACTGACCTGAACTGCATAACGAGACCCTGTCTCAAAAAAGACAATCTAGACAGAGAGACAGACAGATATAAAAGGTGAATGAGTGAGTGAGTGAATGAATGAATATAATAAAATAATTTATGTATGTGTTTGGGAAGGAAGAACTCCAAATAGACACTATCTAAAATGAAAAGGCATAATAAAAATTTATATAGTCCTCAGGACAAATTCTTTTATGAATGGCAAAGCACCTGGAGGCAAATCAAATTTTATACAGACTTTCCAGGATTTCATCTCAATTTCAAATCTGAATTGTGAAAGATCAACTCAGTAGATGCTGGATTTCCAGGAGAGTTTTGGGATGTAGTCTCATTGCACTTCAACCTTTGCCTCTAGGTTTGTTCCTAAATCAATATGTAAGTGGAGATCTTCAAGCTGTTGCTGCTATTATAATTGAAAATTACAGAGAATTATAAAGAATTTTCCCTTATGCTGATATATTTAAATAACTCTAATAATCAAGATTAGGGGTGGGGGCACAGACCAGTGGTAGAGCACTTGGCTAGTATGCACAAAGCCCTTGCCTTGTCTCAATTCCTAGCTCAGGGAAGAGACAGGAAGAGGAAGAAGTATAATTGAAGGCATAGCACCTGACATCTTTGCAGAATGAAACTTTGACATATTTGTAGAATGGCAAGATGACTGATGAGTAAGACAGGAGAAAAGCCCAACATCAGGCAGGTAGAGTGATAGCAGAAGCACAGGGACAGTGATCAGAAGATAAGGGGTAAAAAAGGAAAGGAATCAACCACAAGTAATACAGACATAATCCAAAAGGCAGACAAGAGAGGGTGGTGGTTTTTGAAAGTTAACTTCAGTGGTGGTCTTTGAAGTTGGCATCAACGGGCTATGCGGAGGGGAGACGTCCAACTCTCTCACAACTGTCATTCTGGCACTTTAGGAGGCTAAGGCAGGAGGATCACAAGTCTGAGCTCACTCTGAGCAACTCAGTAAGTTAGTGAGGTCCTCACTCAAAACTTTAGAAGTCTAGGGATGTGGCTTAGTGCAAAGGCACTAGGTTCAATCCCCAATACTGGGAGGAAAAATTGGAAAGGAAATGAAGAAAGAAACGAGTCTGAATCTTTGGTGAGGACAAGTCCATGAGCAAAGGTGACATGGAAGTCTTCAAGGACCCCACCGGAAACTAAACTTGTTATGGTTTAGTTATAAAATGTTTCCCCAATGCCTCATGTGTATAGAAGTTGGCTGGATCACTAGAGCGCAAGAGCTGGCTTGTGTTAGGAGGTGATCATTGGGAATGTGACCTGAAAATGGACATTCTTGTCCCCAGCTCCTCCCGGTTGCCCTGGAATGAGCAGCTGTCCTTTGCTCCACCCTCCACCACGTGCCCTCAGCCAACGACAGGATGAATCCTCTAAAAAGCACCATCCAAAATAAACCTTGCTTCCTTTAGGTTGTGGGTGTTGACACATGTTTTCTCTTACATGAGAAATCCAAAGTATAAATAAATTATAGAACAAAATAAAAGATAATAGGAAACAGGGAGATAGACCTTTCAGAAAAAAAAAAAAAGTGGGGGAGGGGAAGGAGAGAAAGTAAATTTTTAAAAGAACTAAAATGTCTTATGTACATGGACCAACTCCTCACAATGAATGGCATCATTATTTATGGCAAACATATACTAATTTTTTAAAATCATACATTGTGGTATTGCCCCAGTGATAGGAAAGTGACTAAGATACTAGTCAACAAGAATATAAATGATATTTTTAGATAGCTGTGTCATTAAAAAATTTCGTAGGTGGGTGGGTGAAGGTCATAAGGTTTTATTTAGAAGGAAAAAATGGGTAGTCAGTCAACAGTCACAGGAAGTGGAAATTAGCCATTATTGTCCATCTTTGAGACTCTGGTCCTGGGGTTGGCCTAATTGAGGAAATGAGCATCTCAAGTGTGAAAGCTCCCTGGAATTCTGAACAGGCACAGAGGTGGCGCACACCTCCCGTGTTGCTCCCTGGGCGGTGGGGTGACTGCAAGAAAACTGAATCAGCTCTGGGCACCCCATGCTGCCTACAGAAGCGCTCCCAGCCCTCGCCAGCCTCTAGGATTCTATGTGAAGTGCCGCCAGGCAACTCTACTCATTCACATGCACAATTCCCCACATGGCCAAACTGAAACTAAACATCACCATCCACCTGTTGCTCAAAGAAAAACCAAACATTGGAAATTATCCTAGACTTTTCTCGTGACTATCCCCAGAGTCTCCACAAAACGAGTCAGGCAAGGGTCAGTGAAGCATGTTCCCACATCCTTCCCCCAATCATCTGGCTCCCTTCCTACTTTTACTGAAAAAGTGATCACAGCCCTTGCTCTGATCATAACTCTTCACTGACTCCTTTCACCCTGGAGATAAGATCCAAAGCTCCTCAGAACTGGCCCCAACATCCAGCATGTTCTGGCTTCTGCTCTTATCTCTGGCTACATCACTGGGCTTCCCACCCAGCTTCCTCCAGCCTCAGCGATTTACTTAGTCCCACATGAATGTCTAGCTCTCTTTCACTCCTTGACTCTGAAAATCCACCCTGCTTCTCCTAAAAAATATCTTAACTTTACCTCCTTTCACACCTCACCCCTTCAGTCTTGATTCACCTGGTTAATTCCAGCTCTTTGAAACTCAGCTGTGATGTTTCACACCATCTCCTCAGCTCTTTCTAGGCTGGTTAAGCAGCTCTGCCTGTGTGCTGCCATAGCAGCCTGTATTTACCAAAATCTGAGCATTTAATACTCCGTGTGGTAGTTCGTTGCTTCTCTAACTCATCTGCCTCTTCATCTAGGTCGGTGGTTCTCTACACATCAGAGTCAGCTAAGGACCTTATTTTTGAAATGCAAATACTAATTAAAAATACCTTAAGGTGGAGCTGGGCATCAGTGTTTTGTAACAGTCTCCATAACTGTAGTGGCATCCAGAGATAGGTGCTACTGAGCAGGCTGTAATTCCTTCAGCCAGGAGAACGTGCCAGGTTGGCCTGTGCTCCCTAGTGTACAGGACATAAGCCGGAGCACCGGTAACTCTGTTTGCTTTGCTCAGCCAGATAAATGCACTGCAGAGAGTGTGCAAAAAAGAGATGGCCCTTGGAGAACCCCGCTGTGGGGAGCAGGACCCACACGTTAACCTTGATGCTTCAGCAGTTTCTGGTTCAAAGCCACACGGTTGAGGGGTGCACACAACCCCTGAGAGTACAACAACCCTGTGTAATTCTACCCTTTGAGAAAGGCTTTCAACTCGAACAGCCATTTCTCACAGAGTGGAGTACAAATTTGGAAGGACAAATGTACTTCTCAGAGCTCTTCAGATTTCATTTCTTCTGCAGAACAAGTACACGGACAGATAAATTGAGGCTCCAAGGAGCTGTGAAAGGCCTTCCCTCAAAGCCTCCCCAAAACAAGGCAGAGCAGAAATCCATAGGTTACTTACTCCCCGAGGGCAGCAAACTTCCCGCTGGATGCCTGACCTCTGATCCTGTGGCTCCTGCCTGCTAGAGCGGCTGGAGCCGGCCCGCTGTGCCACGCTGCCTCCTAGTGGTGGCGAAAGTAGGGCTGCAGTTGAGCAAGGCTGTGCACACAGGTTAAAATGCATAGCTTGAGAAGGAATATTTTGCACCTGAATGACTCTTCCATAAAATGGAATTGGGTTGGGGATACAGCTCAGTGGCACAAGGGCCTGGCTGGCACGTGCAAGGTCTTGAGTTCGAGCCCTGGCACCAGAAAATAAAATAGAATCACGTTAGTTCCTACTAACGTGGAGGGAGAGATCTTTTATTAGAGATCTTTTCCAACAATGCTTTGAGACTGGTAGCTTCCATCCTGTCAGTCATTGGCTGACAGCTTCCATCCCTTTCCATCGGGGAACTCTGGTTAAAACCCACTTAATGTTCTCGGGCTCCCAGTGGGTGTGACAAATGCAAGGCAGAGGAGCGGCCTAGGGATGCATTCACTACCAGCTGTCTCCAGGGCAGGGCAAGCTTGGTGGCTGACTTATCCGAGCTCCCATTCTTAGTGGCTATAGCACTTATCAGCTCTTACCCTCCGCCTTACTACCACTCAACAAACAGGAGTGTTTATTACTGTTGTCATTGTCATTGCCAGGGAGCTTCTTAGCAGCTGCCCTGACAAGAAACGGGGAAGAACCAAGCCACCAGCGGAAGCTGCAAGTGAAATGAAGCGTGACAGCAGCATGTGCGGCCGTCTGGCCGCGCTGCCTGTCTCAGAGGGCTCACGAGGCCGGGTCGGCCTGCCCGGCCCCACAGGTGAGGGTCCTGAGGAAGGGGCACGCAGCACCACCTTCTTGGCCCCTTTCAGCAGCGGGTAACGTTCGGTTCCCACTCTGAGAGGGGAGGCCGCAAGCTGCCTTGTAGTGAAGCGAGCCCGTGCAGGACTGAGAGGGAACCCCTGTCCCCCAGCATCGGGAAAGCAGCAGTGTGCGCCTTTAAGACGAAGGTGGTGGGCAGCCGTCCATCGCCCTGACACACAGGCTTGCCTTGTTCTTCCATTTCTGGCTGAGTGATAAAAACGTTAAATGTCACTTCCTGTATCAGTGGTTAACCACTAGATGCTGGATCAGAGATTTACCAGAAGTGCTGAAGTTAAGGAAAAAAGAAAAGAAAGACGAGAAGAAAAAAAAAGAAGAAGAAGAAGAACCTGCCGTTTTCAATAACCCTTTCTTGTACTCTGTGGGAACCATTTAACCTTTGGGGAACAAGGGGCGTGAGGGGGCTGCTGGCTGTGGCTGGAGCATACGCTTAGGACTAGACTCTAAAGGCCTCCTCGTGCTGCCTGTGGGAGGAGGGGAGGCAGTGTCACCCTGAAGTCTCCTGCCCAAGGAGTGGGTACATGAGCCAGGGCAGCAAGACTCATCACCTGCCCTGCAGGACGCCCCCGTCACTGGATTGTATTGACCCAAACTTTTTAAAGACAACAGCAGCCGGGGCTGTGTGGCAGCCTTGATTTCCTGCAGCAATGAGTGTCCGCCCCAGACAGGAAGGATGGGGGAGAACATGTTCCCAGGAAACGTCTGAAGAAAAGTAGCTGTGGTCTGAGGTCTGGATCCTGTGTTGTGTCTTCGCCATTCACTTTCTTCACTCCGCTGAGTGCTCAGGAAAGTGAAGTGGCAGAGGCCTGGCCCAGTCCCAGGAGAAGCTGCTGGAGGCTGCAGCGGCCCCCGGGTTTGTCCCAGATCTCTGGGGCTGTGCCGCGCAAACCTCACACGTATCCGTCAAGCTATGCCTCGTTGAAGCAATTGCTTTTCCTCCCCGGTGCCACCTAGGATGTTCTGTGGAACCCAGTACTGGGCAGCTTGTGCTCACCAAGCATGACTAGCAGGCCTGGCTTGCCCAGGACTGATGGGATTCATGGAAGACCACCATTATTAAAACCAGGAAAGTCACCAAGCATGGTGTGCTGCATGCCTGTAATCCCAGCACTCAGGAAACTGAGGCAGGAGAAGTGCTGTGAGTTCGAGGCCAGCCTAGGCTACAAAGTGAGTTCAAGGCTAGTCTGAAGTGCATAGTGAAATGCTGTCTCAAAAAAATAGTCACAAGCAAACTGAAAGGCGGTGGTCAGCTACAGTGGCATGCAAAGGCTGGTACACATCCTAGAGCAAAACTGATGCCACACATTTAGAACAGATCCAGCCAGGCCAGATTGCACAGCACAGGATACAGTGTGAAACTTCCTTGGAGCCAGGTGTGGTGATGCATGCCTACAATCCCAGCAGTCTGGGAGGCTGAAGCAGGAGGATCACAAGTTCAATTTCTACCTGGGAAATTTAGTCATTTAGCAAGACTGTCAAAATTTTAAAATAAAATTTAAAAAAAAGGACTGGAGATTTACCTCAGTACAAAAACCCTAGGCTCAACTCTGAGTATGAGAGGGAAGGGGAAGGGAAGGGAGGCAAGGAGAAAAGGAAAGGAGAAGAGAAGAGAAGGGAGGGGAGGGGAGGG